>NC_140165.1:207331254-207338754 GCF_963971535.1 Notolepis coatsorum
TCATCAATTAAGAAACTATAGCTCCTTTTTTGGAGGTGCGAGTCTTCCATCGTACAGGAGCCAAAAAAACTGTTGCAGTTAAACCTGTTAAGATGTCACATTAAAAAACTAAGGCCCAGAGAGAGAGAGAGAGAGAGACACACACGCACGCACGCACGCACGCACGCACGCACGCACACACACACACACACACACACACACACACACACACACACACACACACACACACACACACACACACACACACACACACACACACACACACACACACACACACACACACACACACACACACACACACACACACACACACACACACACACACACACACACACACACACACACACACACACACACACACACACACACACACACACACACACACACACACACACACACACACACACACACAGAGACTGAGTGAGAGAGTAACTGTTGCTGGCACGACTTAAATCAGGGAAATATTAGCCTGGAAACGGCTGCTCAGTCACTTGCCAAGCCTACTTTTAAACTGACATATAAATTCAGGATGAGTGTCAGGCTAAGGAAACAAGGAAATAAAACTCGTATTCGTATTCTGCAAGCGTTTCTTCCAAAGACAGCAAACAGAGAGGGTTAAGGTCGGAGGTGGACACGGTAATGCAAGGAGAGGAGGTAACAACCAGAGGCAAGCGTGAAAACCGCAGATTCCAATACAGATGAGTGGGAGCCGTCTGCCATGAAAACCTGTCTTTAGGGGAGGGGGGGTATAGATCCCACCCCTGATAAATGATATGTCATTAGGACGACTTGGCAGGGACTTGTGACTTGTGACTTGTGGACATTTTAGCCTTGAAACAACCCCTGAATCACTAGCAGAACCTACTTGTGTGTGACATATAAAATTTAGTGGGTACAATCCAGCGCTCGGGATGAGTCACAGGCTTTAGGAATTACATATGAAGAAATAAAACGATCCTGTCAGTTGAGGGAGACTGAACAGACACTGTGGCCAAAGGGAACATTTAGGAGCGATTTAGGGATGCTGTAAAAAGCTGCAATAACTATTTTCCGACAGTATTTTTTACATTTTCAAAGCGTCTTATGGCCGCCTGCCATAAGAGAGGTCTCATTGAGTCACCGTGTAATACTCAAACACCCCTGTGACACCAGCAGTCTGTTGTTATTCCATCATTTATTTTCTTTATTGACAAAACCCAGCAAAAAAAATTAAAAGATTCTGCCTCTTCAATATTGTGCTGTCTGAACAGTATTGTGTTTGTAGGTGAAGTACGGTATTTACCTACCTTTTTTAACAACCAGGAAATGCCCAATAGAATGTTGTATGTATTGTAGTTGAAATCTAGTAATCTAGTTAATTACAACATGATGTGGTCCCAGTAAAGGAGTTTTATGTTTATATGTGTTTTGGGAGAAAGGAATGTTGTTTACCCTTGCTGCCCTAAAATATTTATTGAAGCTTTAATTCATTCAAAATATGTACTCACCCTCCTTGTTTAAAATACACCAAAGAGGGTATACAGCAGAAGAGGATCAACTCTACATTTGCCAACAGAGGGTACTCAAAGCACAGTAAACTGCAGAATGAATTGCGGTCAATGGGAGAATTACACAAAATAGCCATTTATGACTAACAAAATACATTTCTGGGGGCTATTCTTTAATTTCTCTAAATGTTGTTTATACAGATAGCAAAGGCTCGTCAACCAAATGTCAACCAAATACATTTGAAATGTAGTGTATTCTCTTGAGATTCTTTGTATTCACAATCATGTGATGAGACAACGATGTGTGCTCTGCTAAGACATGCGTACAACTGCACTGTAGAAGATTGGCACTGTATGGCCATTAAGGCCTCTGCATGCTACAGAAACTTCAAAGCAACGGTGTTTTAGACACACTGCCTTTATGCTTCTGCAACATCGACGCGCAAAGTTAGTTTAACTAAAGTTAGTTTAGGTTCGTGTTAACTTTAGATAATGTACAAAATAAACGTATTTCCGGTGATTTTAGACATCGCTCTTTTATTTTGAAAACCCCCGACCGGAAGTGTTAGTGTCTGTTGCTAGAAGCTTAACTTTCTGTGCTTTTCGAGCTAACGTTACCGTAACATCATTAGTTTCCAATGGAGAGGACCTCGGCTCACATGCAGCTCAAACTACCTATTGGAATAAATTAATTGATTGATGTTTAACTTGTCCCTGTGTGTGTCCAGTCATTTCGACTAGCAAACGTTGTATTTAACGTTACCTCAGGACGGATACCATTGTATTTACTTGGTTAGCTATGTAGCTAATGTGGATAGCATTTTGAATAGACCCAATGCTAGCTGGCTGGCTACAGCTTTATTTACTAAATTATGGAGGCTTTTTAATCGTCAAGGTAAGAGAGGATTTGTCATGATCAACTGAAGGCGTATGCTATGGAACAATATGTGCTTGGGTTTTCAGAAAAAGGCGAGCTATGTGACGCTGGCTTCAACAATGGAGGATATTATTCTCTGCGGGACTAATATTATTCTATGACAGCCCCGCCCCCATTCGCTAACCAACCAATCACTGCTACGCAATATCAACGCAACGGTTGTTCAGATTAGATTCTGGGGACATGTACGCAACGTCCAAGCAACACAGTCTACAAGACCCTCTAAAACAACCGTGCTGAAATCGCGCCGATGTTGTGTTGCAGTTGCTCTGAAGTTTCTGTAGCATGCAGAGGCCTTTAGAGGTAACTGCACCTTGGTAAAACATGCTGGATAAGAGAAAACAAAACTACAACATTTCTTCAAGCAAGGATACTTTGGGTACTGTTGCATTTGTGTCATTACCATTTTATGCTCTAGTCTAGAAATGAAACTGCTGCCTTTTATGGATTTTGCGGACTTGTTTAAGGGGGAAGGAACAAATATAACATTTACAATTACTACTTTCAGTATAACATCAAATATCTCAACCATTTCAATGATACAACCTGCACTATAGGAGACAAATTATTAGATTGAATTCAGTTTCCTGAGCAAGTGTTGACATTGGTGAGCTTTCTTGATTGTGGCTTCTGTGTTTTGCTCAAACCTCAAGGCGTTACAGTATCAAAGATGATACAGAGAGATTTGGGGATGGTCCCAGGATGGTAGATGAAGAAAAGAAAGCCTGAATTCATATACAACCACATATTTGGGATGGTTTGTCCTCAGTTCAGGATGAATAAAACTGTAGTTCGGGATGGTTCTGGGGCAAATATGAAAAACAAATATTTGAAAAGCCCTGGTTGTGGTGCATAATGAGTTTGACTGGATCTTCTATCTTACAGAGGAACAGTGGCCTGGCTGTTTATATAGTGCTCTGCAACTGCCTCGGGCTGCACGATTTTGGGAAATAATCTAATTGCGATTTTTCTGACAGATATTGCGATTAAATTTGCGATTATAATATATATATTTTTTTAAAGCAGCCCCACAGAGGTTTATTGTAAAATGCGGCTTGCATCTGGCCTACGCGGTGGGTCTTTTCAGGACACAGAGCCTGAAAATTTTTCTTTTTACCTGGGAATCGATACCGGTACCCAACGGTACCTTTTTTTCTGTACTTTACTCTCCCTCTCTGAAGTCTAAACTTCACAACACACAATCTAAAACCCCTTACCTCCCTCTCCCAAACCGATCTTGTATCTCAATGGGACTTTCTGGTTAAATAAATGTAAAGAAAAAAAGAAAAGAAAAAATTGCGATTTTTTTTCTTTTTGCGATTTGACAATTGCATCATTCCAAATCGCAATTTCGATTTAAAATCGATTAATCGTGCAGCCCTATGCCTCGCTGATCAACAGTATGATCAACAACCATCTCTCAGCAAAGATATAATCTGAAATCAGTGTTCGGTTTCTGAAAGAGTTTGTATTAACACTTTAATCGCCGGAAACGCCGAAACTCGTCATTGCCCGCCATGCTCATTCTGCCGAAGACACCGTAACACGTCTTTGATATCAATATTTCAAAAATCTGTGATCAAAATCATATTTCTCCTCCGGGGACCTGAGATATACTGCTGAGCTCCACTCAACTCTCTAACGGTTCAAGAGCGCCATCTGGTGGCCGATCGGCAGATCGCCCAACAGGAAGTCATGTGGATGAAGTGGTGCTCACCCATATTTCGTCCGGGCACTCGCTATCATTAGCAGGACTCCATCTTGACACAGTGAACACCGATCGGTGCAAACAACATGATTTGGACGTATATACTATTATACAACCTGGAGATGGATCGGATATTTCGACATCCCATAATAGAACAAATTCTATTCCACGCTCATCCCCCAACGGCGCGAGGAAGATACAGTGAGTTTCAGCGTTATTTTCTAATGTCTGCTATACTAACTGCTCTGATGATCATATGACCCACACTAGATGAATGATATAACATTGCCCACGGAATTATAAACGACCCCCCGCCCATCCGGTCAACATCAGATCATACGTAGTAACTTCTAGAAGTACCTCCAGTTGAAATTTTTTATCTGGCACCGATCGCTACCAAACTGTATTTGATCATCAATATAATGCATTTGGGGCTATAAATCAAGTTCTGGAGAAAGCTGCAGAAAACGATAAAAACATACTTATACTTTAGACCGTATTTTAGTATGAATATGTGAATGAAAAAGTATAACGTTGCTACACCCTGAACAATAGATATAGGACATTGAATGGACCATAATAATGTCAATTTAGCAATACAATTTAAAAGGTTATAGCCCTGCAAAGAAGGGGAACTTCTCCATAGACAAATAGAGCTGGCTAGGGATGGTAAATTATGAATTTAACCATGGCGATCAAAGTGTTAATACACAAACATAACATTTTAAACAGCACATACACATCAACATGTACATAGAAAATGCTTCTGTTGTTCTACTTCTACTCCATTGGTAGGAAAACAACAGGTGATCATCATTAAATGACAGAAACGTGGTCAATGAGCACCATATTGGTAGGCATGACACGTCATGAGAACACTATAAATCAAATGTAATCATTTTAAGTTGGTATACTAAAAAAAGCCTGCTAAATGCCAATGGTATAGGTTGTAAACGCTTTCATAGTAGGTCTCAATTGTAAAAATCAACAGCCATGTGACTCAGATGAAAAGGTTTCTAATCCCAGATGTGTTCTGCTGTTCTGTGATCAGAATCAGGCTTGTACTGAGGCTTTGTCTTTCTGCGACTTGTGCTGACTAGCTGATCTGGAATCAGTATTGTGTTTCTCAATGTCAAGAAAATAAATCACTGTTCCAGGTTACAAGTATACTCTCTAGAACTCTGAGGAGTGAGTTAGTATTAACTCTATAACTCTTTGAGGAGAGAGTTAGTATATACTCTAGATTCTAGAGTATATACTAACTCTCTCCTTAAAGAGTTCTAGAGTCTAGAACTCTTTGAGGAGAGAGTTAGTATATACTCTAAAACTATTTGAGGAGAGAGTTAGTATATACTCTAGAACTCTTTGAGGAGAGTTAGTATATAATCTAGAACTCTTTGAGGAGAGAGTTAGTATATACTCTAGAACTCTTTGAGGAGAGTTAGTATATACTCTAGAACTCTTTGAGGAGAGAGTTAGTATATACTTTAGAACTATTTGAGGAGAGAGTTAGTATATACTCTAGAACTCTTTGAGGAGAGTTAGTATATACTCTCTTTGAGGAGAGATTTAGTATATACTCTAGAACTCTTTGAGGAGAGAGTTAGTATATACTCTAGAACTCTTTGAGGAGAGTTAGTATATACTCTCTTTGAGGAGTTAGTATATACTCTAGAACTCTTTGAGGAGAGTTAGTATATACTCTCTTTGAGGAGAGAGTTAGTATATACTCTAGAACTCTTTGAGGAGTTAGTATATACTCTAGAACTCTTTGAGGAGAGTTAGTATATACTCTCTTTGAGGAGAGAGTTAGTATATACTCTAGAACTCTTTGAGGAGAGTTAGTATATACTATCTTTGAGGAGAGAGTTAGTATATACTCTAGAACTCTTTGAGTAGAGTTAGTATATACTCTAGAACTATTTGAGGAGAGTTAGTATATACTCTAGAACTCTTTGTGGAGAGTTAGTATATACTCTAGAACTCTTTGAGGAGAGTTAGTATATACTCTAGAACTCTTTGAGGAGAGAGTTAGTATATACTCTACAACTCTTTGAGGAGAGAGTTAGTATATACTCTAGAACTCTTTGAGGAGAGAGTTAGTATATACTCTAGAACTCTTTGTGGAGAGTTAGTATATACTCTAGAACTCTTTGAGGATAGTTAGTATATACTCTAGAACTCTTTGTGGAGAGTTAGTATATACTCTAGAACTCTTTGAGGATAGTTAGTATATACTCTAGAACTCTTTGTGGAGAGTTAGTATATACTCTAGAACTCTTTGAGGATAGTTAGTATATACTCTATAACTCTTTGAGGATAGTTAGTATATACTCTATAACTCTTTGAGGATAGTTAGTATATATACTCTAGAACTCTTTGAGGATAGTTAGTAGATATACTCTAGAACTATTTGAGGAGAGTTAGTATATACTCTAGAACTCTTTGAGGAGAGTTAGTATATACTCTAGAACTCTTTGATGAGAGTTAGTATATACTCTAGAACTCTTTGAGGATAGTTAGTATATACTCTAGAACTCTTTGAGTGTTAGTATATACTCTAGAACTCTTTGAGGATAGCTAGTATATACTCTAGAACTCTTTGTGGAGAGTTAGTATATACTCTGGAACTCTTTGTGGAGAGTTAGTATATACTCTAGAACTCTTTGTGGAGAGTTAGTATATACTCTAGAACTCTTTGAGGAGAGTTAGTATATACTCTAGAACTCTTTGAGGAGAGAGAGAGTGGGCGTTGGTAACCTGAGTGGCATTTCTCTGTCTCCCTCTCTCTCTGTTTCTCTGCCTTCGGCTAAGAGCCTCTGTCTCTCAGGTTCCCCCCAGGAAGACTCCCATTAGAGCAAATGGGGGGGATAGGGTTTCCCTTTTCTGTGTGTGTGTGTGTGTGTGTGTGTGTGTGTGTGTGTGTGTGTGTGTGTGTGTGTGTGTGTGTGTGTGTGTGTGTGTGTGTGTGTGTGTGTGTGTGTGTGTGTGTGTGTGTGTGTGTGTGTGTGTGTGTGTGTGTGTGTGTGTGCGTGCGTGCGTGCGTGCGTGCGTGCGTGCGTGCGTGCGTGTGTGTGTGTGTGTGTGAAAGAGAGAGGGAGAGAGAGAGAGAGAATGCACATATCCTTGCATGCGTGTGTGTGTGCGTGAGAGAGAATGTGTGAGAGAGGTGAGCTAATCTGCAAGATGTTGAGCTGTAGGAGAGCTCTCTCTCTCTCTCTCTCTCTCTCTCTCTCTCTCTCTCTCTCTCTCTCTCTCTCTCTCTCTCTCTCTCTCACACACACACAACAGTGCCAATCAAAAGACCACACTAATCCAACATAAGTCCCTGCACACAACAATGTTTCAATATAACGGCTCTAATAAAC
>NC_140165.1:207343754-207368754 GCF_963971535.1 Notolepis coatsorum
TGTAGTGTGATGTGTGCCTGGTGCCAGTGTATGGCAGCCATTGTGTAGTGTGATGTGTGCCTGGTGCCAGTGTATGGTAGTCATTGTGTAGTGTGATGTGTGCCTGGTGCCAGTGTATGGCAGCCATTGTGTAGTGTGATGTGTGCCTGGTGCCAGTGTATGGCAGCCATTGTGATGTGTGATGTGTGCCTGGTGCCAGTGTATGGCAGCCATTGAGCCAGCGTAGCCCAAGTTTGGGTGCTACCAGTGGTGGTGAAGGAGGCAATTTCCACCCTACATTGTGGGGAGCGCTTTGAGTGTCTAGAAAAGCGCTATATAAATGTAATGAATTATTATTATTATTACTCCTGAAAAAGTATAGTATGGTTTATTTGTATTGGGAAAGATACAGACACATTAGCTGGTTGAACAACATCTATATGTGTGGTAATAATGCAGATATCGAGTGTATTTCTGTGAAAACGCGTGTGGCGCACCCCTCTGAATCCAACCGTGGCCGGTGTGAACAGCGACGCCTGTTAACATGGGAGCGAAGCACTGATCGCCCGCCCGCCTCACGCCCGCGTCCCGCATTCGGTGGGTTTGGGCTGTAATGATTGCAAGCAGAGGTGATGCACCCTGTCTTGATATGGAGAACCTGTAACTGAAGTGTGCAATAAAGACCTGAGTGAGAAATACCATCTGGCTCCAGAGTCGTCAATAACGAACAACAAATCGGGTTCGTTACACTATTATAGTGGAGATAGAGCAACATCTTGTAAAAGCCACACATAATGTGGTAACCAGGCACACATGCACCAGAAGTAATCAAAACATAGTGAGACCATGGATGTGCATAGACATTCTTGGGGGCAGGTACTTAACCAAATGGCACCTCAAAGGTGAACTGAATCTTTTTTTTTGTACCTCTTAATCAACCTCTTTCTTTATCTCTCTCTCTCTCTCTCTCTCTCCCTTACTCTCCTTTGCAACTTGTCTTGCAGTATTGAGCCCTCAATGTCTAAATTATCACAAACATGACTTAAGTTGAGACAAAACATCACATATGAGTTGCTTAAAGCGATCAATAACTTATAAGCTGAGCAATAGGGAAGTCAATAACCTATAGGCTGAGCAACAGATAAGTCAATGACCTATAGGCTGAGTAACAGAGAAGCCAATAACCTATAGGCTGAGCAACAGCTAAGTCAATAACCTATAGGCTGAGTAACAGAGAAGCCAATAACATATAGGCTGAGCAACAGAGAAGTCAATAACATATAGGCTGAGCAACAGAGAAGTCAATAATGTAAGCTTAGCAATAGGGAAGTCAATAACTTATAGGCTGAGCAACAGAGAAGTCAATAATGTATAAGCTGATCAATAGAGAAGTCAATAACTTATAGGCTGAGCAACAGAGAAGTCAATAACCTATAGGCTGAATGAATGAATTAATGAAACGTTTATTTTTTGAACATGTATTCTCCATATTCCTCCAAACAAATCACAGTATCTAGCTCCGTCAAACAGAACAATCATAATAATAAATAAATAAAATTATAAACAAAAAGTCAAGAGCAATGTATTTAGTTAGTTGACATGTTCAAAAAAGGAGTAGAGGGAATCTAAGCTTATTGACCCCTACCCCCTTACATTTACATTTGTTCTTACATTAATTTTACTATAACATAATTTAGTATAATACATTATAGAATATACTTTTACTTATAGTACAAAAAGAAAAAACTTGATTAGCTTGACAGCAGTGAATACAATACAACACTACATAACACAATATAACATAACTTTGTTTATCCGCATTACTCATTTCTGTATTTCTCTTAAGTTCTCTAATGTGTATTTTTTAAGCTGCTTTTTAAATTGTGCGATATGTTTACTCAGTTTGATGTATTCAGGTAAATTATTCCACAACTTCACTCCACAAACAGATATGCACATGCTTTTCAGCATAGTGTGTACCATTGGTTGTTTATGATTCCCTCTCCCTCTTAAGTTATATTCTCCTTCCCTGTCTCTGAACCATCTTTGAATGTTGCCTGGGATGAGCAACAGAGAAGTCAATAACCTATAGGCTGAGCAACAGAGAAGTCGGCACCCTAGGTGCACTTACAGGGTTTCCTTAACAAACTCATCAATAAATTGCCAAGCAATAGAGAAGTCTGCCATAATTGCTTCAGTAAAATTGTGTCTTCCCTTCCTTCCTCCATAAATGACTTGAACTTGAAAAATATTTGAAAATCTGTTACTTCCTTTGATACTTCCTTTCCTTCCGTTGTTACTTTATTTAATTGAACTTGAGCTCATTCTCCTTCCTTTGTTACTAGTAGTAACTAGTTACTCTTTGTTACTAGTTACTAGTTACTCTCTTATGCTTCCTGGCGCTCCTTCTACATCCTATTCCGAGTAATTCGTTTTCTTGTCATTGCGCTGCAGGCATGATTTAAATCCTGTTTAATAACTTTGTAATGTTTCACAACTAAAATAACTGTCAGCTTCTATCCCCATCAGAATGCTGAATTGACTTAGAACATAAATAAATAATTTAATTGTATAATGTTTTATTATTATATCATATTTTTTTGTTTTTTGTTTTATTGGTGTTAGGGATTAGTGTTGGCGGAGGACCCAAACACAGAACAGGATGAGGAGAAGGCAATAGGCAACAACGAGACACGGAGCCAGGGGTGAAGTTAAAAGTATAATGCTTTACTTCAGCACAAAATAAGGATGGCACAGCAATGGCCGGCAGAGGGCAAACTACAAAACAAGAACTAAAAAACCACAGCAGAGCTGGTAGGGAAAAACACAATCTAACTACAAATAAAACACTAACAAAAACGAGACGAACTGTACACGAAAAAAAAGATGGTAGAACAAACAAAAACACTAACACTAGAGCACACTTACAGACAAAGGGTGTAGGCTCACGGGAGACAAGGTACAGCACAGTAGGGCTGACCTTCCAATTTCTTTTTGGCATTCGAAGCTTCGGGGAGGAGATTCGATTTTAATTCGAAGCTTCGAGATTAAAAGATATATATATATATATAATATAAAGTTTTATTTTTATTTTTATTTTATGTTGCAGGACTTGTACAGCACTTTGTTGAACTTTGTCAGTGCTGAAAAGTTTAAACCTTTTTAAATCTTAGACAAACGAAACACTTTGCTTTCATGAAATATTGTAAGCCGTCATTTGAGCCTGAGGCTTTATAAAAACAGCACAATTAACACAAATCTGTCAGTGCCGAGTCCGACCTCATCTTAAATAACAAACAGCATTGCTTGTTGTAGTTAACAAAGAGAGGCAGAGTTGATTTTGCACAAACAAAAATTAAAAATTGTTTTATACAAGTGAAGGGAGTAGTGGCAATAAATGTCCAGCAGGGGGAGGTAGCAGTCTGTGAAAAGGAGGGGCCTGTTCATGAGTCATTGGATGGACAGGAGGGGAGGGAGGAGTAGGAGGAGCAGGAGGGGGGATTGGGGTAGGGAAAAGCCTCTGAACGGGGGGAGGAACAGGTAGACCGTAACAATTCATCTACTGTTGTTGTTCCTCATCTTACTTATAACAAGTAAGCATTTAATTGCTCTGTGTACCTGTATTCATATAACAACTAACTACCCCCCCCCCCCCCTTCCCCCCCAAGTAAGCCATCATACAAAATTGTATCATCACTGCCTGGTTACTTACACACACACACACACACACACACACACACACACACACACACACACACACACACACACACACACACACACACACACACACACACACACACACAACACACACACACACACACACACACACACACACACACTATAGAACATTTGCTGATGACAAGGACTTAGATATACTGTTAATTTGTACTGTTTTCATAACGTGCTATGCCTTCTTGTCAGATGTCACAGGTTTATTACCTGTTTTTTATGTCTATTTTATTATTGGTATTATTGCACAATCGAAGCGGGCATGGCCACCCGCATTTCACTGTATGCCCTGGTACTGTATGTATGTGGCAAATAAAACTCTTGAATCTTGAATCTTAAATATTGAGGTCTGAAGGCTGTCATTGATGAATATCTATGAGCATACCCTACAACAGTCCAGTAGAATGATTCGTTAAGTTAGAAGCCTACAATTAAAATAATGATTGGATAACATGTGTGATCTTAATCATTGATTGTGATATTAGATAACTTTGATTGTGTTAAATTGGCACTTATTGCACTTATATCCTTATTGATCATAAACACTACTCAGAGAATGGCAAAAAAAAGCCAGCATACCATTTTGTTAATTTGTTTGAAACAGCCCACAAAACATCCATGGAGCCATCAGTCTCTTTCTGCTTCATAAAATTATTCCCAGGGTCTTTCTTGGGCAGTATTGTCTGTCTTTTGATAATCCATGACCAGCCAGTCATTTGATAATCGCCATTCGCCAGCCTGTTGATTCTTCTGACTTTGGCCTGCAAAGGACTCATTTGAAAAGCTCAACAAATCATCAGTTTTCCACCTACTTCACGCAGTGTACAGTAGGCTACTTCACGCAGTGTACAGTAGGCTACTTCACGCAGTGTACAGTAGGCTACTTCACATGCACTCAATGAATCTTCCCCACTGACAGTTTAATACACAGGCACACGCAGTTAGAACTCAACAAGTATCCCAACTGAGACGTGCCTAGTGTTGCGGAAGGTCTTAAGATATGAGTTTTCAGGAGAGCTAGATGGAAATGTTTTCTGGGGCGGCGATAAAAATGCTAATTTAGACGGAAATCATTTACTCTGCTCTAAATCAAAGATGGTGTAGCATCATAGGCACTAGAGTACTAGACAGTCAGCCCAAGTTAATCAGTGTGATGAGTTACTTTGAAGCAGACATTGCAGCACTTGAGGAATTGCTTGACACTATTTGCAAGTACTGTACTATAAGTGCTTGAACTATTTAGTAGCTTGAAATGTGCCAACTAGCTTTCTTTAGCATTTACCTTTTGCAAGTAAGGTGGGAAATCAGTGGAATATGGTCATGTTCCGTTGAACTTAGCCCCCCTTCTCTTTCTTTCTCTCTCTCTCTCTCTCTCTCTCTCTCTCTCTCTCTCTCTCTCTCTCTCTCTCTCTCTCTCTCTCTCTCTCTCTCTCTCTCTCTCTCTCTCTCTCTCTCTCTCACACACACACACACAGGGCACGAAATTAGAGCCTGCCACCCGCCACCCGCGGGCATATTTTAGGTTTGGCGAGTGACACTGAGAGGTCTGCCCGCCACCTGGCGTGTAGTTCATATCGATACTCTTATTTTGAAAATCCTGTGCGGGTCTCATTTCCACCCCAAGCACAGCTCCAGTCATAATATCGATGGCTCCGGCAGTTAGCAACGTTCGGTTCATATGATACTCTTATTTTGAAAAAACCTGTGGCAACGAGTCATATCCGCCCCAGTCCGTGCTTCTGCTCGTATCAACACAGAGGCAGTCTGCTCTAGTCTAGTGCGGACCTCCGTGAGCTAACGTTACTGTTTAAACAATGACCCAGTCAACTATTCACTTTTAGTTTAATACATGACATGAGGCATTGTCTAACGGTATCTAGCTGGCTAGCTACTGATAGCTGCTGATATCAACAAATGCTCCAGCAATAGTCGAGTGCATAATACCTCCGTTCGCTCGTTAGCTCACGTTAGCTCACGTTAGCTCACGTTAACTCTATATGTCCCAGTAAACTAAATAGTTCACTGAGGCGTTGTCTTAACGTTATCTAGCCGGCTAGCAGTAGCTACAGATAGCTCCTGATATCAATGTCTTATAACATTGATTCGATGCGTATTCGAGCTGAGGGCATGCTGAATGTGATTTGACCAACGTTTTTTGTCGTTTTTTTTTCCGTTTTTGTCACCCGAGCACACTGATGTAGTACACTGCCAAAGCAGTAGGTGGCAGTAGGTGGCAAACATGAAGGCAATTTCAACCAATCAGAACTTGAATGTGCCTGCAAAGCAAATGTCAACAAGGCGGCCACCATCTTTTGCCTAGTTACCCAATGCAGCAATTATTTTTCAGCAAAGCCTAATAAAAGTGCAATAAACAAAACGGATACATTCACTGTGTGTTCTGCCTGTCATTTGTTGATGAAACAAAACTAACATCAACACAAGTGACCACCAAGAGCGGATAGTTTAGTCTAAAAAAAGATCGGTAGCATTGTTAGCTGCATGCTAACGTCAATGGAGTATGCCATTATAACAATATAGCATTGTGGCTAGAAGCTAACGTTAGCTCACGCTACTTAGCCAGCACCAAACTGATGATATCGCGAGCTATCAGTAGTTAGATAACATTAGAGACAACGCTGTGTGTATTAAACAAAGGTGAATAGATGACTGGGCCATTTTGTTTAATGCTTGTTAAGTTGAAAGAGGAGCTCTGAGCTAACAGGGTCTGAATCCTGATAGCTCACATTAGCCAGCTGCTCATGCAATCGGTAATGCTAGCAGAATGAATGGATGTAAACTTTATTTAACATATTGCATATGGGTACAATACAATACGGCTCAATACAAACAATTGTTAAGGGAATGCAGACTGTTGTAGCTTGGACTGGGGTCCTTATAACAATAACTTGACAACACATGGTAGCTGAAGCTATTTGGGACACGGAGCTATGTCCCAAACACACACACTGTTGTCACCGGAAGGGCACGCAGATGGTATCTACTGCGCATGGGCGTTTTCGCAACAACGGCTCCGTGCAGACTACACGCTGTTGTCGACGCGTTTTTTTGCGTTTCTCCAAAACGCAAACACAATTTAGCGTTTCAGCCGTATCCACAAAAAAACACCAAAAAACGCATTTCTGTGTAATAGGGACATGAAACGTATTCAAAAACGTATAAAAAAACGCCACAAATACACTAGTCTAACCATGGCCTAAGTATACACACAGACAGTGGAGCTGTTTGCAGATAGCGAGAAGTCACTTCAGAGAGAGAGAGAAAGTACAAATTTAACTCTGGCCTCTTTAAGTGTCTATTCTTCAACGTAATACCTTATCTACTTGAAATATACTGAAAAAAATGTATATGTGACACAAAAATGCGTTTTTATGCTTGGCGGGTAGAATCAAAAAGTTAATTTCATGCCCTGCACACACACACACACACACACACACACACATACACTCACAGCATGTTGTTGTTCATTGACAACTCACATAAGAAGGGCCGGACTGGGGAAATAATTCAGGCTGGTAAATATAGTGTGAAATATAGCCCCAGTCAGGCCACTTTTTAAGCAGGGGGTCTGGGGGTCCCCTACACAAAAAGGTAAATATCTTCAATATATCAAATGCAAAGTGGATTTTTCTGGGGGGGATTATTACAGCATATAGCATAATGTCAATGATTAGCAACAACACTGATTTAGATGGATTTCTAGTTTTTTTGTAATGTCAGATTGAAAGAAATACTCACTCTTAGCATAAGGGAACTAAATTGTCATAACTAAAACTAAAACTAAAACACTTGAACGTGCTGTATCCAACCAACTTACTGCTTATCTCTTACAGAATGACCTACTATATGAATTGAAAATGGGGGACCCTGATGGAAACAAGACAAACGTCTTTCTCACGTCTGCATCCCCTTAACAATTGTATGTATTGAGCCGTACTGTATTGTACCCATTCTGCAATCTGTTAAATAAAGTTTTCATTCATTCATTCATTCATTCATTCATTCATTAATTCATTCATTCATAGACCCTAATCAGTCAGGCTTCAGGACTGGTCACTCCACAGAGACAGCCCTCATTGCGGTCACAGAGGCACTTCACTTAGCAAAAGCGAAAGGCCTCTCCTCTGTCCTGATTCTCCTAGATCTATCTGCAGCCTTCGACACAGTCAACCACCAGATCCTCCTCGCGGCCCTCGCAGGAATGGGAGTGGCTGGCTCTGCGCTGACATGGCTGTCATCATACCTCAATGACCGCTCCTACCAAGTGTCATGGAGAGGGACCCTGTCGGCCACCCGCCCCCTGCGGACGGGTGTCCCCCAGGGCTCGGTTCTAGGACCCCTTCTCTTCTCCCTCTACACTAAATCACTGGGTGGGTAACATTATCACGTCTCATGGCTTCTCCTACCATTGTTATGCCGACGATACTCAACTCTTCCTCTCCTTCCCTCCCTCAGATATCCACGTCTCTGAGCGGATCTCGGCCTGTCTGTCCGACATCTCCGCCTGGATGACGACCAACCACCTCAAACTGAACCTAAGCAAAACAGAATTGCTCCACCTGCCGGCCAAATCCTCCCCCCTGACCGACCTTTCCATCACAGTCGAGAATGCAGCTGTGACCGCGTCCCCGACCGCCAAGAACCTTGGTGTTGTCCTCGACGACCAGTTGAACTTCTCTGCTCACATCGCAGCGACAACCAGAACCTGCCGATTCCTCCTGAGCAACGTCAGAAGGATCCGCCCCTTCCTGACAAAAGAAGCCAACCAACTCCTCGTCCAATCAACAGTCCAATCAACAGTCATCTCCCGCCTCGACTACTGCAACGCACTGCTCGCTGGCCTCCCGGCCACTGCCACTAAGCCTCTTCAACTCATTAAGAACGCAGCGGCCCGCCTGATCTCAAACCTACCGAAGTCGGCCCATATCACCCCACTTCTTAGGGACCTGCACTGGCTCCCCATTGCTGCACGAATCCGCTTCAAGGCCCTCGACCTAGCATACCGTGCGGCAAAGGGAACCGCTCCCGCCTACTTCCGGTTAATGGTCTCTAACTACACACCCTCAGGACCTCTACGCTCTGCATCTTCTGGCCGCCTCAGACCTACTCCTATCCAAGCTCCGGGAGGGTCATCATCAAAGAGAAGTCACCTATTCTCAGTCCTTGCCCCACAATGGTGGAATGAACTACCCCAGTTAGGACAGCCGAAACACGTCCAATCTTTCGCCGTCGACTAAAGACGCACTTCTTCAACCATTATCTGAATTTTAAAAAAAAATCTAACCCTAACTAACCGTACTGTCATGCACTTGTCCTAATAAACTAACCTACACTGTAGCACTCAACACTTTGATGAACATTGTTGCTCAGCTGATAGAGTTGTGCCCTTCCTGATGGCTTGTCGTACAAAAGCGTCAGCTAAATGACTAAATGTAAATGTAAATTGTCCTCTTCAAAAACGCCATAAAAAATATTTTATACTGATATTTCTTTCCACTTTTTCTTTCATAAATCTTTTATTAAACTTCAGCCCATGATCATAACCACCACATAGTCAATACATTTTCGAATTGTAACCCCTAAATGCCAGTTTGTGTGATGGCATCACAAATTATTGTTAAAAAAACACACAAAACGTGAAATATTTTCAATATATCAACTGCAAAGTAAAATTTTCTGGGGGGATTATTACAGGCTATCATGTGTACAACACTGATTTTGATGGATTTTTTTTTTTTTTTTTTTTTGTAATGTCAGATTTAACAACAACTATTTTCAGAAAAGTGGGAATATTTCATTTTGTATCTGACATTACAGAAAAACAAAAAATCTAATAAGAAAAATGGTTATGATCAGGGCTGAAGTTGAATAAAAAATGTGACTGTTTAAAGTAAACTGCATTACTCTCTGTCAAAGTGATCTCCTGACTGCGGACAAAAAAAGAAAATATATATATATTTATTTTCAAGTACCACCAGCAGGGGGCCCAAGTACCACCACTGCTCTACTGTATTAAAACATAGTGAGATGACCTCTACGGTATACAAATATAGTGAGATCTCTACTGTATTAAAACATAGTGAGACTTCTACTGTATTAAAACACAAGATACATCTACTGTATTAAAACATAGTGAGATCTCTACTGTATTAAAACATAGTGAGATCTCTACTGTATTAAAACGTGAGATCTCTACTGTATTAAAACATAGTGAGACTTATGTGGAACTACACACTATGAATGTCACATTGTCCATAACGGCCCACAAACACGTAATATAACTGTTATTACTGTAAAATTGGGTGGTGTTCCCCTTTAACAACGGCTGTTACAACAGGCAAGATGTTATAAGTTACTCCAAATGACATAGTTTGGCACTGAGCCACAGCACCCACATACCCCAAGCCCCCCCAGAAGTGCACACACACACACACACACACACACACACACACACACACACACACACACACACACACACACACACACACACACACACACACACACACACACACACACACACACACACACACACACACACACACACACACACACACACACACACACACACTTCCACACTTGGATTTACTTATATCAGGCGTCACAAAAGTATACATGAAGTGTGATTTAGCAGCATACAGGCACTACATGTCAATGTACAGCATTACAGGCGTATTGCAGGCTACTGTATATCAGTTGCACATAAACATATTGTCAAAATGAATAACGAACACGTCAGTACAAATGTTCAGCGGTACAGAAAACACTGTCTTTTCAGATGTGGCGACCCCCCCCCCCCCCCCCCCTCCACACACACACGCACGCGTGCGCACACACACACACACACACACACACACACACACACACACACACACACACACACACAGGGGAGGGGCAGAGAGAGAGAAAGACAGACAGAGAGAGGGTAACAGAGAGAGAGAGAGAGGACAGAGCGAAAGAAACAGGGAGAGAAAGACAGAGAGACAGAGAAACAGAGAGAGAGACAGACAGAGATAAAGAGATAGAGACAGACAGACAAAGAGAAAGAGAGAACCATGAGAGAACCAGAGAGAGAACCAGAGAGAGATGGAGAGAGAGAGAGAGAGGAGAGAGAGAGAGAGAGAGAGAGAGAGAGAGAGAGAGAGAGAGAGAGAGAGAGAGAGAGAGAGAGAGAGAGAGAGAGAGAGAGAGAGAGAGAGAGAGAGAGAGAGAGAGAGGCAGATAAGCAGCTCTTCTTAACTGATAATGATAGACAGGCTTTACATGGCTAAAAGGTTTTCCTTGATGAAAAAAAAAACATTAATTTCATGGTTGGGGGAATGGTTATGCAAGGTGTAGCATAATTATTTAATTATAGCTTCATAACTTAATTAGGAAGTTGGATTTTCTTTTCTAGACTATCAAACTGAAACTTTTAGCCAGGCTTCAAAGAAAATGTTTTCTGCAAGGAAATAAAACTTCTTCACAATCATAAACACAAACTGATAAGTAAACTGAGTATTCGTTCTAAAAGATAATAATGCACACTGCATGTGCTCCTGCCTGATAATACATATAGGCTGTTTAATAAACTAATGTAATTGAATTTGATTACTCATTTATAACAACTACAGAATAACAAAAACAAGAATCTGGATTTGGGTGCATCTATAAGCATGCATATATTTATATCTCACATTAGACTACAGAAAATAAATACATTAAAGGCCAAAGTCTTTGAGTATTATAGATACATAAGAAATAATTTATTTATAATAAAGCATAAGATACGTGTGCCCTAATGATAAACGCTCAAAACACTCAATGAAGAAACCCAATCCCATTGCCAAAAGAAAGGCTATGCCTACGAATATGAAACTACACACTATGAATGTATCACATGTTGTTCCATAACGGCCCACAAACACCTAATATAACTTGTTATTACTGTAACACAGGCCACTAGCTCGTATAGTACAACTTATCAATATACTTATCAATATACAATCTAAGTTATAGCCTATACACATGGTTTACCCCCATATATTGAACTGCTATGAGCCTCTTAAAATAGTTTCTAATGGCTTTAAAATACAATACATTTTACTTGTAAGTATTATTGCAAGATGTGAGTATGTTATAAGAGCTTCTAATGGCTCAGCCACTGTGGCTATCATAACACATTATAATCCATCATAACTGGATGTAAGTGTTATTGCACAAGTCTGTTAAAGCTATAGGCTCCAGACACTGTGCCAATCAAAACACATGATGTCATTATAAATGGATGTAAGTGCTTCTAATGGCTCTAACGTGTTATTTATTATTTACACATGCCTACATCTAAGCCTATGAATAATTTTGTAATCACTTACTATTCTTATTTATTATTTTGCCCCAATTAATGTGTGTGTGGTGTGTGTGTGTGTGTGTGTGTGTGTTGCCCCTTCACCTGAGAGTAAAGAGGGTTGTGTACTTGTGCGATCGATCGATCGATCGATCGATCGATAGATAGATAGATAGATAGATAGATAGATAGATAGATAGATAGATAGATAGATAGATAGATAGATAGATAGATAGATAGATAGATAGATAGATAGATAGATACATACATGTATACATTATACATTACATATACACATACATACATACCTTGAGTTGACTGGAGCAGCCGTATTGTATGAGCGGGGTGAATGTAGTCAGCTGCAGCTCGGCGTCAGACTGCAGCACGTTACCGACCAGGTTGGGCATCTTGGTGACATTATAACCCAGACCCTGGCACATGGCGATCCGGATCGGGTCGCAGGTCATTTCATCCGCCTCTTCCCCGAACCCTTGTACCATAGCGAGTTGACCGACGACTCCTGATAAGAGGACAAGAGCCACGGTAAACCGTCCCGCCGCTCCGACGTGGTCCAGCGGCACAACCCGAACCCCTCGCATGGTCGCCTGGTGTCCCTCTGCGGGGGGGGAAAGTCGGCAAAGTTATCCTCCAGTGTTCTCCCCCGAAAACGGTAGTTAATAGTCTTGTAATAATTTCCCAGGCGGTACTTAATCGCCTAGTAATTATTAATTCGCCATCCGATACTCGCTCGCTCTGGAAACGGTGCGTAATAATAAGTCCAGGCAGTGGAGAGAGTTCATTCAGTCCGCTTCAGAGTGCGCGCTCTGCGGCCGGCTGGCTGCGGAGAGACGCGCTGCTCTGAACAGTGTTGTTAGAGGCTCTCCCACCTCAGGGATACTAACATTATATCAAGTAAGTATCCAAGTGAGAAAGATTAAATAATTGCGTTAATTTCCAGATCCTCCGTGTAACCTAATTATGACGTTTATATTTCCAGTGCAGATAATATGCGTCTCTATCGGTCTGTGGGAGACATCCCTAGTTGTCTCGTCTAGTCCCCCGTTCTCCCGGTAGTGCTGCGTGACGCGCTGCGGTCGCTCTCTGCACCCAGTACGGTAAAGAAAGACCACTTTGACCGTCCAAGGGACAGAGCGGCCAACCGGCAGGTTGGAATAGAACTCAATGACCAATCCCTGGCCAGGATAGGTCTAATGAAGGCGGGGTCAAGAGATGAATAGGATATTTTGCCTCTCCTCTCTGTTGACTTTATTCCCCTCTTCTTCTCTCTCGTAATTTTTCTCTTATCCTCTTTCTGTTCTCCTCTTCTTCTTTCTTAGCCATCTTCTGTTCCCCCTTCCTCTCATGTTCACTCTTTTCTCCTCGTCTTTCCTCCTCACTCTTCTCTCATTGTGTCTCTTCTCTCTCTCTCTCTCTCTCTCTCTCTCTCTCTCTCTCTCTCTCTCTCTCTCTCTCTCTCTCTCTCTCTCTCTCTCACACACACACATACACACCTCTCATCTCCCCTCCATCCCTCTCCCATTTAGTCTTTCCTCTCTATGGTTCTCCTGGCTCCTCTTCTCCACTGTTCTCTCCCTTCTTCTAATCTCTTCTCTCTCCTCTCTCCTGACAAGCCACAGAACCAGCATTTATTCCGCCTGCTGTGGTTTATACATGTATTTTTATTGGCCTTATTTTTAGAAAAGGACCAACTGGAAAGCGGATCTCTTTGCCGTATGTTTTAGATTTTATTCTTTATTTTTAAGTCCTCTGATGCTCTTTAGAGGACGCCGGGGACCTCACCACATGTTCCACTCCCCATAGAGCTGACGGGCCCTTCAACCTTAAGTGCCGCTGACATTGTAATTGAAAGTGGGGGTATTTTATTTTTTAAAGTGAAGCATTGGAAACCTCTCCTTTGCGTCCCGATGAATGCACATATTGGACAGGTTTTGTTTGCTAGTGTGGGGGCGCCCTGGCAGGGGGAGGGGCTCCCGTTTTAAAGCATGAAACTAGAGGTGAAAAGTGTCGTTCCACTGTCTTCTCCGCCCGCTGGGAAGGTACGGGAGACCTGTGTGTGTGTGTGTGTGTGTGTGTGTGTGTGTGTGTGTGTGTGTGTGTGTGTGTGTGTGTGTGTGTGTGTGTGTGTGTGTGTGTGTGTGCGTGCGTGCGTGTGTGTGTGTTGGTGTCACTTGTGTAACAAGTTTCTTTGTACAGTAACATAAAAGTTTAGAGAGGTACAGTCGAGGACATAATTCTACAGTTGGATCTGATTCTAGACCAGCTCAAGCGCATGTAATATATCTTACAGTGGAGGGCAGAATTTTACACACAGATCTGATCCCAGTCCAGCACAAGCACATGCACAGTATAGCCACAATCCAGAAAAGGTTATGAGATTATATACTTTCAAAATGTCTGTTACAGATTATACAATCCACTGGATTATTTAAATTCAATAGCATAATCTGACTTTTTTTTTTTACATTATAACTGATTAATTGAAACACATTTCACTGCAATTCTTGTATGAAAGGTGCTATACAAAAAATAAAGCAAAATAAAATAAAACAAAAATTAATTTCATTATTATTAATTAAACACTGAATGACAGTGCTGATTGAATTAATAGTGATAGGCTATTACTTACACAACCTTTATCAATTGATTGGTTGTAAAATTGTGTCTATGATCTCACAATATAAATGCCTTGTTTCCCTTGGCTTCTGAATAATACAACCACAGGGGAGACTCTGAAGAATATTCTATCTTAAAGGAACACAACATTTTTGGGAGATACACCTATATGTGCCATCTTCCCCAGAGTTGGATGAGAAGGTTGACATCAAAGTATTTTATGGTGTGGGTTCTTTAACTTTTCAAGTCAGGGGCCACAGGCTCCAGGAAACATTTCACAAACATATCAGAATTAGAATAGTTTAATTTTCAAAGTATTTTCTCTGCATATACCATGAATTTGTCTTTTGTTTCAGAGAACCAAGAGGAAACCCACAAGAACACTGCGAGAACATAATATAACCTCCACACAGAAAGACCTTCACCCACAGTCGGGTTCCAACCGACAAACGTGAGGCCGTTGCCGTGAGGCCAGAGTGCTAACTGATGCTCCACAGTGTCACCCACTGCTATCACTACTTGTGTCATAGTGGACCGACCAGAGGAAGGCCTGTGACCCATGTTGGATCCCAACCCATTGTTTAAGCAACCGGGTTCTTTGGGGAAAGAAAGAATAAAGACAGAGAACCACCATAGGACATTGAAGCAGCTAAATCTAAATCTAAACTCAAAACCCATCTATACTCCCTGGCCTTCCCTGACTCATTCTGACTCTTGCCTTGCTTGTTGACGTGTTGTTTTGTTTCTTTGTCTGTCCATTGGTTGTTTATATTTTCTGTTTATTCTATACTTTAACACTTTTCTTTGTTTTTAGCTATGCGACTTACTGTGATGCACTTTGGTTGACAAGTGTCATGTCTAAATGTGCTATACAAATACATTTGATTGATTGATTGATTGAGTCTTACTGTTCTACAATAAAAAAAAATTGCATTGACTTGCTCTGTCATTGTAATGCAATTTCCCGGGGAGGAGAGGTGGGTAGAGTTACAGAATAATATTTACCTTCCATCTATAAAGCAGAAATGCAACTGAAAATCAGTGTGTTAACTTGTATAGCCTTAAAAAAAAAAGCGACTGAAGCCACCGAATGGACCTTATTTAATTAATACAAGCTACAGGTTAAATTGGTGTTTTGGCAGAGAAGAGTTCAGGTTGTCAGGTTTTAATTCAGTTCGGATAAGGAATTTGTTTTCCTCAGCACTGCCTGTCTATTCAATTCCATCTGCCCAGAGATTGCCATCACACACACACACACACACACACACACACACACACACACACACACACACACACACACACAGCCCCCACGCCCTGATAGCCATCAGCTCCAGGCTACAGTCCATTGTTTCAGATCAGTGCTAATTACTCGTGGGCTTGACCTCAGGGTCAGCCATGGAGCAGGGCACAGGAGGGGGTAGGGGGTGTGTGTGTGTGTTGAGGGGTTGTGTGGGTTACGGTGTGGTTGTGTGTGTGTGTGTGTTGTGTGAGGTGAGGTGTAGGCCTAGAGGTCATTGCTGCTGCCAATCAATTGTCACACCGAATACCCCTAAACAGTATGATATAATTTCAATCATTATCAGTGTGTATGCATGTGTCTCTCTGTCTCTCTCTCTCTCTCTCTCTCTCTCTCTCTCTCTCTCTCTCTCTCTCTCTCTCTCTCTCTCTCTCTCTCTCTCTCTCTCTCTCTCTCTCTCATCTCTCTCTCTCTCTCCTCTCTCTCTCTCTCTCTCTCTCTCTCTCAAGAAAACATTATATTGGTGGTTTGTGGCGGTCACAGTTTAGCCATGTTTTATTTCACCACTGCACCAGATGCAAGCACAGTGTTTCCCACAAGGCCCACCACAAATGCATTTCCAAAATGGATACAATAACACATTAAAGATTCAGGACAATGAAAATGGTGATTTTCAATGTCATTACATCTCCTAGTCCGGAATGCAGCGTCGACGCTCGAGAGGCGCTGTTGTCATGTAGATTGGGCCCATTCATTCATTTTGGGACAACATTTGAACAGATTCTTAAAGGAGACCTGCATTGCTATTCCTAGCACTATTTGGGCAACTTTACACAATTCATGTGAGTCTATTGAAGACATCTGTAAGGTTAAAAAAAAAAAAAAAAAAAAAATGCATTGTTTTATATTTCTTATCAAGTACTCAAAAGCCTCATTTCACAGCATCAGTATTTCAGGCTGTGATGGCCTGGCTCTGCCCATAAGCACTTTGAGTGACAGTCATCCCCACAGTCTTCGACTGGTAGACAGAGAGAGATAGACTGAGGCACAGAGGAGCACTGTGTAAACAAGCACACGCAGACGCGGGCTCTCGGAGCGATCTCTCCTCTCTCTCTCTCTCTCTCTCTCTCTCTCTCTCTCTCTCTCTCTCTCTCTCTCTCTCTCTCTCTCTCTCCCTCCCTCTCTATCTCTCTCTCCCTCTCTCTCTATCTCTCTCTCTCTCTCCCAGCGACTGGCAGACAGAGAGAGATAGAGAGAGGACTGAGGCACTGAGCACTGTGTAAACAAGCACACGCAGACGCGGGCTCTCTGAGCGATCTATCCTCTCTCTCTCTCTCTCCCTCCCTCCCTCTCTCTCTCGCTCTTTCTGTCTCTCCCTCTCTCTCTCCCTCTCTATCTCTCTCTCTCTCTCTCCCTCGCAGAGTGCAGTCGAGGTGTCGGATTACACTATCTGCCTCGCTGTTGGAGGAAGTGATTTCCACTCGCTCTGCTATCGCTGTGTGGGCTGCCTAGGTTGTGGGCGGGCATTGGCTCCAACCACAGAGCCAATCGGATCACTATCCTCTTCCCCAGCGCCACGTGACGTCACCATGCGAGTCAAATCAGAATGACCTGATTAAAATGGACCAGGAAATGAATGACCTGAATGACGGCAATCCGCCAATATGGTATTTAGAGACACAAACACATTGATACTAACTCCTATTACTATAATACAATGCTAGACACTGAAAAAAGACATTTATAATGCATGTCACCTTTAAAGCTAAGGACTTCCCCTTTAAGGCGACGAAACAGATTTTGGTCGTATCAGTCAAAGTATTTGATCGTATGCACCTTTCATCCACACGGAACTGCGTTCTGAAGACGCTATTTTCTGAAACCGGCTCCCAGAGTGGGCAAATCTGAAGACGCTCCCCTTGCGTCGCCGTCTTTACAAGCCTATATGCGTATTTTCCTGAACCGATGATGCGATAGCCCACCTCTCCCTTAACCTGCATCGCATGTGCAAACTCAGCCAACATCACAACAACAATGGCATTGTACAGAGTAGTACGTAGCGTTCGTGTTACAGAAGCTATTGAGCTTGATCTGGCTTTACAGCTAAATGTACTGCGGCTGTACTACCACCGTCGACAACAGATTGACATCTCCTGTTATGGTTTGAAACCGACCCCAACAGCACGGCACAGACAGGTAGTTCAGAGTTAGCCAAAGACTAGGGCGTATTTATTTCTGAAACAGGAATGAGCGAAATAACAATAAGAACAACAAAGGGGAGAATGTTCTTGGCAGAGTTGTCTGCGGCTCTGCAGATTGTCCCGGTATTGAGATGGAGAAGCGGTGAAGCGCCACTGCCTCTGCGGCTCTGCAGCTACTCCAGGATCCAACTCGGGGAGGAACGGAGAGAGAGAGAGAGAGTGGTCAATAAACAAGCCAACGGAATACAGAGGCAGTCCAGTCCTCCTTAGCTGAGTCCAGTATAAACACACGTGACTTAATCTTCAGTGTTACCAACACACAAGTTTAGCTGAGCCCAGTACAATCCCACGTGACTTAATCTTCAGTGTTACCAACACACAAGTTTAGCTGAGTCCAGTACAAAACAAAAACGGCAAATCTTCAGTGTAATCCAAACACACAGAAAACAGAGAATCCAAAAGGTTCGTTCCAAAAACTCACCAAAGCGCAAATGCGCAAAGCGGGCAACAAGGCACAGCTCCAACGGATGATAGAGATACACAACAGCGGCGACTTCCATGGACGTCCTGAAGAAAAACAGACGAGGCACAACAACGGGGGGAACAGGCAGTAGCAGTGGAAATCCAAAATGACCCGACAACGATTGACAGAAAGACCCGAGTATATGAAGGGCTCTGGGCGCTGATTACAAACAGGTGCGTGACGGCAATTGGTACTTGACCTAGAAGCGTGTGGTGGCAATGAGCCAATCCTCCTCACAGTACCTTGAAGCGTGTGGCGGGAATGGGCCAATCCTCACATCTCCCTTAATCCGCATGCGCAAACCCAGCAAACAAAAAATAAACATGCTACATATATGTCTTATATGTCCAGATATGTCCTGGCTAGGGATGTCCGATATTATCGGCCTACCGATATTGGCATTCAAATGTGATATCGGAAAATATCGGTATCGGTTTAAAAAAAAAAAATAATAATAATAATATTTTTTATTTATTTTACATTTTTATAATCTTTATTTACCCAGGCAAGCAAGTAAGAACAAATTCTGATTTTATTTATTGTCAAAAGTATGCATAATGTTGTGTTAATTCCACAACAAGAGATATGTAATGTTAATTACCTGAGGGGGGGGACTCTGCATATATCGGTATCGGTTGATATCGGTTGATATCGGTATCGGAAATTAAGAGTTGGACAATATCGGTATATTGGTATCGGTAAAAAAGCCAATATCGAGCATCCCTAGTCCTGGCTAGAAGTGTTTATTAAACACCGGGAGGCTACTGCGATGAAATACACAATACTAGCTAGAGATTAGCGTCACATAGCGGGCCTTTTTCTGAAAACCCAAGTAGTAGCCAAACACATACTGTTCCATAGCATACGCCTTCAGTTTATCATGACAAATCCTCTCTTACCTTGACGATTAAAAAGCCTCCATAATTTAGTAAATAGTATTCCCATAGCTGGTGTTGAGATGTAGCCAGCCAGCCAGCGTTGATGCTATTCAATGCTATCAACATGAGCTAAATAGCTAACCAACTAAATACAATAGACAGTGGTATCCTGAGGTAACGTTAAATACAGACAACTTTTGCTACAATAAGAGAGTGGTATCCTGAGGTAATGTTAAATACAGACATTTGCTAGTCGAAAGGACTGGACACAGGGACAAGTTAAACATCAATCAATTAATTTAATACTACAGGTAGTTTGAGCTGTGCGCACCATATTATATGCGGCTTTGACACGTTCTCTCTCTCCTGCCGATTAAAATCCTCCTCATCATTGATTGCCTGTAGGCTGTAGCTGCATTTTGCGCATGTGAGCCGCAATCTCTCTCTCTCTTCTCCTTTGGAAACTAGCGTTACGTTAGCTCAAAAGCACAGAACCGGACGACACAAGTTATTCTGCTAGCAACAAACAACGATAACACTTCCGGTCGGGGGGTTTCAAAATAAAAGAGCGATGTCTAAAACAGGAAAGACATTTATTTTGTACATTTGTGGCATGCACTTATTTCTTGAGATGATTTAGTTTTTACGGAAAACCTTTTTAAAATGAAAACGAAATAAAAACGAAAAAGATCAAAATCGTTTTCGTCTGGACATGGCCTAACTCATTGACTGCCACGCTGTTTTTCCATCTTTACTCCCTGGCTCCAGCAATATTAACCATTTTCACGATGTTTGCGGATCCATCGTATATTCTATATTATAGCTATGGAGACAATAGTATGGCTCATTTAACAGGCACTATTTATAGTACAACAGGGACGAACCAGTTAATTTCTACATACTTTCGTTTGTGCGCTATTCCACGCTAAACATAGCCCTGTTTCAAAATAATCCAGTCACGTTTTATAGATCGTGAGATATGACGTGTTATATGCATATGCGCAAATCATTCGGGTTGCTCGCCTGAAACCTATATTGTTTCCTCACAAAGTCATCGGGGGGGGGGTCGTTTTACGAAGCTGCGATCGTACCAAAAGCATGTTTTGGTTCGGTAAAATACAACACTGTGATCAATACAAAAGCATGTTTTAGGTTAGGTAAAATAGACCTAAAATAGACCATACCCTTGTCAGAAGGTACTCCAAAATTAATAATCCCAGTAGTTCCATCGCGTTCGCCATTACTGATGTGCATCTGGCCTGGCTATAATACGGGAAACAATAGGTGTCAGGCGAGAAAAACACCTTTGAGGGGGAGGGGATTCATGCAGTCAGAGGTACTGAGACACTCAGAAAAAGGTAGGTGATACTGCCACCTGTCGGGATTCGATTGTCATTGCCATTTTAATGTAGGCAGCGGTGCCAGGGAGACACAGGAAGGTCCGCGCGAGTGTTTAGAATTGGAAAATCGGAAAAAGGAAAAAAGGATCTAAACCCGAACTATCTCGGGTTTGGTGCAGAATGAGTTAAGATGATGTTCGTCTCTTTCCGGAAGTCCCAAAGATGGCTTAATGGGATTGGTCGGAAATTTGGAAATGGCATTTGGAAAGACCAATAGAGCCTGCGGGTCAAAATGTGACTTCATCCCAGGAATACAGTGAGGTAGAGTGCGTTTTGAGGCAAGTGTGAGGCGGCCGTGTAAGTACTGATTTGAATCAATTAAACATTGTTGTTGGACATATTATAGCATTTGTTCAGTTTCCGACAGTTTCTAGTGTTTGTGAAAAGTTTTTGCGTTAATTTTGGCGATTCTGTTTAGCTTCAGCAAACATTTCTTTGAACAGCGTGGGCTACATGATAAATAGCCCGGAACAGGGGGGCTCGCTCCCGACACTGGTGCAGACGCTGTGTCAGCTCGCCCCTGGACATCCGTCAATTGACGGAGCATAACAATGTTTTTATAAAAAGTCTATTTGCTGTTATTAGTGTATTGAATACTGGCTCGTTTTCTATATATATATATATATATTTCTAAGTTTTTTCATCAACCATGGAGGGATATGGAGATGGTTGAATATCCGGCGGACCCCCTCAACAAACACGCCCTCAACTGAAACCTTTAGGCCGGCCACCAGATCGCAGCAGAGCTAGCTCGGAGCTAGCTGGGAGCTAGGTTCTAGCTAGTCAGAACTGACCCCCTTGGCAGACCCCCACTGACCCAGGAATTTACGCTGTGAGCCAGGCAGAGAGATCAGAGACCAGTGGTACCTCGAGGAAGAGAACGGAGTAAGTTTGAATAAAATGTTTTAACACACAGATTCAATTATTATATAAATAATATGTAATAAAAATCAATTGTATTCCTGGAAGACTAATTGTATTTATTATATTTAATTTCATTGATTCATTCATAATATTTGAACAATAGATGATATTTCTAATCTGTCAGCTGTTCTATATTGCCCACAACATTGGCTAAAATTTCATACACTCTAATTTCTTCAAGTTCAAGTTCAAAAGATTTGCTGTACATATGAAGCATAATAACAATAATAATGATCATAATCAGACACATATTTTATATTGTTGGAAAGCCCTAGTTGTTAGCTTCAAAATGGTACCAAATATGAGGTACTTTGACATACCCAGTAACTAAGAATATCTATCACAAATCTATCACAAAATGTAAATTCAAGTTCAGGAATTTTCTAACTGGGCCTGGGAGGGCTAAATGTGTGTTGATGTGAAATTGCTCAAAATGTTAGAACTGTTGTTGTTGTGAAAACTATGACTGAAGCCCGTTGATCTCTATCCCCCTGGATATCAACAGAGTAAAACCATTTCAGGTTTACAATCTGCTTCCCTGAAGAGATTACATTATCTACACGGGTCAGTCAGTCTGTCAGTTGTCAGTTGTTGTAAAGGATAAATTAATCCACAAACAAGTAATTAAACTAGTTTGTTACAATTTAGTTAATGTTAGTGGTTCAAAAACGGCCACAGCAACGGTAACAATTTATTTATCACCTGCTAGCACAGGTTCAATGTCAATCTACCATAGCAACTGCTAACACTGGTCCCATGAGTTTGTTTACATTTGAAAGCTTCATGTATTATTAGATTAAATTAGATTAGATTAATTGTCATTGCACAAGTACAAGTACAAGTACACAGTAAAATGAAATACAATGAGATACTAATTATGATACTAACTTGACATCTCCTTTCACTGAACAGAGGGTCACGCCCCTCGCTGTGCTCAGAGAGGGTGCACTAACACAGTGAAATTATACATCTGAAGATGAATAAAATTACACTAAACATTCCACAATAAGCATTTTCTGACTGAATTAACATCATTGTACTGGATCTTTAATAACGTGCTATGCTGTGGCACGGTGGTGTAGTGGTTAACACTGTCGCCTCACAGCTACAGTAGAAGGTCCTGGGTTCGATGTGCTTGGCGATTCCCCTCCTGATAAGATAAACCCAATGGAAAAACATGCACAACAGATTGCTAACACTTCGTCCCTGACGAAGGCGGACAGGAGCACTTGGATTGTTCCCCGGGCACGGCGCACGCTGCAGCCCTTGTCTGCTCCCGGCTGCCCTTGGGGGGAAGAACAACAGGATGGGAAGTGCAGAGAACATTTAATCAGCGACTCAGTGCATGTGTGTGTGTGTTCCTGTGGGTCGCCCATCGCATGTGTGTGTGTTAAAAAATCTGCACGACAAATAAAGACTTCTTCTTCTTCTAAGCTTTCCACTGCTCGACTATTATATTGACTGTCCCAGCTTGTCACCACCAGGTAACTTCAGAACCCAGGGACACAACCAGGTAATAATGGCCCAAGTATTGTCATAGTATCATTATTGTGAGGTCTCTGGTGATTTACACCCATATTAGCAGGCTAAGCCACCAGCTTACTTCCTTTACCAACATAATCATGATCTTCAATTTGCCTAACGTTACTTGTTATATTACGAACAGGATACACACACCGTGTGCTACCCAGTGGCTAACGTTACCCCCCACGTAACGTTAGGGCCCAAAATCAGCCCCCGTTTTGTTGCTTTTTATCAACAAGCCCAAACATTCTAGCTAACGCTAGCTCTACAACATACCTTTTGTGATATCTTGTGGGTTGTGTGGGAACTCTTTCCTAAGCGCTGTAGCCTCTTCTGGAGACAGGTAATGGTTGCGAAATCGGTCGAGCAGATCAGCATACTTTGTCGTGACGGACTCCCAGTCGACATTTGAGGCTAAATTGCTCGTTTTGTACCTCAAAGCAGGGTGCGATCCGCGGGGGAGCTGGGGCAGCCATGGCTCCCTTAGATCAGACATCAGCTCCCCTGAAAACATGATTTGTGAATTTCTGGGGGGTCTCTAAATTACTGAAAATAAATGCTACTTTTGCCATGCATTTCTAATTTTTCTGTAATTTTCTGTATCATCATCGTGTATAATAATAAACCTATGCTATTTTGGATGTATGATTAATGATTTGCGCACTAATTCACACACATAATATGGCAACATGCATGCTATTCTTGCAATTACCATTCGGAGCGCGGCGGCGCTGCAGCCTGCACGCACGGCACAAATCAAACTTGATAGTTTTGACAGGTAAATAAGGTCACTCAGGAATGGATAATGTCTAAACGAAAAATGCAACAAGTAAGCCTAACCAATTTTGGTTTCACGAAGCAGGAGGCGGGATCATCTACAGGCGACACCGTTACACCTGCTGCTGGTGCTGCTCCGGTGGGGACTATTATATCTCTGACAAGTTAACGCCCGGTGGAGTTAGTAAGTCAGGAGTCTGAGAGATAATCACGAGATACTGTAGACAGTGTTGGATGATGATCTATCATCTATCTAACTAAATGGATACTTTTTTTTATCATGGAATGTGCTGTGGAAGCCCAGACCGTCCAGACGGCCGGACCACAACATCAAAAAGTGAGTTGTCTATTATGTGTTCTGTAGTTACTGAAACTGATTGAATATATGACAGGATTCAAGAGGTTTATTTGTCACATACATACATACTGTACACAAGGCCTACCTACTACAGGCTACAGTAACGTCTGCGATCACAGTATCCTCCGACAGTCCCTGCGAGGCGAAAAGAATATATTAAGGTTCCTTGGCTCACCCAAAGACCATGCTATGGTTCGCACACTGCCTCAAAGTCACTTCAAGCAGCAGTATCACCTCATCGTCGGTCCAAGTAAACAGATCTTTGGTATTTCTTGCCATAGCTACAACATTTTGTGCTCGATTGCTTCTTGTTGTTTACCTGTCGACTTGTAAGCTTGCGTGTGCAATCTTTGGGATTGTGCACGCGACAAATACCTCCTGCGCATACTCAGTGTTGAATTCAGTGACGAGATCCGTTGCTGTCTGACCACGCCTAGCTTCTGACAATGATAAGAGTTCAGGAGACAAACAACATCCAACCTGACTGCCATAACA
>NC_140165.1:207373754-207416254 GCF_963971535.1 Notolepis coatsorum
TTGTTTGGGTCGTATTTGTCTCCCTTTTTGTGGAGCGGTGTTATGAGTCCTTGGTTCCAGATATTGGGGAAGATCCCGGAGCTAAGGACAATGTTAAGGAGTTTTAGTATAGCCAATTGGAATTTGGAGTCTGTGAATATGATCATTTCATTTAGGATACCATCCGCTCCGCAGGCCTTCTTGGTTTTGAGTGATTTTATTTTGTCCTGTAGTTCTTGTAGTGTAATTGGGGAGTCTAGCGGGTTCTGGTAGTCTTTTATGGTTGACTCCAGGCTTTGTAGTTTATCTTGTATGTGTTTTTGTTGTTCATTCTTTTGTATTGGGCTAAAGAGATTGGAGAAGTGGTTTACCCATACATCTCCATTTTGGATGGGTAGCTCCTCGTGGTGTACTTTGTTTAGTTTGTTCCAGTTTTCCCAGAAGTTGTTTGTTTTTATGGATTCCTCTATATCTTGTAGCTGGTTTCTAACATGTTGGTCTCTTTTTTTTTCTGACTGTGTTTTTGTAATGTTTCAGTGTTTCACTGTATTGGAGACGTGTGTTCTGGTTGTCTGGGTCTCTGTGTTTTTGGTTTGATAGGTTCCTTAATTTCTTCCTGAGATTTTTACACTCAATATCATACCATTTGTCATGCATATTTTTATTTAAATTTTTCCTCGCTTTCCTATTTGAGGCCTTTAGGTTGGATAAGGAAGCTGTAAGGTCAAATATGTTATTGAGGTTTTCTACCACCCCGTTTACACTTTTGCTGTTGTGTTGGAAGTTTTTTCTAGGAATTGGTCTAATTTGGATTGGACTTTTTGTAGCTTGATAGCGGATTGGAATGTTTCCATACTACTTTCTTTCCATTTGTAGTATTTTTTAATAGTGTGTAGTTTGTTTGGTTTTGGTATTTCCTGGTTGGGTGTTGATCTATTCAGGTAGATAGTGGTTTTGCTGTGGTCTGACAGGGGTGTTTGCTGGCTGACTGTGAACGCTCTGAGAGACTCTAGGCTGAGGTCAGTGATAAAATAGTCTACTGTACTGTTACCCAGAGACGAGCTATATGTGTACCTACCATAAGTGTCCCCTCTGAGCCTACCGTTAACACTTTGAGTGCCAGCCACGAGAAACTCGTTAGTTCATGCCATGCGTTGAGTGCCAAGAACGAGAAATCTCGCTATTTAATCGCTATTTCTTTTATTATCGATTTCCATAAATTTGTCATCAATCTAGCCTCACGTTACCAGTGGGGATCTATCTGAGCTCGAACAGGGAAAATACCGCCCCCTATCGTCTCTCCGGATGGTATTGCACCCATTGGATTGGACTGAATGAAATGGATGGGGAAAAAAAGAGTCCGGAATCCACATTTTACTTGTCAGGCATGTAACCGGAGACAATCCCATTCATTGCCGAGCTGCAGAACAGTGTGGAATATGTGTTTCCAGTACCCAGCGTTGGATCAATAAACGTGATCGATATTTGGAATGGCGATCAGGAATTGTAATAATCTTTTTGGAGAACATCTGATCTGAGGTAAGGAATCTATTTTACCAGTCTTGGGATAATCAGAGTTTTTTCACCTATATCTCAGTGTGTCCCATATGTGTGTGAGTGTGTGTGTGCTGATCAGGAAATAAGATAATCGATTTTTCAGCCCGCTTCTCTAGCGTGAATAAGTACACATATACTATCGATAATCTAGCGTTTATTTGAAAACTATTCATAAATAGGCCGAAAAATTACAATGTGTTTTGTGTATTCCACTAAAGCGCGATTCCTGCAGAATCACCTTTTTTCTGGAAGTTTAAAAAAAACAAGCGTTTTTCAAAATGGTATAACACGGAAATGTAACGATTAAAAAACAATCCGTTTCGACAATGTTGACTGCAAACAAGTCATTGATAAGCGACGGGCGTATTAGACACATAGCCATAATTTAAGATATAGTTTATGCGTTCGCAAATGTGCTCGCCCTCCCATTGACTACAGCGTTGGCACTCAAGCGCTAAATCGTGCGCCCCCTGCTGGCACTCAAAGTGTTAACGTAAGGTTATGTATATAACCAAGTTCTATGAATACTGGTGACGCTCAGCGTCATCTGCACACATCTCACTCCAGTGACGTGCACTGAATAAAAACTTCACAATGTACCTTTACATACCAACATCCGTCTGACCACACCCCCATCTGCTACCTATATAAGCAGGGGTGGGGCCACACACTTGTCTCCTTCCCAAAAAATTTCACCACAATGAAAAATCAAGGGCCGCAGTGGCGTCCCGACGCTGAGCGTCACCAGTATTCATAGAACTTGGTTATATACATAACCTTACATTCTATATCATACTGGCTCCGCTCAGCGTCATCTGCACTACAGGAGCTGAGCGGGAGCCAGAAGCTCGACAAATGTACCCCGCTGAGGCCCCCCACAACCATCAGACCGGAGAGGACCGAGCCCCCCGACCCTCCCTAATGGAGGATACCCTCCCTATTGGAGGACGGGAGGGAGACGGATCCGACCGTGCGAAGAGAAACTCGAGCAACTCAGCGCACAGGGTGAGCAAACCGTGGCTTGACCCCATGACTACGCACACGCACAACCCACATGCCACCAGGGAACGAACGGAAGGAACAACCCTCGTTACTGCCCCCAAAATCACGGGGTCAAGAGCAAACTCAACCCCGTGGCAAGGCCGTAGCAGCAGAGCGCGAAGGAAGACCCAGACCCACTGAAGGGACTGGATCCCCTGGAAAAAGGGGGCCCGGAGAGATCAATGATGCCAAGCATCAAGACCTCACCAGGCGGTCACTTAGTGACACCGCCCCCCACATCGCCAGCGTATTCGGACAGGGCCCCTCCAAGAGCGGGCCCTTCCCCCCACTAGTACGCCACCTGGCACACTGACCCTGCAACACAGGCAGTCAGCATGGCCGTAACTTGAAGCACTCAAAAGGCTAAACTATAGCGGAAGCAGGCAGCGCACCGGGGAGATGACCCCAGAGGGGTCGATCCCTTAAACCAGGCAGCAGGCTTTAGACCCGAGCCTGAAGCACTGCGGACGAGACAGGCACCAAAGGGGTCAACTGAAAACAGCACCCCGGCGGAAGGGGCGTATGCTGGCATTGTTGCGCACCATGACAAAGCCTCCACCAAAAAAAAACCCACCCAGAGGGGTCGAGGCAGAGAAGGCTGACACGATTGGCAGACGTCATGAACGTGCAGGGGCACACTCAACCGGGTAACCCGGGAGTTGACTCTGCTCCAACACACCAGGGAATCAACCACCCTCTTGGTACCACATGCGGTGGTTGTTCCTATAGCCCCTCAAGAAAAAACGCCAAAACACACCTGCGGGTATACACCGGCTACACCGCAGTACAAGTGTTTCAATTTTCAAAAAAAGGTTATTCCAGGCCTACGGGTCGACGAAACACAACTTCGGACCGGGCCCGGCGGCTCGGGAAGCACACAGGGCTACCAGAGGAGGTCCATAAGACCACCCCAACAGCCCCCACTTCGCCATGCGTGAGAGAGGAGCGAAAAGAATGGAGAACCAGCCCCTTCATGATAGCGCAGGGTACAACATGTACCCAACAAAGGGTCTCCATAACGCCCAACCCTGTGACACCCGGGCCGACCCGGCATTTTCCCCCCCGAAAAAAGCACAAGTCCCTCAGGGTACCAGAACAGCAGATCTGCGTCCCCGGCAGACAAAGGGTTAACTGACCTGGACCAGCGTGACCAGAACCAGTCCCGTGCCCTAACCATGCCGACATCCCCACTCCAGGAGAGGGGGTAGGTATGCGTGTCGATCTAAAACATGAAAAGAGGGCGCCACCCAGACGGTCCCATTCGTACCTGTTCTGATCTATTCCGTTAACATCCCCCAGATATGAACAAGAATTCGTTGAGACAAACCTAGTAAACTGGCGCTTGGAAGAGACAAACTCCATCCCAGTTGCCCTATAAAAACGGCGTTTTAATAACGAGCAACCAAGGCGCACCAGCCTCATGCGTGATTCCTATCAGAAACACCCAGAGCCAGCACTATGTACGCGTCGAGACCCAAAACACAACAATGGATAGTCTAATAAGACACCAGATACCGTTCCTCCGACGCCTGGGGAACGACAAGAAGCCGCTTTTTTAATTTTACATTTTCCAGAAAAAGAACAAATAATACGGACATGGGTCCCATGCGACGCGGCTGAGGGAAACACCACCCCGTCAACCACACTTCATAAGAGGGGACGGTGAGTGGCGTACCCCTATGACGGGGGGAAACCCATGACTCAACAGACCTATAAGGCGAGGAGTCAGGGAAACCCTAAACAATACCCCGTCCACCTACTCCAAAAAGGAGAGGACGGGGAACCCCCAGAGAGATTTCCCACGCGAGCTGTATAGATTGAAAATAAATATTGCAACATTGAGCTATGTAACACTTGGGTTAGGGCTCTCCGAGGAGGAGGCACTGAACCAATACACACTCAATAATCGAATTGAATCGAATACATACACAATAGAGCAGAACTCCTTTTTGAAGTTCTACTCACCTTGACAATCTGAGGAGGAGGCTCTGAAACTCTGAGGAGGCTCCCTCACTGGGAAGGAGAGTCCGAACTCACAGAAGGCACTTCTCCCTGAGGAGGAGCTTCGTGAGGAGGAGCTCTGACAACTCCCTGAAACAGATCCATAACATGGACCTGAACAACTCACGGAAGTCTTACCAATAGAGACGCGCTCAGTGACATACTCTATGGCGGGGACATTTCCGTGGTGCACACGCCCAATTTTTCAGGCCGTGGGACCAGGAAACTCCCCCCCCACCCCCCCCCCACCCTGTAACGTGCCGAACAGCAACGTGACAGGAACCTTGAAGGACAGGGGGTTTTAACCCCTGACCAATCAGAAAAGGGGAGGGAAGGATTACCAGTTCACCCCTTTACGACCCCTCACCCCTGATACGATGTAATGACAAAGTAGAGCATGACACAGTCATAGCATGCTACATGAAGCATCTAACAGCTTCACATAGCTCATGTGCTAACCTGCTATCTGAGTTTTACTAAGGAAAAAACACAGAACAGAGAGGGCCCCTTTAAGAGCCCCGGTCCAGACTTACACATCTGCTTCTGTGGGCCAAACCTAACCCAGTTGTAGATCACAACGACACACACAACCCTTCATCACAACAAAAAATGGCAAAAGTACACTCTTACTACAGAGGAACGCCGTTTTTCATAACGAGAGAAGACACAAGTCCTCGATTATGTAATGGCCACAGACCTTGCTAAGCACACATGATAAGTGACCACACAACCTTTTCTTTAGGAAAAAATTGCACAACCCCAGCAACTTAAGCTGAGGGTTACATCGTATCCCCACAAACACAGTGACACAATATATTGTAACCAAACATGTCTGAGAGGAGGGGGGGGAAGCCCCAGGGAAACCGGGGGGTCACCCCTCCTATCTTACCCTTGATACGACCAAGTTGAACAGGTACCCCTGTTAATATGTGAACATGCTGTTCATTGTCATCACAGGCTGAGAAAAAGATTCATTCCTCAATCACATGTCACTAAGCATAGCTTCACAGGTTAACTAACCCTCTTAGTTGTGAGTTCACCCACGTTACAACGTTACATGAACACACATGTTCTCATCACAACTAACCCTTTCATTTTCACACATGTAAAAAACAACGCCGATTTACTATGGAGAGAGCTATACCAGTGACAAGACAATTCACACACAACACGCGTCGTATCCTCAATGTATTGCAGCAACACATGTTTTGGAAACATCGTTATTACAAAACATTTAGAAGGGAAGAAAAGAAGAAGTGTTTAAAGTCCGGTCAGGACTCCTACCTTCACCCTGAGCGCAGGCCGAGAGGACTGCAACACTGGTTAACGGGACACAGAGTCGAACCCAGCATCTCCTGCGTTGGTGACGAGGGTATGTCCGCTACGCCACCCAGCCGCCGTTCTCCATGTTGACGAAGTCCTCGCTGGCACTGGCACCCGGGTGTAGGGTCGACTAACATCCTCTGTCAAAGATGACGTCGTAGTCAGAGTGTTTAAGGTATATTATAGTCACAGTAACGTTCCACAGTGTAGCAGTAAGCTAACAGCCGTCCCACTGATAGCAACAAGCTAATGTTTACTAGCCTAGTGAACACAACGAGCTAGCGCCGCAGCTAACAGCTGACTGGCTAACACAGTAGGCCACAACTAGCATGCCAGCTAAGCAGCTATCACCTGAACTGTACACAACGACATAATAAGCCACACTTCAGACATGCCGCCGCCTGAGTCCCTCCGCCTCCTAAGAGGGAAGAGAAAAAGAAATGTCAAACACAGTTTTCAACAGTGATTTACCAGACATACAGCGGAGCCGGCACAATTCCCATCCGGGCTGCAGCCGACTTGAGCATGGATCTTCCGATAACGAAGATCCATGCCCACATTTCCTCGTTAGGGTGTACTTCCACATTCATGTGAAAGATGGGGCCTGCACGGGACAGAGAAGCATCCGCTCGTCCAGAGAATCCCGGGTTCAAACCAGGTCTCGGTCGCGGCCCACTAGGTTGACCATCATGGGCGTCAGACCAAGATCCTCCGTCCGCCGCTTAAGAAGCCGAGCAGAGGACCCCAGTCCGGGGTCGGCTTTCGTAAAATTGTCAGCTAACCCCCATAGCGTTAACAGACAACTAGCGCTCGCAAGCAAAACAGTACTCACCCAACACGGAAGCAACCCAGTTTCTCACAACAGCCGGTGCCTCCCACAGTCCAGCTGTATGACCGGAGGGTCAATACCCATCCAGCCGCAGCAAGGAGGACTGCAGTTGGGGAGTATATCAGCGACTCGAGCCCCTAATACGAAAAAGCCGGTGGAGGTCAGAATGATCATCATCTTCCAGACACTCCAGTGACGAAGACAATATCGCCGTATTTTCTCGAAAATAGTGAGAGAGAAAATAAAGATATAATGTCAACGTATCTCCTTGTCTTCTGTTTTCCTTTCCTCAGATACATATTTTCTCCACGTCAAGTGGGGTATATAACAGGCACTTCCTTGTGGTGAAATTTGAGAAGGAGATGAGTGTGTGGCCCCACCCCTGCTTATATAGGTAGCGTGTGGTCAGACGGATGTTGGTATGTAAAGGTACATTGTGAAGTTTTTATTCAGTGCACGTCACTGGAGTGAGATGTGTGCAGATGACGCTGAGCGGAGCCAGTATGATATAGAACTATGTACAGTCCCAGCGAGCAACAGAGCTGTATAAGTTGTGACCCATGTTTATTTGTTGTTTGGTCATAGTTCTTTCTGGGGGGGCATATTTGGGAGGGGATGTTTCCACCTCCTGGTAGGTGTTTGTCTCCCTGTGTGCTGAGAGTGTCAGGTTTTCGTCCTGTCCTGGCATTGAGGTCCCCACAGACTATAATGTGACCGCAAGCCTGGAACTGGTTGATTTCGTCTTGTAGGATTAGGACATGTCTTCCTTGTAGTATGGGGATTCAATTGGGGGGATGTAGGTGGCACACAGGTAGATATCTTTCTCGGTTGATGTAAGTTCCTTATTTATTTTTAACCAGATGAAAAAAAGCTCCGGTTTTGATTAGCTTTATGGAGTGGGTTAGTTCTGATTTGTACCATATTAGCATGCCTCCAGAGACTCTCTCCTGTTTGACCCCTGTTAGCTTGGTGGATGGTACCAACAGCTCTCTGTAGTTTGCAAGACAGCCAGTAGGACTGTTTCCTCTGTGCCATGTCTCTTGTAGGACTATGATGTCTGTGTTTGACATTTCTGTGGTAAAGTCTGGGTTTCTGCTCTTTGTTCCAAGGGCAGTTGACCTCAGACCTTGTATATTCCAGCTTGAAATGGTAGAAGATTTGTATTCCATTATTACAGTGTTATATTCCAGTGGTTTTGTCCTGGACCACAAATGAGTAAAGCTTGCTGATCATCTGATGCACGGTCAGCTCCCCTGATGGAGATCTCTCTCTCTCTCTATACAACAACTCCAACCTCACCTCCGCTCAACTTACTCCTGACTAACCAAGTGGCTTTGTAGTGTGTGTGTCGGGAGTGTGTGCATGTGAAATGTGTGTGAACTAATGCTGCACAGGTGTATTCTATCAGTACTAATCAGCTACCTAATTGACTCTACTCCTCCTGTGGCAGAAGGGGAGGGGGGAGGAGATCTGTCACAATATATGTGTGTGTGTGTCTGTGTGTACAAGAGTGAGAATGTGTAAGTCAGTGAGAGTCCATGTTTGTGTGTGCATGCATTTGTGTGAGTGTGTATGTTCCTCCATCCTTGTGTTTTTCTGCATACGCATGTGTGTGCGTGCAGTGAGAGGGGGAGCCTTGTTGACAGCTTCCCTGAGTCCTCTCTTACTCTGCATTAACGTAATGTGATATAGCTGTCCTAGAGGCCATGCATCACCTGGAAACACACTCTCTCTCTCTCTCTCTCTCTCTCTCTCTCTCTCTCTCTCTCTCTCTCTCTCTCTCTCTCACTCCTGCAACATCTCACTTCTCTTTCTCATTCTTTCCCTCCTACATTCTCTCTTTCTCTCCCACTCCTCTATTTCTCTGAGTCGGGCTCATCTTTCCATCCAGGAGAGCCACCCACAAAGCCTTGGGGGTCTTCACGACAATAAAACACGACACTGGACTAGTGTGCTAAAACCATCAAACAGGATTAAGTCTCATAGTTGGTTTTAATCTACTTAAGAGTGCCAGACGGGTGGGGCTTAACTGCATCAGGGCGATTCAGATTGTGTCAGGTCAACTGTCAATCATACAGAAGTATATCTTACTGAAACTGACTTTCAAACCCTTTCTTGCCTGGGATTGTCTCAGCTTTCTGCCACTCGTCGTACCTCTTCCGTGGCAGATCACACCTCTGGCACCTAAGGGGGATTAACCCCTTCAGATGGAGTGCGGTTTCTCGTTGCAAGATAGAACTGAACATTCCGATGGTGATGTAATAATAATGGCTACTGGTGACATTTTAGTTAAATCTTAGGTTCTTCCTAGGGCACCCTTTCACCCAGGACAATAGATGCCAGCTGCCTCAAGCCATTACTTACAGGTCTCCAGCAGGCCACCAATAATTCATTAGGAATCATATGATCACAGATTCTTTTTCCAGTCTATTTTTTTAAGAGAAAGGAGATGAGATGAAGATAACAGATTGCACATTCACACTCATTTGGACCCATTTTAATGCCTTCCTACAAATATGGAAACAAAGGCCTTATCTAGCATCTATAGGAAAGCCATAGGCATGTAACAGCAACATCCTCTTGCTCTCTCACTCTCTCTCCCACTGTGTGTGTGTGTGTGTGTGTGTGTGTGTGTGTGTGTGTGTGTGTGTGTGTGTGTGTGTGTGTGTGTGTGTGTGTGTGTGTGTGTGTGTGTGTGTGTGTGTGTGTGTGTGTGTGTGTGTGTGTGTGTGTGTGTGTGTGTGTGTGTGTGTGTGTGTGTGTGTGTGTGTGTGTGTGTGTGTGTGTGTGTGTGTGTGTGTGTGTGTGTGTGGCAGTAGATAAACCAGAGACTCACTCATGCCATGCTGTTGTGAAAAGGTCATTCATAGCCTACAATAACCTACATTATTTTTATTTAATTTCAAACAATTGTTTCAACTTGTCAGACACTGAGGTTACCCTAATTTACAGCAATGACGAGATTACAAAACAAGACACAGTTATCAGTAGATTCATACATATAGATGACATAACAATAGAAATCAGTTAGTTATCGGTTAGTCAACACTCGGAGATCATACTTTCAAATGCAGTAGGAGAAGGAAGAACCTCCAACTTCAGAGTCAGTTGGAGGGCATTCCAGGTGTTGGAAGCATCAAGGAAAAAGCAGTTTTACCTAGTTCAGAGCAAACTTGAGGAACCCTAAGAAACAGCCAGTCATTTGAACGTGTAGAATAGGTTCCAAGATTCCATTCCAACAGTGTTGTGATGTAAGGGGGGAGCTTACCAATAAGGGCTTTAAAAATAAACAAATACCAATTATAGTTATGCCTTTCAACCAGAGAATGCCATCCACCCTTTTCATAAAGGACACAGTGGTGGGTATCATATCTGTCACCAGTAATAAATCTGAAGGCAAAATGATAGAGTCCAGGGCTCTCATTTATCAACAATTCTTATAAAGTGTTCTATTTTCATTCTTAAGCACAGAATTTAGAATGTGTGTACGTACAGAAAAATCGGGATTTATCACACGTGCGTACACAGGTTCTACGCACACTCCGTGTTGATAAATGCCACTTGTTCTACGCTCCGCACTCGTGCACGGTTTTACGTATTTGCATTATAGAACCCCCGTAATTAACCATATATGGTAATGAACACCCCCATGAAATGTGGAAAAGTGGACTAAACCGAGCGAACGCCTGGGAGAAATATGCGACAGGCTGACAGACATGTACACGTACAGTGATGTCGGATATGATATGATATCTATGAACTTCCTAAAGACCATTGCTGTGTGTGTGTGTGTGTGTGTGTGTGTGTGTGTGTGTGTGTGTGTGTGTGTGTGTGTGTGTGTGTGTGTGTGTGTGTGTGTGTGTGTGTGTGTGTGTGTGTGTGTGTGTGTGTGTGTGTGTGTGTGTGTGTGTGTGTGTGTGTGTGTGTGTGTGTGTGTGTGTGTGTGTGTTAGACTTAAGCTCACGGGGGGGAAGGTACAGGTACATGGTAATAGTAGAAGACATAATGCAGGTAATAGAATTATAGTACAGTAGAAAAGTAGAAATATGCAGTGTAAACAATATAACAATATAATTGACTGAGTATACGCATATGAGCAAGTAGGCAGTGTAATCAGGTAGCATACGTGACAGCTTTCAGGAGCATATGCGACAGTGTTTGTATATACACACAAGCTTTTCACTAGCATACGTGACAGATTTCAATGGTATACGCACACGTTTTTCAATAGCATACGTATGATTTAAGTGACGGTATATGGCCTAAACGGCGCCTCATACAGATGAGGGTCTGTATGCCCTCTCAGTTATATTATGCATTATATATAAAATATATATATGATGCTGTTTAATCATCTGTGTATAGGTTGTACAATACACCATTGGCCTGAAGCTATAAAATAGAACACATTTATTAGTCTTTAATAGTATTAGTAAAAAAAAAGGTTAGATCCCATTTGCTTTTCATTTAAGTCTTCACCCCTCAGCCCTCGGATAAAATGAACAGTGTGTTGGTGATGTGTAAGCCTTTGTGAATAGACTGCGGACCACAGACCGATGGCGGAGGCAACCATGCAAGGTGACAACCTGCTCATCAGGAGCAGTTAGGGGTTAAGTGTCTTGCTCAAAGACACTTCGACACACTGCAGAGAGGAGCCAGAATCGAACCGTGAACCATCTGATTACCAGGCCATCGCTTTACCTCTCCTGAGCCCTTTGTCATTATACAGTAGGATCACTTTGTGTGAGGGAGTAGGGGTGTGGCCTGCAGTGCAGTGGCCCTGGAGCAGTTTGGGGCTCAGTGCCTTGTCCACTGGCACCATCCTCCTACTGTATGTGCCAGGGATCAAACCAACAAAACCAAGCAGTTAGGCCTGCTGCTATCTGCTATCTGCGATCTACTACTATCTACTATGCCTATACTATTACCTACTATCCAAATGTCTATACTACCGTGCACTCAGAGTATAGCACTCAAGTTCGGCACTGCTAGACAAACAATATCACTAACTCTTAGCTGCCAGAGTTGTATCCTTCCTGCTGACTTGTTGTAGATAATTTGTAAGTAGCTTTGGAGAAAAATTTCAGCTAAATGCCAAAATGTAAATGTAAATGTATTGGTTGCCTGTCTACTTTGCCTGTTTACATTTAGCAGTCAGGCTACTGTTCATCTCTCTACTTCCTGGCCACCACCACTCATCGCTATCTAGAACGCAGCAATATTGAATTGTTTAAAACGTCTACTGATCTGTACAAGATTGTCTGTCATTGAGTGGTGAGTGTGCCCTGAGGCGGTCTGTTCATATTGTTGACAGGCAACAGTGCGCTGATGGATGGCTGCTGTCCGTGGCAGTAAATCAGGCTCTTGTTGGGGAGTTAACCCCTGTGACCTCGCCGGCCTCCGACAGCAGACTCCTCTCTCGCAGCCACAGGCCTGGTGATAGGCTCTCCCGGAGATCTGATGAGCAGGTGGTGTTGGTGTCCAATAGAGCTTTTCAAACTTGGCAACATAAACATTCTAAGTGGGCCCACATTTAGTTTCCGTCGTGGGTTTTTGCATAAACAATAGCTGACAGGAAATACACTTGGGCCCAAGCTGTTACCCTAGCAACAGAATTCTTCTGAAATAGTCTATATAGGAACCTTTTCACAGCAGCCATTTTGATCTGTCATAGTTTGGTAAACAACAATGTAACCATTCATTAATCTATATCTTTGGTTACACCTTTGTTTTACCCATTTATGACAAGTAAAAATGGTTGCTGTGAAAAGGGCCCATTGTGCTGAAAAATGTTCACTACTACTCTGTAGTAGGGGTGTGCAGCAACGTCAGGATCTGTATCTGTATCTGTTCAATCAACAAAATTATCTGTATACCAGATATATATATTTTTTTAACCCCTTAAGCCCGATGGGCCCGGTACGTCATAAATCAGTCTGTATTAATTAATGTTGCATTTCTTTTTCAAATGTAGCCAAGAGGAAAGTCCCTAATCCTGTCAAAACAGCAGTCAAAGTGTATATTTTCAGCACTATGTTTGTAACTGCCTCTGTGTTCAGTTTTAAGTTTTGGTTCCTACCAGTTTTTGGTTCCTACCAGTTTTTTGGTTCCTACCTAAATGCTGCTAGATTAATCGCGGAACTAATGGTTGAATCCCACAGTGTCCGGGGACGTTTTATGCCGACGCACATGTGTCAAAATCTCCACGGATTTAAGAGATAGTTTCACAGTTTCTTTGTAAAGAGATAGCTTCAGTCACAGTTTTCTTGTGAAGAGTTCATAACGTCAATAAGATGATAAAGTCCCCATCATTTCCTCTCTTATTGCATGCAGCCAATAAGGTACGTTTTGGTGTTGTGGTTGTGTAGGAAAAAACCCTCAGCTCGGAACTCGGCAGAATCTGCACCTGGCTCGCTGATAACAAACTATCATTACACCTGGGTAAAACAGAGTCCATTCTCTTCGGTTCAAAAAACTAACTCAGCAAGACCGACGGCTTCTCAGTTACAGTGGGTGACACATGACAATATTGTCACAAGGAAAGATGAAATTACATCTAGATTTCATTACAAACTAGATTATTGTACCGGATCTCCTCTCTGGTAAACAAGAATACCCTGAAGACTCTGGCAGGAGCACTCATTCAAGGGTACTACGACTATGCTTGCACCTCATGGTACCAAAGCACCTCAAAGGCGCTAAAAACTAAACAAACATCACAAAACAAACTGGTGAGACTACTGCTTGACCTTACTACTAGAACCCACCTCAGCCCTGCCCACTTTGACAACCTAGGATGGCTTAGAGTAGACTTGCATGGGCCTGGTCTACAAGATGTGTCAGAATACTTCCCAAAGGTCAGTGAATACCACGGCCACAACACCAGTGCAAGCTCCACAAATCATGTTAAACCCAGATTCGGCTCAAACAAGGGACTAAACAGGTTTCGCAATTATGCCACAACAATGTGGAACGCCCTACCCACAGCTGTAAAGGAATGTAAATCACTACCCACCTTCAAAACCTATCTAAAAGAGCACCTACAGGAGACTGCAATTCGAAACTGGCCCCTGTAAATGTCCAAACCCAACCCCCTCCAATGTACAGTTTCTCCCCCCCATCCCCTTAACGTGTGTATTGAGCTGTATGTACTGTATTGTACCCATTCTGCAATCTGTTAATACAATTTTCAATCAATCAATCAATAGGCCCAGGCCAGGTAGCTAAAGTGCTAACTAAATGTTTGCTATGTAGGCCCAAGCCAGGTAGCTAAAGTGCTAACTAAATGTTTGCTAAGTGAGTTATTATTGCAGAAGGACTTAATGTGTTTGTAGGTTAAGCAAAGACATGTGACACTAAGAGGTAGAAATAATATGGATGTATGTTGTTTTTGTTTGATCTGTGATTTATTGTATTTCATGTATGTGTTTCACAGTTCTCACGGTCCGGATTTAAATAAATCCCACCAGTACTATAAAGAACGTGTTGCTGTCATCATTGCATAAGAGGTAATTACAACGTTTGTTTACCAATGATTTTAACACATTGGACGCCAGAGGTCGCTGTTGGCGAATGGCCGTTTGTGCCCGTGCTGTAATGAAATGGGGGTAGATGCCTGTGTTTGTAGTGCTAAAACTATATTAAATATTATAGCTATGGATCTAATAACAACGTCGATTGTCAGTGAGTTTCTTCCGTTCAACATGCAAAAAAATGAAAAAATTTTCATCCATACATTTCCGTTTTATACCTTGGTTGTTACGTATTACTTTCACATGGTGGAGGGATACTTACTGTCTATGGTGCATATTCACATTGTGGTTGTAGTGTGTTGTCACTAATGGGTGGTTTGATTGACACACTGCTTTCTTTCTGTTTTGCTTGTGTTTAAAATGGCCGCTTTCTAATTTATCACAGGTGTGGTGATGAGGCACAACGCCCTACAAATTCAGTGCAGAGTGCAGGGAGCAGTTGTCAAGTTCTCACTTCACAGAGCTTGTCCTCGTCACAGCTCTCCAGACCTCACCTGCTCACACTGTTTTTTCTCATTTTGACATTTTTGCTGCTTGACCATTTTTGTTGCTTTATTCTTTTGACTGGAGTACCCAGCTCCCCATCTTTTGCCCTTAACTTAGCTGTTCCAAATAAATATTGTTATTTTTTATATCTCTTGTCCAGTGTCCTGTGTCCACCATTTTACATTCAAGGCCTACACAAGCCATATTTTAGGATTGAATGTAACATGGGGGCTTGAGCCGGTCTTCAAACAGGTGAGTATGCTCTTAATTTATAATTTGATTTGACTACTTGTATGCTGTTAAAATGTTTAGTTTAGTGGACACCACAAGTAGGTAATTTCATTGTTTTCTGGCTGTTTTTAGCTTCCTGTGTACCACTTAACCCTGGGGCAGTCATTGAAGGGATTAGTACCATATACTTGTCTTGTACTATACCGTATACTTGACGGGTTTATGGTCGATATGATCTTTGGCTGGTAGCAGGTGTGGTTGAAGAAAGCTAGGTCTACAGTGCATTAGCTTTCAGTATAGGTAGGTTAGGGGGCCAGAGAATATAATTAGTGTGTTAGGACCTGATGTAAGTATTTTTGTTAGATTAGACATGTGGTGGGCCTAGCAGTCCTTCATTGACTGCAGTGTAGATGTTAGAAGCTATTTGTGGTCATATCAGATTATAAGGAGCACCTGTTTGAATTTGTTTGTTGTTTCTTGAGTGTAACACAAGAGGTTTTGCCTCACTTGGTTTGTGTTACTGAAGAGCATTGGTTCCAGTATTATAGGATCTGTCTGCATTTGGTAGTGGTTCATCTCAGCAGAGGCCTGTAGCTAGTGTCCGGTAGCAGTGTCTCCTGTGATTCTCTAGTATAGGATCTGTATGCATTATTGAGATTGACTTGTGATCCAGTATAGTGTGAGGGTAGGGGTTTTTGTGGAGCCCAATAGCAAACACAGGAGGAGAGAGAATGGAGCGGTTTAGGGTGCTTTAATTGTTCTCCCCAAGCAGACAGGAATCACATTCAGAAATGTACAACAGACAGGGATGAATGTTCTTGGGGTTAGTATGGATGCACTCCTTGTGCAGTATGGGAGAATGTTCTTTAAGCAGGTGCACTCCTTGTGCAGTGCGGGAGAACGTAGACACCGGCTGTGTCGGGGGTGAGAGCAGGAACTTTGTAGTCAAGCTCCAGGGGTCCAGACGGGCTCGCTGGAACGGAGGTCCTTGGGCACAAGAGAGGGAAGGTTAGAACAGGGAATAATAACGTGAGAGTGTCTAGCAGGTCTTCGGACTGAAGGGTCGTACCTAGGTAGGCAGTTTAACACTGCGACGAGGGATGACAGGATCCGTCAGGTGATATAGGAGCTGCCTGATGAGGGAATCCCTCACAGCCGCGCTGATTGATGTTCGTCTGGCAGCGTGGGAACGCTCCAGCAGGAAGCTGCCCATATATGGGCGCGGCAGGATGAGGGCAGAGGAAGGCCCGAGCCCTGACCATGACATATAGGTTATGCCGTGTGTCTTAAATCACTGATTTAATTGCGTGCTAACCCTTTTTGTGGATACAGGGAAAATTGGAGTTTGAACCCCAGGTCGTAGGAACAGTGGGTGAGTTACTTGTGTTCAGGATTGAACTATATCCGCTTTGTGCTACACCGTTTGAGTGGTGCACAGTTAATTGTTGTATCTCCTTGTTGTCATTTACTGTGGATACTAAGAATGACGTTGGACATTGATGATTTTGTTGCAGAGCCAACAATGGCGAAGGTAAAAAAGGATGAGTTGATGCAGGTAGCTACTAGGTTTTCAATAGACCTCAATGCAGGCCAGACAAAGGAGAGTTTGCAAAGTCAATTAATTGAGGAGCTGCATAGGCAGGAGGTTTTTGGTGTGGCTGCAGATAAATCTCTGGATGAGGGAGATGTAGATGTCAGGGCGCGTGAAAAGCTACATGCATTGGAAGTGGAGAGCTTTAGGCGAAAATCGCGGGGCGAGATGAGTATAGTTTTAGAGTGATTCTGTGTAATCCCAGGAAACGCCACCAAACAGCGCTTTACTGCATTTCATTAATCGTGCCATTTCTCGCCTGGATCAATAATCAATCTGAAATCAATGCTAGATTATCGGTATTATGTTTCATCATCGATGCATGAAAGGGGGGGGGGCCACCCTCCGTGCTTTGATCGCAACCAACGGGACACGGCACAGACACACACACAGACACACGCTCCGATCGCGGGGAAAACATTTATAAAATATAGTCCTTACCTTGTCTATGATGTATACTGCAAAAACAGTAATCCCATTATCTGATCGCCATTCGAAGTACTGATCGTGATCGTGTGTCCAATGTTATCCAGTCGTGAACATGAATGGGGGGGGGGGCTTGTAGGTGCATCTGTTAGAACCGCTTGCCCTGCCCGAGTGTTTAGACCCCGCCCCCATGCTGCAGCTCGGCCCAGACAACAAGCCATATCGTTTCAAATGGAGTGTAACAGCGGCCGCAAGGCGTTAGGCTGCGGTATCGGGCCGTTGCGGTCTCAGACAGTGCCACACATTCCCACAGCACAGCAGAATGAATTATGAATGGAAATAGCAAATAAAATAAATAACGATCATAATAACGAGTATACTCGTTGGCGTCCAACGATTGGCGGGCTATAACGAGTCTACTCGTCATTGGCAATTAATGTGTTAAGTGTTCTTAGCGAAATATGAGATTATCGAATTCTCTGTGCATTGCATCGGAAACCGGATGATATAGATGCAAGGAAATTACGCCGTCATTCACGTTTGTAGTCCTAAGAAAGAGGAGACCTAGGGCTTTCTATGGACATCGGAATTTCATAAAACTACTATACCCCGCTCACACCAGCCCCTGTCTAAGCTGGAGGGGCTAACGTGAATTTTTTTTTACCGTTATTTTCGTGATTATATCTCACGGGTCGAACAAACCTGAACATTATTGCCATAAAATACAAATGTATATTGTTTCTTTACCTTTCTGTGAACGCCTAGAAAAAAAACATGTTGCAATCTGGTAAAAAATGACGTAAAAAATAAGTTATTTTCATTCACAGTCTTTGCTGCCCTTAACGGGTGCCTGGTTGTACTAAATCCAGATCGAAGTCTGCCACTGGAAAGAGGAGATTTGGCCTGATCCATAGATGTATGACGTGGCCATAATAAGGCAATTCTTAGGCCTGATATTCTATATTCTATATTCATATTTCAAATTGCATGTCAATTGGATGGCAAAATTCAGTATTGTATCTACAAAACCCCCTGTAAATCATATGCCCTTTATTAATTTGCTTAGATCATTTGTACACTTGATCTGAAGAAGGTGCTGAATGCGCACAGTGGCAATTGTTCATGTCTGGTTAATGTTAGCATGGTGTTAATCACCATCATAGATGGAAACAATTTATAATTATAATAATAATTGATATTCTCCTTTGTTTCATTATAATTTACTCAAGCATAGTAAAAGACACAATATTTCTGACACGGAGAACAATGCAAGAACATGCAAACCTGCATGCAAAGACCTTGTAGAAGTGGAGCAATCTTCCATTTATCCATATCTGTCTGTATGTACTTTTAGGTGCATTTTCTGAAAATATGGCTTAAGAGGTTAATAATTTTTTTTTGCATTTAGCAATTATTGTACAATACAATATTGGAACAGACATAATCAAATTAACAAATGAACATTAGATTAGAGCAAGTCAGCTAAAACTACAGGTTCAAGCTTAATTCGTTTGCGGGGGTTTGAAAGAAATCAACCTGCCAGATACAAAGCTTTTGTCTTCCTAACTATTAATGCGTCCTTCCTCGATGCAAGGTTAGTGATAGTTAGTGACAGCCCCACAAGATCTAGTGTGTAACCTGTCAATAATGTGTACTAAATTAAAAGATTTTCGACTGTTTTTAATTTTTTTATGGAAATTAACACACACAACTCTCTCTAAGCTCTAAGCTTGCGGAGGTCCTCGTCGGCATCTGTTATGGAAAATATTAAAGGACAAAGGATGAGCCGTTGTGTAAATCATTCTGAGTCGAGTTATTAATATTATAGAAACATAGTTTAATTATTTCTCTGTGGCCACAGGAAAGGTGATCAGTTTACAATCAGAGACATTAATACACAGTTTCAAGACGTAACATTAGACATTCAGATATGACTGAAAGTATAAACAAACTGGGTCCAGTTAGGGAATCAATAACACAACCTTGTTATGGCCTGGCCAGGGAGATAACCTTGGTACTTTGGAGTCTTTTAAAGAGACACACACACATTATACTAGCTGGTCATATTGAACCAGTCAAGCTGTACAAAGATAAAATGATATCTCAACACAGATCTATAATGACATGATAATATTTCTATGACAAGCTACACCAGGGCTTTTACCTGTCTCAGTGACTGTGAAAGGAGCAGGGTAGGATGTGGCATAGAGGAAGAAGACTGGAGCTGCCTCGTGGAGCTGTCTATGTGGATCAGCCTCAGTGGAGCTGCCTAGGTGGATCAGCCTAGGTGCAGCTGCCTAGGTGGAGCTGCCTAGGTGGAGCTGCCTAGGTGGATCAGCCTAGGTGGAGCTGCCAAGGTGGAGCTTTCTAGGTGGAGCTGCCTAGGTGGAGCTGCCTAGGTGGAGCTGCCTAGGTGGAGCTGTCTCGTGGAGCTGCCTATGTGGATCAGCCTATGTGGAGCACGCTGTGAATAATAAAAAAAAAAGTGTTTCTTGTTTTTGCATTAAAAACCCACGACACAGGGGCGCCAGGGTGGCGCACCATGTAACGCACTGCAGTGCTGCAAGGTCGACCCGGGTTTGACTCCCGAACCCGACGTACATTTGCCACATGTCTTTCCCCCATATCTTCTACCGACCTTCCTCTCTCTCTGCCGCTCCTGTCTGACCTGGAAAAAAGCTGTAAAAATGCTAAAATAAATAAAAAAATAAAAAATAAAAAACACAACACAATTGACATATAATTGTTTAGGCGAGTGAAGCAAAGGCTGATCCGTTGCGCAAATTTCAGCACCACACAGCAGTCCAAGTGGACAGCTGGGACCACTCCTCTCGCAAGTTACGCTGTTTCTATGTGCTGTGAAAACTCAGCTGTTTGTGTGTGAGCCAGTGCCACTCCCAGCAACAGCCACACAAGCAGAGGAGACATGCTGTAAAAAACAAAACGGCAGAAGGAACTTATATCTGCCAATAAATCAGTAGTGTGGGAGACTATCAGAAGGTTGTTGAAGAAAGAAGGATATCCAATGCCAAGAGGTCCAATGTGTCTCCTCGCCATCCCTGTAACTAAGCTGGCCCCCAAACAGTTTTAAACTAACCCTGGAGCCGCTCACAGCAGAGCAGTCCTCTGGGCGAGTTTTCATTTGAGTTAATTTAGCTGAGAATAGTTTGCTGCCCCTCTCTCTCTCCCCCTTGCCATGGACGTTAAAATGTCTCTCTCTCTCTCTCTCTCTCTCTCTCTCTCTCTCTCTCTCTCTCTCTCTCTCTCTCTCTCTCTCTCTCTCTCTCTCTCTCTCTCTCTCTCTCTCTCTCTCTCTCTCTCTCTCTCTCTCTCTCTCTCTCTCTCTCTCTCTCTCTCTCTCTCTCTCTCTCTCTCTCTCTCTCTCTCTCTCTCTGTGTTTGTGTGTGTGTGCACATTTTCTATAGGCTACTCTTTTTTACATGGATTAAGCTAATTATCTTTGACAATCCTGATGCAGAAAAAGCCTATTTTATTCAAAAGGAAGTACAATAATCGTGAAAAACTTTCCTCACACAAAATCTCATCATCCCTGGCTCCGCCACAAGCCGTGCCCCCACCACCAACCTGTGGGAATCACTGCCGATACTGTATAGCCTCTCAAGCCACGTGTAGACTCATAAAGACAACAACAGTTATTCTGCAACAAAGTAACATTGGTTCATGATATTGCATTGAAATGATAGAAATAGATCCAGCTTTCCCATGATTAGCAGAAAGTTTAACCCTCGAGTCAACCTTTAAAAAACCCACTACCTGTCTCCCTAGTGACCGAAACTGCGATCTCAGTAAAACATATATTTTTCATGTATTGTTCCAATTATCTTTTATGAATATCATTATTAACTTCAGTCCTCACCATACATATAGAATATTTATTCATTTTCAGGATTTTTAACCATTTCTTAAATTAGGGTTAGGCGGTTAGGTTACCCTAGGGTTACCCTAACCCTAACCCTAACCCTAACCCCCTAACCCTAACCTGTCCAGTTCTGCGACTAGAGTGAAAGGTGTGACACTTGTTGTTCACACGCATAATAGTGATTGTTTTTAAAAAAACAAACATGGATTATTCTAATGTGAGTCCAAGATGTGATACTGAGCAATTCTTTTGGCATATACATCAAATCTAGCCAACGCTATCCACGAACACACGTGAAGAAAACCCTAACCCTAACCCATTTGACCAGAATTGCGACAAGGGTGACTCAAGGGTTAAGCTGTTTTCTTATCAATTGTGGACTATGGTGATGTGATTTATAGGCATGCTGCAACTTTAACTCTTAAACCTCTGGGCCCTCATTTATCAATGGTGCGTATGCACAGATATGTGCGTAACCCGTGCGTACGATCATTTCTAAGCAAAGTGTGGGACTTATCAATTTGAACGTGTGCTTGACTTTGTGCGTATATCTATGCACAGCTCGGAGCATGCGTACCTGGCGCCCGGTGGTAGAATATTATTATTGCAATACGGAAATAAGCTTCCGTGCATTAGTTTCAACACTGGCGTGTTCTGTTGTATGACCCGTAATTCATTATAGTTCATTGTAAAATAGCGACAGTAGTGTAATTATTGTCAAACCCTATAAATATAGCATTTGGAATAAGTCTTTCTTTCCGAATGAATGCAGCATGGTTTATATAATATATAGCGCTATCGGGTGCACTGACTGGGCTCCACAGGGAACTGTTTTCAGAGATAGCAGATAGGGATGCATGAATGAATGAATGAGGGGCAGTCTAATTGCCGAGAGAACATAACAAATATTAACTAGAGTCCGCTATACCCGAGACACCTCCTTCATTTGTACCGCAATTTAAGACCAAAATTGGAGCGTGTAACAAAACGCACAAATGCCATCCCCATGCACATTCAAGTGCCACCGGCACGGTCCATTGTGATATTGGAGATGGATCGAGCAATAGACTGTTACTGTACCACCCATGTAGCTGTCAAAGCTCCATCACAAATGCAGTTATTTAAATATAATGGTTATTGTATATGCTCTCATATTATTGTTTATATAGGCTACCTAATACCGACATCAAAATAGATTGTATGCCTCTACAAATCATATGCAGGTAGAAAATTTACGGAAAATCCGTCGCGATTTGGAATGAAATTGACGGAGAACTATAATCCCTGGGTATTAATCGAACGAAACGAAGAAAAATCAGTCATATTCCAGCATGGTTATTAATGACACCAATGGCAAACAGTGGTAACGGTCTTTATTAGTGTTTGCGCTGCCCAGGCAGCAATGGTCTTTAGGAAGTTAATAGATATCATATCATATCCGACATCACCATACGTGTACATGTCTGTCAGCCTGTCGCGTATTTCTCCCAGGCATTCGCTCGGTTTAGTCCACTTTTCCACATTTCATGGGGGTGTTCATTACCATATATGGTTAATTACGGGCGGTTCTATAATGCAAATACGTAAAACTGTGCACGAGCGCGGAGCGTAGAACAAGTGGCATTTATCAACACGGAGTGTGCGTAGAACTTGTGTACGCACGTGTGATAAATCCTGATTCTTCTGTACGTACACACATTCTAAATTCTGTGCTTAAGAACGAAAATAGAACACTTTTGTTGATAAATGAGGGCCGACTCTATCATTTTGCCTTCAGATTTATTACTGGTGACAGATATGATACCCACCACTGTGTCCTTTATGAAAAGGGTAGATGGCATTCTCTGGTTTAAAGTAGGGATGTCCGATATTATCGGCCTACCAATATTATCGGCCGATATCGGCATTAAAATGTGATATCGGAAAATATCGGTATCGGTTTTCAAAAAATAATAATATTTATTTTTTATTTTTATTTTTTTACATTTCTATAACCTTTATTTACCCAGGCAAGCAAGTAAGAACAAATTCTGATTTTATTTATTGTCAAAAGTATGCATAATGTTGTGTTAATTCCACAACAAGAGATATGTAATGTTAATTACCTGAAATTATTCGATTTTTTTGGGGGGGGGAGGGAAACCCTGCATATATCGGTATCGGTTGATATCGATTGATATCGGTATCGGAAATTAAGAGTTGGACAATATCGGTATATCGGTATCGGTAAAAAAGCCAATATCGAGCATCCCTAGTTGAAAGGCATAACTATAATTGGTATTTGTTTATTTTTAAAGCCCTTATTGGTAAGCTCCCCCCTTACATCACAACACTGTTGGAATGGAATCTTGGAACCTATTCTACACGTTCAAATGACTGGCTGGTTCTTAGGGTTCCTCAAGCTCTGAACTAGGTAAAACTGCTTTTTCCTTGATGCTTGCAGCTTCCAACACCTGGAATGCCCTCCAACTGACTCTGAAGTTGGAGGTTCTTCCTTCTCCTACTGCATTTGAAAGTATGATCTCAGAGTGTTGACTAACCGATAACTAACTGATTTCTATTGTTATGTCATCTATATGTATGAATCTACTGATAACTGTGTCTTGTTTTGTAATCTCGTCATTGCTGTAAATTAGGGTAACCTCAGTGTCTCACAAGTTGAAACAATTGTTTGAAATTAAATTAAAAAAATGTAGGTTATTGTAGGCTATGAATGACCTTTTCACAACAGCATGGCATGAGTGAGAGTCTCTGGTTTATCTACTGCCACACACACACACACACACACACACACACACACACACACACACACACACACACACACACACACACACACACACACACACACACACACACACACACACACACACACACACACACACACACACACACACAAACACACACACACACACACACACACACACACACACACCTACACACCTACACACACACACACACACACACACACACACACACACACACACACACACACACACACACACACACACACACACACACACACACACACACACACACACACACACACACACACACACACACACACACACACACACACTGTTCAGATCAGATTTATCTGTTTGGCTGTTCACATTATTTTCTAAATGTGGCCAATATCAGATTCCAGTGTGAACTGATCACATTCCTGAACTGACCCGCATGCACAAAGTAACAATAAAGGAGATGGACGTGAAAATTGTGATCAATCTTCTAGAGTGACATAAAAGTCTGATTTAGGGCCATATGAAAGTGGCCCAAATCAGAATTGAAAAGATCAGATTAATTTGTGATTTGTGCTGTTCACACTGTCTGATATGAGTCACATAATGAGCAAAGAATCAGATTTGGGCCACTCTCGTCCGTGTGAACGTAGTCAAACACACTCTTTGGCCCGTGCACTTCTGAAATGAATGCCCTGTTGTCACATAGCAATGTCACAAGACAATATAGAAGATAAGCTGGAACGGGCTGTATGTGAAAACCAGCCCGTCCAGTAGTGCTTTAAGCAAGGTCCCGAGCAGGTAATAAAGGGACACAAGACGTTGATCCAAAATAGTAAATTATATTTATTATACAGGGTAGGGCTTTAAACCTCCACTGATTTATTATGCAACAAAGGGAAAAGACAACCCACAAACAAAGGTAATTGGAGAACAGACAAAGTGAGATATAGGATATACTAAATAAGCGCCCACAGACACTCAAAGGTACCAAAGGTACAATTCCACACTCAGTGGAAAATAGGCCTAAAGCCAACAAGAGAGAAGTGGCGCAGAGGCCACTGATATCTATATATATATACTTAGTACTTAGTCCACACGAAGCAGTAGATAAGCACAGTATCGTTCCACAATGGTCAATAAATGGCAACCTCACGAAACTCTGATCAGTGGCAACTGACAGAGTGAGGCGCCCCAATGTGTGTCATCTCCACTCTATTAACCACCCATCTCCACTGCCTGTTCGAAGGTGCACCAATCAGATGCAACCAATCCAATCAGGGAGATGAGTGGCATCTGTGAATAGAAACAGGCAATTAGGAGATGACACAACATCACACATAACAGACAACACAAATAATATATTACCCTGATGTTACATGGTGTTAAAATATATGGCAATAATGATAATGAACAACCCACGTACGTGACACCTGTGTCTACACTTCACCACTAACTTAAGTAAACAATGAACGTCACCAGTTCTGGAGGACAGCCAGCAGACGTTTGCAGGTGTAAGGGAATGCAGTGTGATGATGATGTGGACCGCGTGCGCCCCATGTTGTACATTAGCCTATGTTATGTTAGCGCGTGGCGCTGGTGAAATCATCAGCTCTGATTGGTCTACTTTTGTGGGGACAGACCACACTCCTACGCAGAGCTGTCTCTACGCCGGTATGTCACAGCCTCCGAGACGCCTCTGCCCAACAGAGCAAAACTTCACAACAAATCGGGATATCCGTGACGTTAATAATTACTTGACGTATATATATAACGTTGAATTGGTTGTATACAGAGCATCACTAATAACCAGGGTGTAAAAAGTACCCGGAAATTATACTTAAAAAGTATGGGTACAGTCTCAAAAGTAAAAGTCAGAGTATCTGGCTAAAAACACACTTGAGTAAAAGTCAAAAGGTTTCTAGTTTCAAATGTACTTAAAGGAAAACTCCAACATTTTGGGAAATTAGCTTATTTAACATTTTCCCTGGAGTTAGACAAGAAGATACATACCTTTTTTGTCTCTGTGCATGCATTTAGCTTTGGGAACAGTCGCTCCGTTAGCGTAGCTTAGTTTCATCACTGGAAGTGAGGGAGGACAGTAGCCTGACGTTCCCTACAGGTTTGTTGATATTCTCATTCCTTCAAAGGATCCGAACCGATTGACATTTATGGATACCATGACTTAAAATCCTCTTACCTTGACGATTAAAAGCCTCCCCAATTTAGAAAACAGTAATCCAATGGCTGGTATTGATAATATAATACTAACTGCTGCACGCTCAGAGCTAACCGGAGCTAACACAGAACAGGATGGTAAAGCAAATATAATGACTTCCTTTCTGGGGTTTTCAAAATAAAAGTGCGATGTTTATAGCAGTGGAAAATGTTTATTTTGTACATTATCTAACGTTAACACGAACCTAAACTAACTTTAGGTTAGTTGTAACGTTAGTTTAGGTTCGTGTTAAAGTACTAAAAAGTAAAAACAATTTTTTTTATTCTGGGGCAATGAAATGTTCCGTTTCGTCTTCTTCATCATTCATACTATTGTTTGTGGCCATCTTCTGTAGCTTGTCACTCTGACTGTCTATTCTTCTGATAGCAGGTGTTTAATCAAAGATCCCCGCTTTCTTGCACAAGGACCAATCAGCATGGGTATGGGTGGATTCATTTTCCATTGATGGGGATTTGATTGGCTCTTTTTAAATAAAGTGCGGCCGCAGGATCAATAATGTTAACGTTAGTTCGGCCAGAGAAACAAATATACTATAAAAATAGTTGGACCTGCGAGATTTGTACTTTGTACTTTGTAGGTCTGCATTTTAAATGTTAGGAGTTAAAATTATGTTTTTGAGTAAAAGAAGTATACAAACCTAATAATACTTGAGTAAAGTACAAATCCCCAAAAACAGTACTTAAGTATTTTAACAAAGTACAATTACTCAAGTACTTCACACCCCTGCTAATAACCACTAAATTAAGCTTGTCTGAACACCTGAGCTATGCAGTGATTTAGTTATCAGAAAAGTAAACAAACTATAATGCTAACGTGTATTTTCTGCGTAAGGAAACAATACATTCATGGCTGCATTCATCGTCATTTCCATGCACACAGTGAATAAACAAGGCTGCATAGACGCCGTACAATTTTATCATTTAACTTTGTTCAACTCATTCTCGGTTCTTATTTATAAAAGAGACAAAAAATGGGGCGAAAATAATACTATTTATTCAATATGTTAAATATGTGAAAATAATATGAGTAAAGGAAGCACCAGTTAGTTCACTTCCTGTTCGGGCGGAGATGTTTGACAGTGGTCCAACTCTCTGTGTAGGACGGACGGACGGACGGACGGACGGACGGGCGGGCGGGCGGGCGGGCGGGCAGGCAGGCAGCTTCTGGTCCTTCAGGTCAACGGCATAAAAATAGACAGTGGGTAACGTGGTGAGATAATGGTATAACTGCATAGATTTTAATCACGGTTTGGGACGGAGCCTGACATCTGAGAGTGTGTGATGGGGTAGCAGAGCGATGTTTGCTGTGTACTTGCTCGGTGCAGAGCTCAAGTCTGGCTCGCAATTCCCCTCTCATCCCCAGCATTTGTCTTTCTGCTAACCTCAAAGCATATTGTTTGCATTGTTAACATTAGGCCACTTTCATAAAGGATTAGTTCCACTAAAACATGAGCCAGAGACGAGACAGGATGGCCAGCTGTGGTTCGGCGGGGGAAAAGTGGCCAAAAGGAAAAGTCCAGAGGTCAAGTCCGTCACCCCGTGGCGGGTCATCCCTTCCTTTCAGTCCCACCCACCCTGGCTCTCTGTACTGGGTTCTTCAATAAAGTAAAATGTTGTAAGGATGGAATCTAGAATAATGGAACATTATGAGTAGATGAAGGATGTGGAGAAGTGGAATGATATACTTGCCTTGGAACACATCCATGCATTACTATGACACATGAGTCTTCATCTTTATCTGTCTCTCTCCCATCTGCTCTCTCTCTCTCTCCCCCCCTCTCATACACACACACATGGAGCACAGGGAGTACCTCTCCTCGTTTTCTTTGTGCAAGGAGAGAGACAGCTGTTTCTGTCGACTGGCATGGTTTTACGACTGTTAAGACTCCACTATGACTGGTGACTGCATGCGGCTCTGGCTTCATTAACCTACTGTAACTAAGTAACCACATCATATGGCACTCGACAGGCCTGCTCAGTGTGTGTGTGTGTGTGTGTGTGTGTGTGTGTGTGTGTGTGTGTGTGTGTGTGTGTGTGTGTGTGTGTGTGTGTGTGTGTGTGTGTGTGTGTGTGTGTGTGTGTGTGTGTGTGTGTGTGTGTGTGTGTGTGTGTGTGTGTGTGTGTGTGTGTGTGTGTGTGTGTGTGTGTGTGTGTGTGTGTGTGTGCGAAGAATGAATATCTTTGTGTTTGCTAGTGGAGTAGCTCAGTTGTCCTGTATTGTGTGTGTGCTTGTAAGGCTTGCATGCTTGTGAGACTCCGGGCTGACTGTGTTGGATGTGGGTGAGCTGTCCCCTGGGCTAGTTAATTGCTACAGAAACAGACTGTTTATAATAACACTGATAATGGCAATAATGAGGTTAATACACATTTAATTATTTTCTCTAATCTGATGCCTGGTGTGTGTGTGTGATTGGTTATTGTACATTCAGTGGAATTAATTAAATGGGCACAAAATGAAACAGCCTAGGCTCTGGGGGAATGCATATATCTAGCATACTGATAAACCAGTAAGAGATTCATAATGTCTGTGTTGGTAAATTTTCAGTTTATCTCCCAGCAACCCACAACCCCTACGCCCTCTTTGAGAGTGGTGTTGGCATAACATTATCACCATACACTGGCAGAACATAGTGTGTGTGTGTGTGTGTGTGTGTGTGTGTGTGTGTGTGTGTGTGTGTGTGTGTGTGTGTGTGTGTGTGTGTGTGTGTGTGTGTGTGTGTGTGTGTGTGTGTGTGTGTGTGTGTGTGTGTGTGTGTGTGTGTGTGTGTGTGTGTGTGTGTGTGTGTGTGTGTGTGTGTGTGTGTGTGTGTGTGTGTGTGTGTGTCTGTGTGTGTGTGTGTGTGTGTGTGTGTGTGTGTGTGTGTGTGTGTGTGTGTATGCCTGTCTTACATGATTTATAGAGTATGCATGTTCCTCATTGTTATCATTTCAGACAGACTGCACATAGACCCTTCTGGGCTTATAAGGGCTGTGATACATGAGCAGCACTGTGATCCACTGGAGGCAGGCAATGTTACATGTAGAAGAGATGAGAACTGACAACTGGTACAAACATTTGTTTGGAGAGTGAAGCAAAGATAATAGTATTTGCACACTGGATTACAACGCCCGGTACTTTATCATGCTAAAATGCACTGTTTCAACATGAAATGCATGAAGCTTGCTCTTCTCCCAAGACACCGGCTCTCGCTCGTGGTCTACCAGACAACAATTGCCTTTTCACCTCCATTATGTCTCAGAGGACAGCGAGTTCGCTAAAAGAATACTGCCACAGCAACATGGCTGTGGGTCCACATTACAGGCCTGGAGCATAATACCCATTGCAATTTCTAATAACTGGTAGAGGTTTTCCAGCATATTGCAAGCTGTTGCTGCTGAGCAGTGGAAACTGTGAAAAAGGCTATATTTGTAGGTCATGCCTGTGTTTTTCGTGCCCCACATGCAGTAGCTTTGATTCTGAATTTCAGTACAACTCCTAACACACACAAGACAATCTGGATATGAAGTAACACTCTTATCCAACCCAAATGTGACCATCAGGGAGCTCCCCTGCTTTAAAGTTTAAACCCCTCCCAAAAACAAATGTAAACACATGTATAGTAGCTTTAATGCTCCCTTCGCACATTACTATTGTCAAATCCGCTGCACAGACATGTGGAACTGACTGGGCCAGGGGTGTAAAAAGTACCCAGAGATGATACTTAAGTGAAAGTAGGGGTACCATCTCAAAATCGTACTCAAGTAAAAGTTAGAGTATCTGGCTAAAAACACACTTGAGTAAAAGTAAAAAAGTTTCTACTTTTAAATGTACTTAAGTACTAAAAAGTAAAAACTTTTTTTCTGACTGTCTATTCTTCTGATAGCAGGTGTTTAATCAAAGATCTCTGCTTTCTAGTCTTGCACAAGGACCAATCAGCATGGGTATGGGCGGGTTCATTTTCCATTGATGGGGATTTGATTGGCTGTCTTTAAATAAAGTGCGGTCGCCGGATTAATAACTATAATGTTAGTTTAAACAAATATACTAATTAAAATAGTTGGACCTGCGAGATTTGCACTTTGTATTTTGTAGGTCTGCATTTTAAATGTAAGGAGTAAAAAGTTAGTTTTTCTTCTCTGAAATGTAATTGAGTAAAAGTACAAGTATACAAACCTAATAATACTTGAGTAAAGTACAAATCCCCCAAAAACAGTACTTAAGTATTGTAACGAAGTACAATTCCTCAAGTACTTTACACCCCTGCCTATAGTGGTACCTAGATTTCTTAGGACCCCCGTCACAAAACCTCTAAAGGTGGCCACTCACCGGCTTGTGGCTCCAACCAGAAGGAGGACCTGTCTGTCCCCGCTCTCTCCTGCTGGTGGTGGTGCTCGCACAGCCAACACATGTAGGAAAAAAGGGGTATGAATTGTATTATTCCATCTTTATGGTTCAGTCCAGGTGTAACAACAGCAACACAAACATCATGTTACATCATGCCTTGTCTGTGTCCAACACAGCAGAGGAAACATGTGGCAATTTAAATTAAATGCACAAATCACTGCACAAAGTGTCTTTGTCTCCCAGCTGGACAGGTCCCCACCTCCATAGGCATACTGGTCATCTGATCCACTTGGAGAGAGGAGGCCATAAAACATGGCTCTCCCCCCCTCTGCTGACCCCCTGTCCACTCCTGCCTGGATGGCAGACCTCTCTCCCTATGGAACCCCGGATGTATTGTATCACAACTGTTATGGAAAAGATGATGCTGACACTTTGGTGTAAGCTTACTAGATAATTCATGTTCTAGAACCTCCGCTCAGCGCCTGCCACTCTACGCAGGCAAAGTGCTTTTCTTTGCTGATGCTCTGTCTACACTACAGTGCACCTGTTGAGGAATCCCTCTTGGTTGCCCCAAACAATAGCTTACATCTCACACCTTGGTGAGAGCCAAGGGGCTACAGCGCCACCCCTCTCAACTCTTAAACTCAGTGTTCTCCCAGCTGGCCACATGGGAGCACTCCTCTTAGCCCAAGCTCATCTAATCTAAATGTACTTTGTATATATGTTTCCACTATTAAACCTGTAATTGATCACGACGATCCGCCTACAACATCATTGATTGGGTTCCACCACACACCACACCCCAAAAATACCTTTGTTGTTAGCTTCACTGTTGCTTCATTATTGTGTAATGTATCGATGTAGTGATATGTATGTTGTGTTCTATATCCATTGGAAAGTCTCAAGTTCCTAACTCTGTGTTAGAATGATTGATTGAGGCACTGTGTTGCTAGGTAGAAGAACATAGGTAGACGATTTTATGTTTGATTGTTGATTATACAGCATTGTCAGTGTATGATTAAAATGATATTGTTTCAGAGGAACAAAAAGGGAGAAATTATATGGAAAGGTATTGATATACACTTTGTACTTGCACATACACACACACACGCACGCACACACACACACGCGCGCGCGCGCGCTCCCCTACCCTTCTACGTCACTCACCCCATATCTGTCATACACTTTGTACTTACTTATCACCTCTCTCCTATCTGCCTACGTAACTCTCCTCTATCAGTCTACCCAACTCACCCCTATCTTTCTACGTCACTCTCCCCTATCTGTCTACCTAACTCTCCCCTATCTTTCTACAACATCACTCACCCCTATCTGCCTACATCGCTCTCCCCTATCTGTCTACCTAACTCTCCCCTATCTTTCTACAACATCACTCACCCCTATCTGCCTACATCGCTCTCCCCTATCTGTCTACGCCGCTCTCCCCTACCTGTCTACATCGCTCTCCCCTATCTGTCTACGTCGCTCTCCCCTATCTGTCTACGCCACACTCCCCTATCTGTCTACGTCACTCTCCCCTATCTGTCTATGTCGCTCTCCCCTATCTGTCTACGTCACTCTCCCCTATCTGTCTACGTCGCTCTCCCCTGTATTGTATAATATAGCATGTACATAAAGACCCAGTGCCTCATCCGTAGCTAACAGTGTATTGCACTACCACAGGACCTAGCATGTCCTACCATGCTCTGTAAATAATTTATGTACATATACAGATATGCCCTACTCTGTTTACTTGTTTATTGCACAATGTCGTTCTATTGGATTCTATGTTATTACTATTGTATTATGCACATTGTTGCGGGCAAAACCACCCGCATTTCATTGTATACTCGTATGCCGTGACAAATAAAACTCTTGACTTGACTTGACTTGACTCTCCCCTACCTGTCTACGTCACTCTCCCCTATCTGTCTACGTCACTCACCCCTATCTGTCTACGTCTACGTCGCTCTCCCCTATCTGTCTACGTCACTCACCCCTATCTGTCTACGTCTACGTCGCTCTCCCCTATCTGTCTACGTCACTCACCCCTATCTGTCTACGTCACTCTCCCAGTTTTGGGTTTTGTCTACTTCCCTGTATAAATATGTTGTTAGCTCTCCATTCTACAGAGATCCAAGGTTGTGTAAGTGCCAGTAAGTGTGTATGTATCATTTGTATGTAAACCGCCTCCATGAATAATCTGTTTAGGCTTAACAAGATTATTCCCCATCAATGTCTTCACTGCTTTTTAGTTTGCTGGTAAGAGCACACCTCATTATTCCACTTTGTTTGTGTGTGTGTGTATGCGTGTGTGTGTGTGTGTGTGTGTGTGTGTGTGTGTGTGTGTGTGTGTGTGTGTGTGTGTGTGTGTGTGTGTGTGTGTGTGTGTGTGTGTGTGTGTGTGTGTGTGTGTGTGTGTGTGTGTGTGTGTGTGTGTGTGTGTGTGTGTGTGTGTGTGTGTGTGTGTGTGTGTGTGTGTGTGTGTGCGTGTGTGTGTGTGTGTGTCCTTGGAATGTGTAGTGGTCTGCACCATGACACAACCACAAGAGAACGTGTCCATCCTGCATGTGTGTGTGTAGTTCCGCACGCAACACGTGTGTATGTGAGACAGTAAAGTGGAAATGTTCTGTCAACTGTTGTGTGTTGAAAAGGTGACGGGCTGACAGCCAACCGCCAGCTGTGCATGAAGAGAGAGAGAGAGACTCTGACTCCCTCCAAACATGTGCTTTCATTAAAATCCAGCCTCAACCAAATACTCTGTTGTCCGTCTCCTTGAATAATCTGTTTAGGCCTAACAAGATTACTCCCCATAAATGTATTTACTGCTTTTTTGTTTACTGGTTAGAGCACATACAGTAACTGTCCTATCAAATCACCAACATTTTCTGAAACAACTGCCAACAGCCACTCTTGTGTGTGTGTGTGTGCGTGTGTGTGTGTGTGTGTGTGTGTGTGTGTGTGTGTGTGTGTGTGTGTGTGTGTGTGTGTGTGTGTGTGTGTGTGTGTGTGTGTGTGTGTGTGTGTGTGTGTGTGTGTGTGTGTGTGTGTGTGTGTGTGTGTGCGTGCGTGTGTCCTTGGAATGCCTAGTAGTCTCTGTAGGACCACCATGACACAATCACAAGAGAATGTAGGGCTCGCAAGACCATTCTGCAAGTAAGTGTATGTGTGTGTGTGTGTGTGTGTAGTTCCACACGCAACATGTGTGTATGTGAGACAGTAAAGTGGAAATGTTCTGTCAACTGTTGTGTGTTGAAAAGGTGACGGGTTGACAGCCAACCGCCAGCTGTGCATGAAGAGAGAGAGGGGGGGGGGGGGGGTGTAGAAAGAGAACAGGGGGTATTGGGTTGGGAGTTTGACGTTTGTGTGTTTGAGAGAGAGATAGAAAATGAGAGGGAAACTGAGAGAGAAATAGAGAGAGCGATAGAGTTATTCGGACAGACAGTAATAGAGTGAGAGATTTTCAGTGACACAGACAGCTGCAGACAGTTGAAGCTGGGTTTATGCAAACTGATTTATAGAGTGAGAACTATATACATATCACAGAGCTCAATGTGTTCCTATGGAGGGCAGTCAAGGGACTTTAACTAACCTAACGCTCCGTTAGTAACTGGAAATACAGGAACAAAGTGCCAAACCATAAACATCATCTAAACCAAACAGAAATCTGTCAAAGCAAACTTATTTGAACACAGGTTACTGTAGCTGTCCTTAATGTGACCAGTTTGTGTACAAACACCCAACTGAAAACACAAACTGTTTCACCAGTGACCAATGCAAGAGAATACACGTGGGACTCTGATGACTCCTCCTCTCTGATGACTCCTCCTCCTCTCTGATGACTCCTCCTCCTCTCTGATGACTCCTCCTCTCTGATGAATCCTCCTCTCTGATGACTCCTCCTCTCTGATGACTCCTCCTCTCTGATGACTCCTCCTCTCTGATGAATCCTCCTCTCTGATTACTCCTCCTCTCTGATGACTCCTCCTCTCTGATGACTCCTCCTCTCTGATGAATCCTCCTCTCTGATGACTCCTCCTCTCTGATGACTCCTCCTATCTGATTACTCCTCCTCTCTGATGAATCCTCTCTGATGACTCCTCCTCTCTGATGAATCCTCCTCTCTGATTACTCCTCCTCTCTGATGACTCCTCCTCTCTGATGACTCCTCCTCTCTGATGACTCATCTCTGATTACTCCTCCTCTCTGATGACTCCTGCTCTCTGATGACTCCTCCTCTCTGATGACTCCTCCTCTCTGATGAATCCTCCTCTCTGATTACTCCTCCTCTCTGATGACTCCTCCTCTCTGATGACTCCTCCTCTCTGATGAATCCTCCTCTCTGATGAATCCTCCTCTCTGATGACTCCTCCTCTCTGATGACTCCTCCTCTCTGATTACTCCTCCTCTCTGATGAATCCTCCTCTCTGATGACTCCTCCTCTCTGATGAATCCTCCTCTCTGATGAATCCTCCTCTCTGATGACTCCTCCTCTCTGATGAATCCTCCTCTCTGATGACTCCTCCTCTCTGATGAATCCTCCTCTCTGATGAATCCTCCTCTCTGATGACTCCTCCTCTCTGATGAATCCTCCTCTCTGATGAATCCTCCTCTCTGATGACTCCTCCTCTCTGATGACTCCTCCTCTCTGATTACTCCTCCTCTCTGATGAATCCTCCTCTCTGATGACTCCTCCTCTCTGATGAATCCTCCTCTCTGATGACTCCTCCTCTCTGATGACTCCTCCTCTCTGATTACTCCTCCTCTCTGATGAATCCTCCTCTCTGATGACTCCTCCTCTCTGATGACTCCTCCTCTCTGATTACTCCTCCTCTCTGATGAATCCTCCTCTCTGATGACTCCTCCTCTCTGATGAATCCTCCTCTCTGATTACTCCTCCTCTCTGATGACTCCTCCTCTCTGATGACTCCTCCTCTCTGATGACTCCTCTCTGATTACTCCTCCTCTCTGATGACTCCTGCTCTCTGATTACTCCTCCTCTCTGATTACTCCTCCTCTCTGAGGACTCCTCTCTGATTACTCCTCCTCTCTGATTACTCCACCTCTCTGAGGACTCCTCTCTGATTACTCCTCCTCTCTGATGACTCCTCCTCTCTGATTACTCCTCCTCTCTGATTACTCCACCTCTCTGATTACTCCTCCTCTCTGATTACTCCACCTCTCTGATGACTCCTCCTCTCTGATGACTCCTCCTCTCTGAGGACTCCTCTGATTACTCCTCCTCACTGATGAGATCTCCTCTCTGATGAATCCTCCTCTCTGAGGACTCCTCCTCTCTGATGAATCCTCCTCTCTGATGACTCCTCCTCTCTGATGAGATCTCCTCTCTGACGACTCCTCTCTGATGACTCCTCCTCTCTGATGAGATATACTCTCTGAAGTCACCTCCTATCTGATGACTTACCCTAGAAGCTACTAACCCTACTCTCTATGATTTTAGTCTACTGTTCAGTAGGTTCACCCAGCAGATCAAAAACAGCTCCTACTGTGCAGTTGGGGAGTCATTTATTTCCTGCACATGGTGTGTCCTGTGTCATGGTGAAAAAAATAATCACTTTGCATGTTTTTAGTGTCAACAGTAGCAACATGCAATATCTAACATGGTTGGGTGTTACATCATTTGTGATGAACAGACAAAAGTAAACAGTTCATCTATTTACACTTGAAAGGTTGTACATTGTCAACATGGGGGTTTAAATCACTGAAGTAACATCTTTTATAGTTAGCATAAAGTATGAATCCACTTCCTGAAAGTAACCATGCTAAGTGTTGTGAAGGATCAGATTAAACCGAATATATATATTTATTTATGGATATATATTTAATAGTATTTGTATATCGTTTGATATCCCCTGTATATTCCTTGTACAATATGCACTGAATATCCCTTTAGTCTACTAAACAGCCCATAATAGTTTCATTCTACCATTGGACGAGAACCTGGCGCCAGCAGCCATACCCCTAGGTTCAAGTTCAATCGTGCCGACCAACATGTCGTGGCAAGCCCGGTTCCGCGTAGGAATACGTCTGGCGAAATACGAATGGTACTATTTGTTCACAGCGCATATATATATGGCGCAAGTAAAGTAGAACTTTCTTTTAGTCCATTAGTTCTTTACCCTCCAACCTAGTAACAGACGCGAAGCCTCACCCACGACGCACGTGTGGTGCAGTAAGGCCTACTTGGCCTCAGAATAGGCATTGAGATATCGTGTGGATTAATAGTTGAATTGTCATAGTTTGGCACTATACCGTCAAGTTGGACGTATTTCTATTAAGCTAATAATAGTCTATTATGTATGGTGCATCGTTCGGTTAGAGTTATAAAGTGAGCAGCACCCCCATCGTTCCTGACGTTATCTGGAGTCTTAACCAGGCTGGGCAGACCACTTGTGGTGCTTGCATCCGAGGAGCTCCGGGCCAGGACGAGTGGACCTGTACATTGGATTACTTTACCCGGACGACGGCGAGCCTTCCACGGCTTGGATTATCTACATGCTTTGGGTGCTTTGATTATTCCATGGATAACGGCCAACACTGCTGAGTGTTGGAACTACCCCCCGGAGAGGAGTCCAGGTGAGACGGCGCTCTACCCCGAGTGAGGTCGCCTCACGTCTCTTCATCTGTGGACCGGCAGCTACCGTCCACCAGAGGGTCCAGCTGTATTCATCTGCGGACCGAGGTTCTGTGGGCATCGTGTTCAGGACTCTGAATTCTCCCAAGAAATCGTCGGCCAGATGGGATACCGCCAGCGGCTCTTCTAACCCCCCCTCCTACTGTCTTACAACCAGCGGGACCCCCCCCCCCCCCCTTAGTGTATCCAGCTATAATCATTTAAGTACCATCGCTATAGTTCCCTAAAGAACCGGGTTGTATACTTACTCCCTGCGTAACCAGAGATTGGACATTCAATGTTGATTTACCTACGAATACTCATTTGCCATACAAGTGCATTTCAAATCATAAATGTCATCAAGTGAACGTTGTATATACCCTTTGCTATATAAAATATTCGATTTGTACATTTGTGTGGACTTCGTTTCATCAGGTGGGAAAGTGTTCATCATATCTATATCATGTACTGGATGGCCAGAAGTTAAAGTACAAGAGGTAGTGGTTTAATAATACCATACTTATCAATACAGTCAGGGAATTGTACCCCTCAGTTACAATTGGTCCTTCGAGCCGGAGGGTAACTAGTGTAATATTAATATAGTGTTATTAATATTGAAATGGCCTATGATGAACACTCCACGAAACGGTCCTCCTAACGTAGAACGCCCGCAGCGCAGACGACAGCCACCTCAGTACTTAGAGGATTACGCTGTCAGTCAACTACCTAGCCTTCTACAAACGGTAAACGCGGTAAAAGTAGAAAGTAAAATTATGTCTGACCTTAACGACCAGGTTTCCCCGACCACAGAGGCCCTAGTAGGTTCTAATGTAACTGACCAAGCGCACGGTGGGGACCAGGAGGGAGCTGACATGCCTTTACCCCCCGCCAATACCGAAGAAGTAGTCCCCGACCAGCCCCGGGAGGAAGACAACCCTACAGAGAGAGAACTCTGCACGGAAGAAGAGGAGGAGAGCGCCGAGGAAATAGAGCTCCAGGACTCCCCAACGAGCGGCTCACCCAGGAGCGGCTCACCTCTACAACCGTCTTCCCCCAGCGAAGCGGAGAGGATGCTATCACAGGCGTTCCTCGTCAGCCTGACAGCCGCTACCGAACGCGATCGACTTCAGGGTGAACGCGATCGACTTCAGGGTGAACGCGATCGACTTCAGGGTGAACGCGATCGACTTCGGGGTGAACGCGATCGACTCCGGGCACAGACGCTTAGCGAGCGCGAACAACTCCAAGCGCAACGACGGAGCGAAGAAGAGCGCAGACGCCTGGATATGAGACGCCTTCAGACGGAAGAGAATATGGCAAGAGACCGGGCCGACGCCCAGCGCGCCGCTGCCGGTGCCCAAAGAGAAGCAGATCTCATCCAGCGCGAAGCCGAGCGCGACAGACTGCAGGGCGAGCGCGACAGACTACAAGCCGAGCGCGACAAGTTACGGGCGCGGATAATGAAGCGGCTGAACCACAGGGCAACACCCTCTCCCTCCGCCAGGGGTTCAAGGAACTCGTCGAGACAAGAGTCAAGGGCAGCGTCTCCTAACCGAGCAAGCGACCCTGAACTTGACCAACAGACCAAGCCTATACCCCCCGCAGACCCCCTTCCCAGACCGGTCCAAGCGAGACCCAGCTACAAGGAAGGAGCGGCATACACTGCGGAGAAGCTAAATAAACGACTACAGGATCTAGAGGACCTGATAGAAGAAGAAGAGGGAGAGGAGGAGAACCAAGCCCGACGACAGCACAGTACTCCACCGGACCAGGAGGTCCAGTACAGCCCAGGCTATACCCCCGCGGCGCTGCGCTACAGACCCCCGACTCTATTCACGGGTGAGCATGACGCACGACCAGCCCCGAGGAATAGCACCTGGACCAGCGGGCCATGGTACCCTGCCGGTACCAGCCCACAGAGAGGCGCAGGAGGAGACTCGCCTAGGAGGCCTCTCCCCCAACGCTCGCCGATGTATCGGCCATCCACGGCGTCATACATTGCCACACCGCCCACCAGACGGAGTGTGTACAGAACACTCGCCAGACAATATGACCCGTTGGGATGTATTCTACCTTACACCACCAGGGCAAAGATGATTGTACGAGCGCTATGGGACAAGGACCAGGGCTGGGACGACCCAATACCCGCACACCTTGCCTCCACATGGAGAGAGTGGGAGACGGAGCTCCGCTCACTCCCCGGCGTTAATATACGCCGCAGCTACTTCCCATCCACAGTGAGGCCAGAGACATGCAAGATGGATCTACACGTCTTCAGCGACGCCTCCGAAGTAGCCTATGGATCGGTGGCCTACTTGCGTGCCCAAGAGAAGGGAGGCAAGATACACACTGCTTTCATCCTGGCTCGCTCAAGAATAGCCCCACGAAAGCAACAATCTATCCCACGTCTAGAGCTCTGCGCAGCCCTAGCAGGAGCGCATCTAGCCACGTTAATCCAACGTGAACTCACCATTCCGGTGCACAGAACAATCTTGTGGTCAGATTCCACGACAGTACTCACATGGATCAAGTCTGATTCATGCAGATACAAGGTCTTCGTGGGAGTCAGAGTCACCGAGATTCAAGAGTTAACAGAAGCAGCGAGCTGGCGGTATGTGGACACCAAACACAACCCAGCTGACGTCATCACCCGGGGAATGTCCCTGGATGACCTCACCCGTCGCAACATCTACAGTGACGGACCAGAATTCCTCAAGCTCCCGGAAGAAGAGTGGCCTACGCCCACCCCACGGGAAGCAAGTAAAGAGGAGGCTGAGAACAAGAAACCTATGTTCTGTGGACTGAGCACAGTCGCCTCCACAGACCCCAACATAGATGACTGCATTACCCTACAGAGTGCGCAGCTAAAGACATTCCTGTGGCACCACCCAGAGATTCAGTCCACCACTGACATTTCAGCAGCTGACTACGAAGAAGCAGAACTTCTTCTACTACAACGAGCCCAGAGAGACTCGTCCCCCGATGAGCTAGACTGTCTACAGGGAGGAAAGCCCGTCCCATCAGACAGCAGACTGCTCCACCTGGCACCCGAGAGTGACGCCCATAATCTCATCAGAGTGGGTGGTCGCCTGCAGAGAGCCCCCGATCTACCGGATGACATTAAGTACCCGATAGTCTTGAACAGCCGACACAAGGTCACAGAGCTGATCATAAAGAAATACGACGAGGATGTACACCACGCAGGAGCAGAGAGAGTCTTCGCGGAGATCAGGCGTCGCTATTGGATACTTCAATGAAGAGAAGCGGTGCGACGCTTCCAGCGAACCTGTCTAGACTGCCGAAAGTGGCGCGCGCAGCCCAGCATACCACGGATGGCCGACTTACCCCCCTGTCGCCTCCGACTCGGCGACAAGCCATTCCACTCCACAGGCATGGACTGTTTTGGCCCGTTGTATATAAAGAGAGGAAGAGGAACCGAGAAGCGGTGGGGTATTGTATTCAAATGCATGACCACCAGAGCGATACATATCGAGCTCCTTCCGACCATGAGCACAGACTCATTCCTTATGGCCTTCCGAAGATTCACATCACGGAAAGGAAAACCGTCTACATTGTTGTCTGATCACGGGACAAACTTCAAAGGCGGAGAAAGAGAGCTGAGAGAGAGCTTCCAAGCTATGGGCCCAGAACTTAAGACCCACCTAGCTCCATCCCAGATTGACTTCCAGTTTAATCCCCCGAACGCACCCCACTTCGGTGGAACCTGGGAACGAGAAGTACGTTCTATAAAGACAGCCCTGTACGCCGTGCTTGGGGCCCAGACTGTGGCGGAAGAAGTCCTAATGACAGTCCTCACGGAGATCGAGGGAGTATTGAACTCAAAGCCCCTCGGTTACGTCTCAAGTGATGTAGCAGATGTCGACCCAGTCACCCCCAACACACTCTTAATGGTGCGGCTGGACCCCGCGCTACCCCAGACAATGTACAGGCCTGAAGAAGCGAACGGCCGAAGAATGTGGAGGTACAGTCAAGTACTAGCTGACAAGTTTTGGAGCAGCTTCCTACTCCACTACCTACCGTCTCTACAGACCCGCCAGAAGTGGGTAAAAGAGAGAGACAATTTGACAGAAGGAACAGTCGTCATGATTATCGACCAGTCACTACCCAGAGCTATGTGGCCGGCTGGCCGCGTAAGCAAAGTGATCACCGGTGCCGATGGCAAGGTCCGAGCAGCTGAAGTACTCGTCCAAGGGCGAACTTACACACGACCCGTGGCGAGGCTAATAGAACTGCCCCGACTCCCAGATACTATCGATGATGACCATGACCCCATGACTTTGTGAGTTGACTGACCCTTACAGCGGACCTTGAGTGGTAGACAGTGCGGTTAATCTGTCTCTGCTTAGCTAATTAGGTGGGACTAATTAGGGGGCGGCTGTTGTGAAGGATCAGATTAAACCGAATATATATATTTATTTATGGATATATATTTAATAGTATTTGTATATCGTTTGATATCCCCTGTATATTCCTTGTACAATATGCACTGAATATCCCTTTAGTCTACTAAACAGCCCATAATAGTTTCATTCTACCATTGGACGAGAACCTGGCGCCAGCAGCCATACCCCTAGGTTCAAGTTCAATCGTGCCGACCAACATGTCGTGGCAAGCCCGGTTCCGCGTAGGAATACGTCTGGCGAAATACGAATGGTACTATTTGTTCACAGCGCATATATATATGGCGCAAGTAAAGTAGAACTTTCTTTTAGTCCATTAGTTCTTTACCCTCCAACCTAGTAACAGACGCGAAGCCTCACCCACGACGCACGTGTGGTGCAGTAAGGCCTACTTGGCCTCAGAATAGGCATTGAGATATCGTGTGGATTAATAGTTGAATTGTCATAGTTTGGCACTATACCGTCGAGTTGGACGTATTTCTATTAAGCTAATAATAGTCTATTATGTATGGTGCATCGTTCGGTTAGAGTTATAAAGTGAGCAGCACCCCCATCGTTCCTGACGTTATCTGGAGTCTTAACCAGGCTGGGCAGACCACTTGTGGTGCTTGCATCCGAGGAGCTCCGGGCCAGGACGAGTGGACCTGTACATTGGATTACTTTACCCGGACGACGGCGAGCCTTCCACGGCTTGGATTATCTACATGCTTTGGGTGCTTTGATTATTCCATGGATAACGGCCAACACTGCTGAGTGTTGGAACTACCCCCCGGAGAGGAGTCCAGGTGAGACGGCGCTCTACCCCGAGTGAGGTCGCCTCACGTCTCTTCATCTGTGGACCGGCAGCTACCGTCCACCAGAGGGTCCAGCTGTATTCATCTGCGGACCGAGGTTCTGTGGGCATCGTGTTCAGGACTCTGAATTCTCCCAAGAAATCGTCGGCCAGATGGGATACCGCCAGCGGCTCTTCTAACCCCCCCTCCTACTGTCTTACAACCAGCGGGCCCCCCCCCCCCCTTAGTGTATCCAGCTATAATCATTTAAGTACCATCGCTATAGTTCCCTAAAGAACCGGGTTGTATACTTACTCCCTGCGTAACCAGAGATTGGACATTCAATGTTGATTTACCTACGAATACTCATTTGCCATACAAGTGCATTTCAAATCATAAATGTCATCAAGTGAACGTTGTATATACCCTTTGCTATATAAAATATTCGATTTGTACATTTGTGTGGACTTCGTTTCATCAGGTGGGAAAGTGTTCA
>NC_140165.1:207421254-207446882 GCF_963971535.1 Notolepis coatsorum
TGAATCCGCAAAAATATTTTTTCGGATGTGCCTTTCGTTTATACGGAAACAGCGTTTTTACGGGGTGAAACCGCAAAAAAAGTGAGACTACCTTCCAGGGTGGAATTCCTAGAAACGATAAACCTTTGCGCTATCATCTAAACTGTCAAACCGCATAAAACGATGACGAAAGGGTTGTCAAGGCTCTCGTTGCGCATACTGCTTACATCACAGGCATGCGCCAGTAGTCTAGAAGCGTAAACAAAGCATGTCTGATTCTATCCATGGCGATCACCTGAAGGCTACATTGGCAGTACTTTTAAATACACAAGAATCTGTCCCGCGGCGTGACTGGACCCACTGTCTGTGAGTGACTCTGCTTTGGGCCAATCACATTCCCCACCCACAGTCTGCGAATCAGAGGCAGAGTAGGGCGGGTCTTCACAGCACGTCATGTGACATATGCGCCAATCGTGTGACAGCGGGGCTCAGTCGTCTTGAGTCGTTACAGCCTCGTCTGCACGGAGAATTCCATCCCAAAACGCTAGTCTAAACGCAAAATTAAAAGTGAGACCGCAAGACGACTTTTGCGGTTTCTGTTCAGACTCTCTCCGTCTAAACGTAGCCTGAGACATCCAACAAACTAACACATCCAACTGTCTCTCTACTAGGCATCCAACAAACTAACACATCCAACTGTCTCTCAACTAAGACATCCAACAAACTAACACATCCAACTGTCTCTCAACTAGGCATCCAACAAACTAACACATCCAACTTTTCTTTAGTTTTTAACCTACTTTCTATAGAACTTCATTCTTAGATGCTTCTATAGAAAGTAGGTAAAACAAATTAAAAAAAAGTTTTCTTTGCCCTATAGGAAAAAAATAAGTTCTGTATCACACTAGCTCCCGCTCAGCGTCTCATTGCATATATCTCGCTTCAGCATATATATACTGAATACATTTCAAAATGTACCTTTAAATGCCAGCATTCATCTGGCCACACCCCCATCCGCTTACCTACATAAGCAGGGGTGGTGCCACACACTCATCTCCTTCTCAAATTTCATCACAAGCAACGTGTTGCTCATATGCCCACTTGACGTGGAGAAAAATATTTACTCTGAGGAAAGGAAGAACAAGGAGATACGTTGACATCATATCTTTATTTTCTCTCTCACTATTTTCGAGAAAATACCGCGATATTGTCTTCGTCACTGGAGTGTCTGGAAGATGGTGATCATTCTAAAATCCTCCACCGGTTTTCGTATTGGGAGCACGCCGCTGCATGCCTCTCAACTGCAGTTCCTTGCTGTGGCTGGATTGCGGTAAAACCTTTCAGGACACAGCTGAACTGTAGGACGCGCCGCTGTTGTGAGAAGCGGTGAGTTCCAGGTTGGTGAGTGATGTTTTGCTTGCGGCTCCACTTGTCTGTTAGTGCTATGGGGGCTGGCTGACAATGTTTACGAACACCGGCCCCAGATTAAGGTCTTTTGTTCAGCCTCTTAGGCAACAGCGGAAGACCTTGATCTGAAGCCCATTATAGTTAACTAGTGGGCCACGACCATTAACACTGGTGATCCCTGTGTTTTCTGGACGAGTGGATGTTTTCTCTGTCACCGTGTAGGCCCCGTCTTTCATATCCAAATGAGAGTATTCCCTCACGAGGAAATATGGGCATGGATGTTCATTAGCGGAAGATCTGTGTTCAAGTCAGCTACACAGGCCAGTTGGGTATTGTGCTGGCTCCGTCGGGTGTTGGTAAAATCACTGTTGTAAAACTGTGTTAACATCTTGTTTCTCTTTTCTCTTAAAAAGTGAGGAGGGTTTCAGAACGGCGGCCTGTCTGAGTGAGTGTTATATCATTGTGTACAAGTTCAGGTGATAGCTGCTTAGCTTACGTACTAGTGGTGGCCTACTGTTAGCCAGTCAGCTGTTAGCTGCGGCGCTAGCCTGCTGTGATCACTAGGCTAGGAAACGTTAGCTTGCGTGCTAGTCGTGGCCTACCTAGGCTAGGCTAGGAAACGTTAGCTTGCTGCTATCGGCCGAGGCCCAGCGCGGGGTGGCTCCGGCCCCTCGCGCGCCGCCGCGGTTCCCAACTCCCCTCTCCCTCACGGGGAGAGGCGGGGGGGATTCGAAGTCTCCCCTCTGGTCGTGTGCGCCGTTCGCTCGGCGTCTCGCGGGCAGGGGCGGTAGCGCCCGACGGTTAGAGCGGCCGTTAGCTTAATGCTACTCTGTTGAACGTGCTTTGATTATAACATGTTTTAAAAACTCTTGACTACGACGTCATCTTTGACAGAGGATATTCATCGAACCTGCCCTGGGCCAGGACGGCAAGGACTGCGTCAACAAGGGGGACCGTAGCGACAGGATGGAGCGGCGACGCTGCCCAGATCGACAACACAGAGCGGCTGTGTTTACTACGGTGCCTTGAGACTACACTTCGCTTGATCTACGCTCCGGGTAGGCAAGGTCTGGACCAGACCTTGAGCACATCTTCCTGCTTTCCCTTCTAAATGTTTTGTAAATAATTTTCCAAAACGAGTGTTGCTGCACTACATTTAGGATACGATGCGAGTTATGTGTGAATTGTCTTGTCACTGGTATTAGCTCTCCATGCAAATAGGGTTGTTTATTACAGATGTGAAAATGATCTGGTTTGTTGTGTTGAGAAACATCATGTGTGTTCTTGTACCGATCACTCTCAACTAAGGGGGTTAAACTAACCTATAAAGCTATGCTTAGTGACATATGAGTAAAGAATGATTCTTCTCTCAGCCTGTAATGACAATGAACAGTGTGTTCACATATTAACAGGTTTACCTGTTCAACTGGCCGTATTAAGGGTAAAGTAGGAGGGTTGTGTTTTCCCCCCGGTTCCCTGGGGACTTCTTCATCCTCCTCTCAGACATGTTGTTGCACTACATTGTGTCACTGTGTGGTAGGGATACGATGTAACCCTTAGCTTGATTGCTGAGGTTGTGCTAAAACTGCTGGAGAAACTTTATTTTCCTAAAAGAAAAGATTGTTTGGTCGCTTTCGTGTGTGATTAGCAAGGCCTGTGGCCGATACTAATCGAGAATTATGTATTCTCTCATTATGAAAAACGGCGTTCCTCTGTAGAGTGTTTTTGCCATTTTTTGTAGGTGATGATGGGTTGTGTGTGTCATGTGACCTACAACTGGGTTGGACTGGCCACAGAAGCACATGTGTAAGTTGGTACCGGGGCTCTTGGAGAGCCCTCTCTATTCTGTGTTTTTTCCTTAGTAAAAATCAGATAGCAGGTGCGCTGTGTGAAGCTGTCAGACGCTTCATGGAGCTGACTATGACTGTGTCATACTCTCTTTTTTTGTCATTACATCGTATCATGGGTGTGGGGTCGTAAAGGGGTGAACTGGTAACCTTTCCTCCCCCTTTTTTCTGTTGGTCAGGGGTAAACCCACCTGTCCTTCAAGGTTCCTGTCACGTTACAGGGTGAGGGGGGGGGTTTCCTGGTCCCACGGCCTGGAATATTGGGCGTGTGCACCGCAGAAATCCCCCCGCCATAGAGTACGTCACTGTGCGCGTCTCTGTTGGTAGGACCTCCGTGTGCTGTTCAGGTCCATGTGATGGATCTGTTTCGGGGGGTGGTCAGGGCTCCTCCTCACCAAGCTCCTATTCGGGCCTTCTGTGAGTTGGGACTCTCCTTCCATGTGAGGGAGCCTCCTTCAGAGTACAGAGCCTCCTCCTCAGATTGTCTAGGTGAGTGGACCCTCAAGAAGGAGTCCTACTCTATTGTGTATGTATTCGATTCAATTCGATTATTGAGTGTGTATGGGTTCAGTGCCTCCTCCCCGGAGAGCCCTAAAACCAATTTTTTACATGGCTCAAGGTGCAATATATTCTTTTCAATCTGTACAGCTCGCGTGGGAAGTCTCTCTGGGGATTCCCGTCTCCTTCATATGGGAGGGTGGTGGGATGTAAAAATGTGAATTTTTTTTACCCCCGGCTGTGTAGACTGGGATACATACTGTTGGTGCTTCCTTCTTTTCTATTAAAAAGAGTTGGAGTTAGGAAGTATCACACCCCTCTTGTCGTTCCCCTGGGCGCCTTGGGGATTCAATGACAGGTCTAAATAGCCTGTTCATCGATGTGGGTGTGTCCCGACGCCAGTAGCGGCTGCTGGTTCTCTCTCCACTAGGGGCGCTATACCAAAACATTTTGCAAACATGTACAGTACCACGCAACCGACTCATGGCAAGACGTGAGCGATTCGACTCACGCTCACGGCAATGAATCGGCTCTTATGAACGAGTCGCTCAGCTGTTACTACAACAACACACAACCAGTCAAATAAAGTATAGTCTAATTCACAACTTGAAACACAATATATAAATAGAAAAGTTAGAAACAAAACTCGCTCCGTCTCCAAACACACGCAGATCTCTCCCTCTCTCCTTCTCTCTCTCACACATAGCGCGACGTGGAATCGATTCGTTACACAATCAGACCTAGTATAGTATTATATACCAAGAATAACTTCAGTATGAGTACAGGGCTGTACACATATTTTGCATATTGTTAAACGAGCCAAGGCTAGCTATTAAACTATCGATATGAATCGAAAATCTGGGACCCTGATGTAAACAAGACAAACGTCTTTCTCTGGTCTGCATCCCCTTAAAAATGTTGTGTATTGAGCCGTACTGTATTGTACCCATTCTGCAATCTGTTAATAAAGTTTTCATTCATTCATTCATTCAAACATAGACGATATTGAACAAGCCATAATCCACGTATTTTCAATCCAAAAGAAAGAGAGAGAGAGAGAGAGAGAGAGAGAGAGAGAGAGAGAGAGAGAGAGAGAGAGAGAGAGAGCGAGATAGAGAGAGAGAGAGAGAGAGAGAGAGAGGGAGAGAGAGAGAGAGAGAGAGAGAGAGAGAGAGAGAGAGAGAGAGAGAGAGAGAGAGAGAGAGAGACTCACTGTTTAGTTGACACGTCCAGGGCAGGAGGGCTTGTCTTGATAAAGTGTATAATCCACTGTTGATGTATTCCAGACCACTGTCCACTGTGTCCAGACTGCATCCGCCATATAGCTTGTTAGCCAAGTGTTAGCTTGTTAGCAGTTAGCACCACACAACACAAGTACTTCATTCCTTTGTCCATTTCCGCGTCGAACAGACTGCAAACTACCTGGCGTTCTATCGCCATGCACTAAGACAAACTCTAACCTTACCCAACTTTGAAAGAGTGCCTAAGCTTAACAGTCTAAAGAACTTGCAGTCACGGCACGCTCTAAGACAAACAGCTGCATCTCACAACAACACAACTATCTCTACCACCAACGGACCAACCTAGGAATAAGCTAGAATTGGAACATTAGAAATTGGATTCGGCCAATCAGAGATCGTCTCTGTGAAATTCTGCTACGGAAAAAAATACTGGCGTCGGCCAATCAGAGAGCGTCTCCGCGAAATGCGGCTACAGAAATTCTTGACGCTACTGGCTAGACCGCTTCAAATCGCACCCGGATTCCAACATAATAGTCATATTTCAACGCACAACGCGTTACGCACTGATTGGCTGCGACGGATACAGCGATCAAACCGTGACGCGCACTCAGAGCGCTGTCGCGTCTAGCCCGGGCCGAGAAATACAAAAAAATAATAAAAAAAAGAAAAGTGAGTCACTTCCTGTTCAAGAAAACGAGTATTTTTTATTTTATATAATAACATTATATTGTGCATTGGAAACACAAACATACTTAAAATGAGTAAATATTATTCATTTTAAACATGTTTATATTATTTATAGGGCTATAAAACAAAAAACAAAAACGTTTTTTTTTTTTTTCTTCTCTGATTTAACGGGTGGGTCGGCGCCCTAGCGCCCCCGGTGGCGAGCCGCCACTGCCCGACGCACGTATAGTGCTAGCTCGGGGTGTTCTGTAAACAGGCGACTGACTGGCACGCCTTGGTTGCTTGAGGTTAAAACAGCGTTTTTATAAAGCAACTGGGATGGAGGTTTTTCCTCTTCCGACGACCAAATTCGCCGACCTGGTTTGGTTATCGACGGATTCTCGTTCATATCTGGGGGATGATGACGGAATGGATCTGAACATATGTAGAGGGGTCTCACGCCCTGGGGGTGGGCCACCGGGCGCGGTTCGCCCGAACGTCTGGGTGGCGCCTTCTTTTCATGTTTAAGATCAACACGCATATCTGCCCCTTCTCCTGGAGTAGGCATGTCGGCGTGGTTAGGGCACGGGACTGGTTCTGGTCACGCTGGTCTGATCAGTTGAACTCGTTGTCCGCCGGGGCTGCAGATCTGCTGTTCTGGTACCCTGAGGGACTTGGGCTTTTTTCAGGGGGAAAAATGCCAGGTCGGTCCGGGTGTCACAGGGTTAAGCGCTATGGAGACCCTGGTTGGGTACATTTTTTACTCAGCACTGTCGTAATGGCTTACGGCCATGCCAACCTGTACACGCTCGATCTCGTCAGATCTCGGCCGCTACACAGGTTGGTCCTGGTTAGTACTTGGTTGGGAGACCGCCTGGGAATACCAAGTACGGTGTGCTTGGGGCTGGTTCTCCATTCTTTTTCGCTCCTCTCTCACGCATGGCGAAGAGGGGCCTGTTGGGGTGGTCTTTGACCTCCTCTGGTGACCCTGTGCTTCCCGTATCGCCGGGCCCGGTCCGAAGTCATGTTTCGTCGACCCGTAGGCCTGGGTTAACCCTTTTTTGAAAACTGAAACACTTGTACTGCGGTATAGTCGGTGTATACCCGCAGGTGTGTTTTGGAGTTTTTTTCTTGAGGGGTTATAGGAACAACCACCGCATTGGGTAACACCAAGGTGGTTGATTCCCTGGTGTGTTGGAGCAGTGTCAACTCCCGGGTTCACCGGTTGAGGGTGCCCCTGCACGTTCATGACGTCTGCCAATCATGTCAGCCTTCTCTGCCTCAACCCCTCTGGGTGGGTTTTTTTTAAATGGAGGCTTGGTCATGCAACAACGCCAGCTTACGCCCCTTCCGCCGGGGCGGCTATGTTCAGCTGTCCCCTCTGGCGCCTGTCTCGTCCGCAGTCTCCAGGCTAGGGTTAACAGCCTGTTGCCTGGTTTTTTCCCCGGTGCGCTGCCTGCTTCTGTTGGTTAACCTTTTTCGTGTGCTTACGGCCATGCTGACTGCCTGTTCTGCAGGGTCAGTGTGCCAGGCGGTGTACTATTGGGGGGACAGGGCCCGCTCGGCTGAGGGGCCTTTGTCCGAATACGCTGGCGATGTGGGGGGTCGGGGTCACTAAGTGCCCACCTGGTGGGGTCTTGATGCTGATGAGTGTGTGGCACCACCCCTGCTTATGTAGGTAAGCGGATGGGGGTGTGGCCAGATGAATGCTGGCATTTAAAGGTACATTTTGAAATTTATTCAGTATATATATATGCTGAAGCGAGATATATGCAATGAGACGCTGAGCGTCCACTAGTGTTAACAGAACTTGGTTATAGTCATAACCTAACGTTTTCTTTGCCCTATAAGATTTTTTTTCTTTTTTTGTAAACCTACTTTCTATAGAAGCAGCTGCAGGGAGGTGTGCTGTTTTAAGTGAGCGTGGGTTATTGAATTGATTGATTGATTGATTGCTAATTTTATTACTGTCCGCCTTGTTTCCAACTGGTTAAGTTTAGGCCCTCTTTCGAATTTGGTTAAGGTTAGAGTTTGGAATCAGGGCTGGTGGTCTATCGCCCTGCTCTAAAGACAAACGCTAACCTTAACCAACTTCGAAAGAGGGCCTAAACTTAACCAGTTGGAAACAAGGCGGACAGTAATAAAATTAGCAATCAATCAATCAATTAATTCAATAGTCCACGCTCACTTAAAACAGCGCACCTCCCAGCTGCTTCTATAGAAAGATTTTTTTTTTAAAGAATTGGCAATTAATCAATCAATCAATTTGCGCGATTTAAATTTTGTTCCACAATGACTCATGACCCATCAATTACATCATCCAACATTGTTTAAGCAACTAAGACATTCGCCATGACAGAATAGTTTTCCATTTAGTCGTTATGACGCTATCAACATATCCATTCAGTCCATGTTCACTTAAAACAGCGCACCTCCCAGCTGCTTCTATAGAAAGAAAAAAAAGAAAAAATTTGCAATTAATCAATCAATCAATCAATTCGCGCAATTTTTATTTTGTTGCACAATGACTCATGACCCATCAATTACATCATCCAACATTGTTTAAAGAACTAAGACATTCGCCGTGACAGAATCGTTTTCCATTTAGTCGTTATCAACATATCCATTCGTACAGATTATTGTCCGCCATCTTGTTTTTTTCTACAAAGTCGCACGGCGGAGTGATAGTAATTCGGTTGTGGGCGGGTCCTGGGACCAAGAGCGTGGGATTATGAAAAATAAATATGTGTAAATTGACTGTTTCAGCCAATCAGAATCGAGAAATTTGCATGCCGTTGTATAAGTACAAATAAAACTCTGAATCTAATCTAAATCCTTTGATGCGCAAGCTATACAAATGCAAACCCCAACTAATGAGCAGCATGGATACAAAATTACCCATATTAATTTCCTATGGTATTTCATTCATCGCTGAGTATTTCTTTGCTATATCTTTTGAAATCAATTTATTTCATAATTCTATTCTATTCTAATTATTCATTAAATATGTTGTTTCTGATTACCAAAAATCATTATTTAAATGTTCCCTTTTTTACTTTATGAACAAACATAGTTCATATATATTGTAACTACATCAAGTTTACACACGTAAAAAAAAGTATTGTTGAAATAATAATTTTTGCAGTAATTTGGACCAAACAATAATATTTGAAATATGTTTATTTGTCACTTTGTTACACACCAAGTGGTCTGTTTCCACTCACAAAGCCCTGGTCCTCTTATCAAGTCAAGTACATTTTATTTTTATACAATGGCATGCAAATTTCTTGATTTTGATTGGCTGAAACAGTCAAGTTAGACGTTGTTATTTCTCATAACACACTCCATGTGATCCCAGAACCCGCCCACAACCGAATTACAATCACTCTGCCGTTCATGGTTTTAGGAATGAAACCAAGATGGCGGACAATAATCTTTATGAATGAATGTATTGATAGCGTCATAGCGACTCATTCAAAAACGATTCTGTCACGTCGAATGTGTTAGTTGCTTACACAATGTTGGATTATGTAATTGGTTGGTCATGACTCATTGTGAAACAAAATATAAATTGCGCAAAGTGTGTTGTTAGATGCCATTCGTTATAGAACCTCCCTCTCCTTCAAAAGGACACTCTCATTTCACTGTTAATAACATTTTCAATCAATCAATCAAACCAATAACAACCGCTCACTTCACTGTTAGACGGCATGCTTTGAAGCAACCTATTGCTTTGAAGTGGTTATGCTTTGGCCCTCTTTCGAAATGGGTTATGCTTAGAGTTTATCTTTAGAGCAGGGCCATAGACCACCAGCCCTGATTCCAAACTCTAAGCATAACCCACTTCAAAAGAGGGCCAACGCATAACCACTTCGAAGCACAAGGCGGACATTAATAAAATGTTCAATCAATCAATCAATCAATCCAATAACAACCGCTCACTTCATTCTTAGATGGCATGCTTTGAAACAGGGCACCTCCGAGCTGCTTCTATAGAAAGTAGGTTCAACAAATTAAAATAGAAGTTGCAACTTCTCTTCTTTTTTTTTAACCTACTTTTTTTGCGGATGGTTTTGTGAATAAATCTCCATTATGCTTCAATTAATATGTGTTTATTGTATAGCAATAAGGTTGGATGAATTCGGCAATTGTATAAAGATGTAGCACTGTCTATCTGTAATACAATTTTCAATCAATCAATCAATCAATCCAATAACAACCGCTCACTTCATTCTTAGATGGCATGCTTTGAAACAGCGCACCTCCGAGCTGCTTCTACACACGGAGGAAACTTCTCTTCTTTTTTTTGGACCTACTTTTTCTGCGGATGGTTTTGTGAATAAATCGTCAATTAGTGTGTGTTTATTGTATAGCAATAAGGTTGGATGAATTCGGCAATTGTATAAAAGACATTACACCACTTGTAGTGTTATGAGAATTAGAGCATGCCTAGTGGGGTCTAACGACCACCACCATGCTCTAATTCTCATAACACACTCCTGCGTGTGATGTAATGCTTAAATATAGCACATTTTAAACAACAGCAGTTGACAAAGTTCTGAACAATTTACAAAAAATGTCATCAAACCATCTGTAGAAATCTTGATAACTGTTTTTCATGGTGTTCTTGTATTAGATATCCTCATATCTCTGTTTTCCATGGTGTTCCTGTACATTAGATATCTTCATATCTCTGTTTTCCATGGTGTTCCTGTACATTAGATATCCTCATATCTCTGTTTTCCATGGTGTTCCTGTACATTGGATTTTCAATATTTTCAAATGCGCATCAATATATTGTTCTATTTTGAGTTTTATTTTGTTGACCTAGCTAATGTTAGCTAACTAGAATAGAACATGTCAACTATACAAATAGGCTACAAGTACTACAATGTTGAGTACTACTATATAATATACACAGTGACTATTACTATATATACTGTCATGGAAATTACTAAGAGAACAAACGATGAGTCGAGTAATTCTGACTGAGTCAAGCTATAAAAATATTAACATAGATTTATTCATTGTGATCACAGTGAAAGTGCTCAGTTACTAATCAGAGACCAGAGTGTACACACGCGTCTGACCAGGAAGTGAGACGGAACCCTGGTCAGACGTACGATTAAATACATAATTTAAATGACGTACATTAGACATCCAGATATGACAGAAAGGATAACCAAAATATGCCCAAAAGGGGATAAATGAATAAACAAGCCTTGGCTAGGCGGTGTTATTGTTATGTCTTAACTGGAGAGGCTCACACTAGGACTGAAAAAGACAGGCCAAATGTCATCTCTCCCCAACCTTGGTCGTTGTTAAAGAGACAGTCAGACTCTGTAGCCTAACTGTGCTATAGTTGACCTATATATTAAACTAGTAGAATATGTATGATAGAATATATATTTCAACACAGATCTATAATGACATGATAATATTGCCATGACAATACCAAACACACTGAGTACTCATATGTATAATATACACTAAGTACTATTATGTACTATAAACATGAAGTACAGATTTATACTAGAAGCTAGCCACGCCCCTTTAATCTGAGACAATGCAGATAGGTAAAACAAATTGTATAATATAATATTTAGTGGTAATCAAAGGCAAGATATTTAATGAATACGAAATATTAAATTATGAAATAAATGTATTTCAAAAGATATAGCAATGAAACACTCAGCCATGCATTAAATAACATATCAAATGAATATGGGTAATTTTTTACCCATGTTGCGCATTAGAAGGGTAGTGATAAAAAAAATATTTGTATTCAAAAAGTAAGAAAGGAAATAAAAAAACAAGTCAATTGAGGAATATCTGAATACTGGACCATGGAATAAATGTATTGCAAATATATAGAAAATACAAACACTTTTGACCCATCAAAGGGTCAATTTATTTGTCAATATAATTTCTTCCAACATGGAGGACAAATGGGCATTCTACACATTCCTATTATACATTGATATTATTCTGTATTTTCACCAACATTAGATTCACTGCCAATGTCTCCCTCTCTCCACTCCTCATCAGTAACAAGAGATAGTTGAAACAGACACACACACTATATACTGCTTCCTCCTTGCCTTATTATCACAAACATTTCACAGTGAAGCCCTATTTTACATCCTTGTACACTGACTGTACACTTGATTGATTGAACTTTATTAACAGATTGCAGAATGGGTACAGTACAGTACAGCTCAATACATACAATTGTTAAGGGGATGCAGACCAGAGAAAGACTTTTGTCTTGTTTACATCAGGGTCCCCCATTTTCAATTCATCATAACATATATGACATACACGACATACAGATAGACAGTACTGCTACATCTATACATTTATGACATACCAGATTTGCATGTACAGTACTGTTTGTGATACAAAAAGAGTCCAGAAAAGAGAGTATATACATTTGACGTAGAAACTGTACATTGGAGGAGGTTGGGTAGGTGGGGTGGGGTTGAATGGGTGGGGGGGGGGGGACTGTACATTGGAGGTGGTTGGGTGGGGGGGGGGGGGTTTGGTAGGAGGGGTGGGTGGGTGGAGGACACTGTACAACTGTACAAGCAAAACTGTACATTGGAATATTGACAAAACCATACTTGGTCATTTACAGTACATTGGAGGGGGTTGGGTTAGGACATTTACAGGGGCCAGTTTCGAATTGCAGTCTCCCGTAGGTGTTCTTTGAGAGTGGTTTAGAAAGTGGGTAGTGATTCACATTCCTTTACAGCTTTGGGTAGGGCGTTCCACATTGATGTGGCATAATTGCGAAACGTGTTTAGTCCCTTGTTTGAGCCGACTCTGGGTTTAACATGATTTGTGGAGCTCCCTCTGGTGTTGTGATCGTGGTATTCACTGACCTTTGGGAAGTATTTTGACATGTACATGGGTACCTTGGTCGTGTAGTGTATCTTGTAGACCAGGCCCATTGCAAGTTGCTGTACTCTGTCGTCTACTCTAAGCCATCCTAGGTTGTCAAAGTGGGCAGGGGTGAGGTGGGTTCTAGGAGTAAGGTCAAGCAGTAGTCTGACCAGTTTGTTTTAAGATGTTTGTAGTTTTGTTTTTAGCGCCTTTGAGGTGCTTTGGTACCATGAGGTGCAAGCATAGTTGTAACTGAGGGGTACAATTCCCTGACTGTATTACTAGATATGATACTTACTACCACTACCTTTGTACTTAATATTCGGCCACCCAGTACACGGCATAAATATATTATCATAAACACTCTCACGTAGATGAAACGGATCCAACACAAATGTACGAAGTCGAAACAGGTCTTTATTTCTACACAGCGATGGTGTGTAGAACAAGCACTTAATCACTTAATTACATTTATGAATTGAAATAGTATGCACTTTTATGGCAAAGAGTATTCGTCGGTATATCAATAGAGAATGTCCAATCTCTGAAGGCGCAGGTGGTAAATATACGACCTGGAATAGTTCAGGAATAACAGCAATGATACTTTAATGATTATATACTGGATACACTAGAGGGGGTTAATCCGGTCGCTTGTAAGCCGACAGGAGTAGGAGGGGGGGGGGGGGGGTAGAATCCGGCTGCCTCGTCCGGCCAAGGGTATCCCAGGTGAACCCACTGTAGTGCCGTTCAATGCGCCGGCGATCCTTGGACCACAGATGAAAGCAGGTGGACTCTTTGTGGGCCGGCTCTCTCCGGTCCACGGGGGAGAGACGTGAAGCGACCTCGTCTTGCAGAGCGTCTCCTCACCTTGCGTCCTCTCCAGGGGGGGGGGTTCCAACACACGGCAGTGTCGGGGGTCTTTATCCATGGAATAATCAAAGTATACAAAGCATAATCCGTGCCTGGGAAGGCGGGCTGTCGTCGGTAGAATAATCCGGTATACAGGTCCACTCGCTCGTCGGCTCTGGGGCTCCTCGGGTGCAGCTTCACATGGGGTCAACCACCCTGGGTAAGCAGCCAGTTCTCTGCCCGAAACGATGGGGTACTGACTACGGTAGTATTCTCACCCCACGAAGCACTATATATTAACAGACTATTATTAGCTTAATAGACTACGTCCAACTCGACGATATAGTGCCAAATATGACTATTCAAATATTAATATACACGATGTCTCAATACCGATGGTAGGCGAACTTGGCCTTACTCCCACACGTGGCGTCGCGGGGAGGCTTTACGTCTGTGACTCTATTGGAGGGTAAGAAACTGGACTGAAAAGAAAGTCCTACTTTAGTAGCGCAGTATATATACGCACTATGAACAAATAGTCCCATTAGTGGTGCGGTAGCCAGATTCCTACGCGGAACTAGGACTTGTTCGTACATGTGGAGCGGTACGTTTGAACTGGGTCTGAGGGGTATGGCAGCCTGGCACCAAGGTCTCGACCAATAGTAGAATGGAGACTATTATGGGATGTTCAGTAGGCTAGAATGGATATTCAATGCATATTGTACAAGGAATATACAAGGGATATCAGGGAATATTAGAGAATATACAAATACAATTAAATATATATATATAAATAAATATATATATATTCGGTTTAATCTGGCCCTTCACAACAGCCACCCCCTGAATAGGTCCCAGACCTAATCAGTTAAACAGAGACAGATTAATCGCGTTGTCTATTTACGCATAAGGGTTTGCTGTAGGGGTCAGTCAACTTCACAAAGTCATAGGGTTGTAGGGTCATGGTCATCATCGATTGTGTCTGGGAGTCGAGGCAGTTCTATGAGCCTTGCCACGGGACGGGTGTAAGTGCGACCCTGGACGAGCACTTCAGCTGCTCGGACCTTGCCTTCGGCACCGGTGATCACTTTGCTTACGCGGCCGGCCGGCCACATAGCTCTGGGCAGTGATTGATCAATAATCATGACGACTGTTCCTTCTGTCAAATTGTCTCTCTCCTTTACCCACTTCTGGCGGGTCTGTAGAGACGGTAGGTAGTGCAGTAGGAAACTGTTCCAAAACTTGTCGGCTAATACTTGGCTGTACCTCCACATTCGTCGGCCGTTCGCTTCTTCAGGCCGGTACATTGTCTGTGGTAATGCAGGATCTAGCCGCCCCATCAGGAGTGTGTTGGGGGTTCTGCGTAGGTGACCACCCACTCTGATGAGGGTATGAGCGTCGCTCTCGGGGGCCAGGTGAATTAATCTGCTGTCGGATGGGACGGGCTTTCCTCCCTGTAGACAGGCCAATTCATCGGGGAACGAGTCTCTCTGGGCTCGCTGCAGTAGAAGCAATTCTGCTTCCTCGTAGTTAGCTGCTGACATATCAGCGGGGGACTTGCACTCCGGGTGGTACCGCAGGAATGTTCTTTGTTGTGCACTCTCTATGGACGTGCAATCGTCTATGTTAGGGTCGGTGGAGGCTACGGTGCTCAATCCACAGAACACAGACTTCTTATTTTCCACCTCCTCTGGACTTGCTTCCCTCGGGATAGGCGTGGGCCACTGTCCTTCCGGGAGTCTTAGGAATGCGGGGCCGTCACTGTAGACATTGCGACGGGTGAGGTCATCCAGGGGCATCCCCCGGGTGATGACGTCAGCTGGGTTCTGTTTTGTATCAACGTAGCGCCACTCTGTTTCTCCGGTTAACTCTTCGGTTAAGTCTTGAATCTCGGTGACTCTGACTCCCACGAAGACTTTGTACTTGCATGAGTCCGATTTGATCCAGGCGAGTACCGTCGTGGAATCTGACCACAGGATTGTTCTAGACACCGGTATGGTGAGCTCACGTTGGATGAGCGTGGCTAGGTGCGCTCCGGCTAGGGCTGCGCAGAGCTCTAGACGTGGGATAGATTGTTGCTTGCGTGGGGCTATTCTCGAGCGGGCGAGGACAAATGCTGTGTAGATCTCTCCCCCCTGGTCTTGGGCCCGCAAGTAGGCTACTGATCCGTATGCGACCTCTGAGGCGTCACTGAAGACGTGTAAGTCCATTTTACATGTCTCTGGCCTCACCGTGGGTGGGAAGTAGCTTCGGCGCATATTAACGCCTGGGAGTGAGTGGAGCTCCATCTCCCACTCTCTCCAGGTGGATGCAAGGTGTGCGGGAATGGGGTCGTCCCAGCCCTGGTCCTTGTCCCACAATGCTCGTACAATCATTTTTGCCCTGGTGGTGTACGGTAGAATACATCCTAGCGGGTCATATTGTCGGGCGAGTGTTGTGTACACACTCCGTCTGGTGGTCGGCGCCGCCGCCGGCCTTCCCTGCTCCGTAGTCAGGGGCTTGTGTCTGTAGTGAAGCGAATCTGTTTTGAATCGCCACACCAATCCCAGGGTCATCTCCTGGGCTTCTCCCGGGATTGTAGCCATCCAGGTCTCGCTGCTGGCTGCCTTGTCCTCGGAGGAGAGGCTGCGCAGTACTTGCGGATCGCTGCTGGCCCACTGCCTGAGATCAAAGCCGCCTTTGATCAATGAGGCGCGGAGTTTAATCAGGAGAGCCTCGGCTTCTTCCTGGGTTGAAAGGCTTTGTAGACAGTTGTCTACGTAGAAGCTGTTCTTTACGCTGTGTCGGACCTCTTCGTCCGCTGCTGGGTCCTCTGCTACATGTTTCTGTAGTGCAAATGTCGCACAGCAGGGGCTGCACGTCGTTCCGAAGGGGAGGACTTCCCATTGGTAGATGGCTGGGTGCTCATCTCCTGGCTTCTCTCTCCATAGGAACCGTAACAGGGGCTTGTCCGCCTCTACTAATCTCACCTGCAGGAACATTCCTTTAATGTCCCCGCTGATGGCCACCTTTTCCTGGCGGAAGCGGAGTAGAACGCCGAGTAGGGAGGGGCCGAGTGTGGGACCGGGCAGTAACTCTTTATTTAGATTTTGGGATCCGATCTGGTAGCTGCAGTTAAATACTATGCGGTCTTTACCGTTGTGATGGACCTTGTGGTGGGGCACGTACCACGATTCAGTGGTCTGGTCAGCCTCTTTAATGTCCATCTTTGTGACGTGTCCCGCTGTGATGAGCTTCTCAATCTCAGCGCGGTATACACTCTCTTGGGCGGGGTTCTTGGCTAAGCGCCGCTCCGTGTTCAGCAGGTACCGTTCTGTGGCGTCTGTCTTGGCGTGGAAAGTAGGCATTCCTTCTCACCGCAGGAGTGGCGTGGCGTATCTCAACACGCCGTTGACCGGGACTCTCTTGGTCCCTGTCTCGAGGAGGTGAATGGCGTAAATGTCATCTTTAGAGCGAATGTCTTTCTTTCCGTTCTTAAAGGGCATTTGTTCCAAGGTCCATAGCCGCTCTACGTGTTGCAGGAGTGCGGTTTCTCCCTCTGTGACTCGGGAGTGGAGACATCTAGTGGCTGTACTTCGGTTGAGAGATTTGGCGAGCGGGCCTTGGAGAGTCCATCCCAAACGGGTCTCGACTGCTGCAGGACAGCCTCGGGGTCCGGTATGAACCCGGTCTATCGGGACAATGAGGTCTGTATGGTCGGAGCCTATCAACAGGGTCGGCATAGCATTGTCTATGAGCGGGATCGGTAACTTGCGCAGATGTGCATATTTCTCCATCAGCTTGGCGACGGGGTATGTGTACCGCGACAGTCCTATTTCTTGGCTGGTGAAAGCGTCTGCAATCTGGTACCGTCGCTCAGGCTGGCCGCTTGCTGCGATAGAGAATGAGACATTCTCGCCCTTTATCGTCTTCAAATCTCGTCTTATTGTCCGAATTGTCATTTGGGTTTCGCTTCCCCGCAGCCCTAGCTGGGCCGCAGCGGAGGCGAGCAGCAGGGTCTTCTCTGACCCGTCATTGAGGACGGCGTAAGTGTCCAGGACTTTATTCTGGTAGCTTAGTGTCACACGCACTACTTTTAGGAGTACTCGGGCTCCACTGCTGCTGGCGGGATCGATGTACATGACGCTCGCTTTGCAGCTGGATGGTGCAGGTGAAGGGCGCCGTCTGTTACTGTCGTGAAGTATGTCCAGATGGGCTCCATCGCACTTGGTGCACCTTTTCTTTAAGCGGCATTTGGCTGCCATGTGTGAGCGCGCACAGCGAAAGCAGCGCTTGTTGGACTTTATCCATTGACCTGCTTCCTCCGCGTTCAGCTTGGGGAAGGAGTCACATTGCGCTAGCCAGTGTTCTTTCTCACAGTAGGGGCACACTATCTTCCACTTCTCCGTTCTGGAGGGGGTACTGTGGCTCCTGCTGCTCGGTACTGACTCCGATTGGTGCATCACAGTCACCGATCTTCTTCCATCATTTAGTCGTCTGGTTCCTTCTCTGGAGCCAGGGGTGCTCTGTCCGAATGTATCTAGCCGTAGGCTGCTGACTTCTCTCGCCAGGAAGTCTGCTAGATCGAGGAGGTTCGGTTCGGGGCCATTCGGGTCTCTGTGGTCCCTCTGCCGCCTAAAGCGCTCCTGACGAGCGGGCGGCAGCTTCTCCAGGATCCTTTCCACATTTGAGTTGGCGTAAAGTTCATGCCTCCCCTTCTCTCTTTGCGCTCCCAACATCCCTACCAGGGACTGCACTCTGATGGACAGGTCGTCCAGTGCTCGATTGTCTATTGCTGGGGGTAAGCGGTCGATGTGTCGGATCTCCTGGATCACGTAATCCCATATGCGCCCATACCTCTGGTCCAATGCTACCAGCGCTGCTGTGTATGGGGTGGTGGAAGTCGCGTAGGCGAGCGCTATATTATGTGCGCGGGGTACCTTTAAGTGCTTCAGTAGGATGGCGTATTTGTGGCGTTCATCCAATACATCCACCAACATGGTCTCCAGACACATGCGGAGTTCTGTATACTGGGCCCGGTTCTCTTGGGTGAAGTCGGGTACCATAGGCGTGCCAATGTATGACGCTGACTGTGGATACATCGGCGAGCGTTGGGGGAGAGGCCTCCTAGGCGAGTCTCCTCCCGCTCCTTGGTATGGGCTGGTACCGGCAGTGTACCATGGCCCGCTTGTCCAGGTGCTGTTCCTCGGTGCGGGTCGTGCGTCGTGCTCACCCGGGTATAGAGTCGGGGGTCTGTAGCGCAGCTCCGCGGGAGTATAGCCTGGGCTGTACCGGGCCTCCTGGTCCGGTAGAGTACTGTGCTGTCTTCGGGCGTGGTTCTCCTCCTCTTCCTCTTCGTCTTCAGTTAGGTCATCCAGTGCTTGTAGTCTCTGGTTTAGCCTCTCCACAGGATATGCTGCTCCTTCCCGGTTGCTAGGTCTCGCTTGGACCGGTGGGGGGAGGTGGTCTGTGGGGGGTATAGACCTCGTCTGTTGGTCAAGTTCAGGGTTGTTTACTCGGCTAGGGGATGCCGCCCTGGAGGTGTGTCTAGACGAGTTCCTGGAGCCTCTGGCGGAGGGAGAGGGTGTTGTCCGTCTGATCAGCTGTTCTATTAGTTGCGACTGCTGTCTGTCGCGCGCTGCGTCCCGTTGAGCACCGGCTCGTTCTCGGGCCACATTCTCTTCCATCTGAATGCGTCTTATTTCTAGACGTATCTGCTCGTGTTCGCTTCGCTGCTGGATCTGCAGTCGGTCGCGTTCAGCAGCGGCGTTCAGGCTGATGAGGAAGGCCTGCTGTAGGGTCCTCTCTGCCTCGCTGGGAGAAGGCGGTTGTATAGGGGAGCCTTCCCTCGGGGTACTCCTTGCGGAGCCTTGGAGTTCTATCTCCACGGTGCTCTCCCCGTCTTCTTCCGTGCCGAGTTCTCTCTCGGTAGCGTTGTATTCCTCCCGGGACTCATCGGGGACTACTTCTTCAGTACTGGCGGGGTGTGAAGTCATGTCTGGTTCCCACTGGTCCCCACCGTGAACTTGGTCAGTTAATTAGAGCCCGTAGGGGCCTCTATGGTCGGGGTAGTCTGGGCGTTGGGGTTAGACATACTTTTACTTTCTAGTTTTACCGCGTTTACTGTTAGTAGAAGACTAGGTTGTTGACTGACAGCGTAAGCCTCTAAGTACTGAGGGAGCCGTCGTTCGCGCTGCGGGCGTTGGTTAGGAGGATCGTTTCGTGGAGTGTTCATCATAGGCCATTTCAATATTAATAACACTATATTAATATTACACTAATTACCCTCCGGCTCGAAGGACCAATTGTAACTGAGGGGTACAATTCCCTGACTGTATTACTAGATATGATACTTACTACCACTACCTTTGTACTTAATATTCGGCCACCCAGTACACGGCATAAATATATTATCATAAACACTCTCACGTAGATGAAACGGATCCAACACAAATGTACGAAGTCGAAACAGGTCTTTATTTCTACACAGCGATGGTGTGTAGAACAAGCACTTAATCACTTAATTACATTTATGAATTGAAATAGTATGCACTTTTATGGCAAAGAGTATTCGTCTGTATATCAATAGAGAATGTCCAATCTCTGAAGGCGCAGGTGGTAAATATACGACCTGGAATAGTTCAGGAATAACAGCAATGATACTTTAATGATTATATACTGGATACACTAGAGGGGGTTAATCCGGTCGCTTGTAAGCCGACAGGAGTAGGAGGGGGGGGGGGGTAGAATCCGGCTGCCTCATCCGGCCAAGGGTATCCCAGGTGAACCCACTGTAGTGCCGTTCAATGCGCCGGCGATCCTTGGACCACAGATGAAAGCAGGTGGACTCTTTGTGGGCCGGCTCTCTCCGGTCCACGGGGGAGAGACGTGAAGCGACCTCGTCTTGCAGAGCGTCTCCTCACCTTGCGTCCTCTCCAGGGGGGGGGGGGTTCCAACACACGGCAGTGTCGGGGGTCTTTATCCATGGAATAATCAAAGTATACAAAGCATAATCCGTGCCTGGGAAGGCGGGCTGTCGTCGGTAGAATAATCCGGTATACAGGTCCACTCGCTCGTCGGCTCTGGGGCTCCTCGGGTGCAGCTTCACATGGGGTCAACCACCCTGGGTAAGCAGCCAGTTCTCTGCCCGAAACGATGGGGTACTGACTACGGTAGTATTCTCACCGCACGAAGCACTATATATTAACAGACTATTATTAGCTTAATAGACTACGTCCAACTCGACGATATAGTGCCAAATATGACTATTCAAATATTAATATACACGATGTCTCAATACCGATGGTAGGCGAACTTGGCCTTACTCCCACACGTGGCGTCGCAGGGAGGCTTTACGTCTGTGACTCTATTGGAGGGTAAGAAACTGGACTGAAAAGAAAGTCCTACTTTAGTAGCGCAGTATATATACGCACTATGAACAAATAGTCCCATTAGTGGTGCGGTAGCCAGATTCCTACGCGGAACTAGGACTTGTTCGTACATGTGGAGCGGTACGTTTGAACTGGGTCTGAGGGGTATGGCAGCCTGGCACCAAGGTCTCGACCAATAGTAGAATGGAGACTATTATGGGATGTTCAGTAGGCTAGAATGGATATTCAATGCATATTGTACAAGGAATATACAAGGGATATCAGGGAATATTAGAGAATATACAAATACAATTAAATATATATATAAATAAATATATATATTCGGTTTAATCTGGCCCTTCACAACAATAGTCGTAGTACCCTTGAATGAGTGCTCCTGCCAGAGTCTTCAGGGTATTATTGTTTACCAGAGCGGAGCTGCAGTGGTAACACTGCTTAATGTTTCCTGTATGAATAAAATAACGTGAAATTTTATTAAGAATACTAATTTGAGGGCGGTCAGGTGGCGTAGCGGAGATTGCGTTCGTCACCAACCCCGGAGACGCTGGATTCGCCTGTTCGAATCCAGCTCACAGCTCCGGGGTTGTCACCAGCTTGGCTGGCCGTTCACACTAATACAATTGGCAGTATTAGAGGGTGGGAGAAGCTGGCGCGCTGGTGAAAAGAAGCGGTTGATTGGCTAGACGTGTGTCGGAGGAAGCACGTGATAGCCTCCACTCTCCCAGACCGACTGTGGGGGTTAAGTGCGCAGCGACCAGGAAGGGGATTGGGAATTGGCATAACGACTAACATTGGGATGGGAGAAAATTGGAGGAAAAAGGAGGGGGAAAAAGATCAAAAAAAAATTAATAAAAAAATAATACTAATTTGATGTTTGGAGATGTAGGCTAGTGCAGGAGAAGCAGAGGTGTGTGTGTGTGTTCTTGTGTGTGTGTGTGTGTGTGTGTGTGTGTGTATGTGTGTATGTGTGTGTGTGTGTGTGTGTGTGTGTGTGTGTGTGTGTGTGTGTGTGTGTGTGTGTGTGTGTGTGTGTGTGTGTGTGTGTGTGTGTGTGTGTGTGTGTGTGTGTGTGTGGGTGTGTGTGTGTGTGTGTGTGGGTGTGTGTGTGTGTGTGTGTGTGTGTGTGTGTGTGTGTGTGTTTTAGAAGCATGGAGCCTGGAAGGGTCAGCTGCTGTAAGCTACTGAGAGCTGGTGTCCTGTTACTGATGTAGAGGGAGAGAGAGAAAAGGGGGGACACAGAGAGAGAGGGGGTAGAAGGATATAAAGAGAGAGAGGGGGAGGGAGATAGATACAGAGGGAGGGAGGGAGCGAGGGAGAGAGAGAGAGAGAGAGAGAGAGAGAGAGAGAGAGAGAGAGAGAGAGAGAGAGAGAGAGAGAGAGAGATGAAGATGAGAGAGAAAAAGGGGAGAGAAAGAGGAGATAGAGAGAAAGAGATGAGAGAGATAAAGAGAGAGACAGGGGGAGGGAGATATAGAGAGGGAGGGAGAGAGAGAGCAGGATAGAGGGAGATAGAGATAAAAAGGGAGAGAGAGGGAGGCAGAGAGAGAGGGGAGGGAGAGAGAGAGGAGAGAGAGAGAGAGAGAGAGAGAGAGAGAGAGAGAGAGAGAGAGAGAGAGAGAGAGAGAGAGAGAGAGAGAGAGAGAGAGAGAGAGAGAGAGAGAGAGAGAGAGAGAGAGAGAGAGAGAGAGAGAAAGAGAGAGAGAGAGAGAGAGGGGATAAAGAGAGAGGAGAGAGAGGGGATAAAGAGAGAGGAGAGCGACTGGGAAAGAATGAAAGGTCTGAAGGGAGAACAGATAAAGTAATAGAAAGAACAGGAGAGACAGAAAGGGGGCAAGAGGTACTGAGAAAGAAAGAAAGAAAGAAAGAAAGAAAGAAAGAAAGAAAGAAAGAAAGAAAGAAAGAAAGAAAGAAAGAAAGAAAGAAAGAAAGAAAGAAAGAAAGAAAGAAAGAAAGAAAGAAAGAAAGAAAGAAAGAAAGAAAGAAAGAAAGAAAGCATTCATACACTAATCCCATGCAATTTAAACAGCACTCCAATGCAAATATTTAGAATATAGAATATAATGTAATATATACAGGGGGGTTCCATTACAGTGACTGTTGATGCTAAGTGGCTGAGCTGTGTGTTTATATCGTCTGTCAATCACAGTTGTTTTCATCAACTACATTGCATGCACTGCCTTTCTTTCTGTGTGTGTGTGCGTGTGTGTGTGTGTGTGAATGAGAGAGAGAGGCAGATGACATTTGCAGTTGTAAGATGGTGTGTGCGTGTGTGTGTCCGTGCGTGCGTGCGTGTGTGTGTGTGTGCGTGCGTGTGTGTGTGTGTGTGTGTGTGTGTGTGTGTGTGTTTTCACTAGCTGCTCCTCTCACAGCACAATGGGGCAGGAAACTGGCCTGATATGTTGGACATGTCAGAATATTGGACAGGAAACATGTATTCAAAGTGCATTGGTGCCTGCAGCTGTATGCCAGTTGGCTTTTATTCTAATTTAGCTGTTTCCTGTGCATCATTGTGAGTGTGAGGCTCAGTTTATTTATTGATATTTCAGCTGTGAAAACATTTATTTCTACAAGGTTGAATTTACAAGATGTGTAAAAAACAATTAAACTGTCCAATCAATGAGAATGGCATAATTTATCCTTTGCACTGAAGAACCATACTGTATTAGTCAGTTTTAGATATTTTGGGAGAGCCCATGTATTTGCCGTTGTAAGATATCCAAATCAGTACTGTGAATGTGATTCATCACTAATGAATTCAATGTGGTCATGCTCCTCCTGTCTGTACAAGCTGACTGAAGCTCACTCAAATCTACTTTGTGTCCACTGTGGACTACATTTCAATTAGTCTCAGGCCATGTCCAGACGAAACCGATTTCGGTCGTATCAGTCAAAGTATTTTATCGTATGCACCTTTCATCCACACGGAACTGCGTTCTGGGAGCCTGAAAACGCTATTTTCTGAGACCGGGTCCCAGAATGGGAAAATCTGAAGACGCCCCCCTTGCGTCGCCATCTTTACAAGCCTATACGTGCATTTTCCTGAACCGACAACGCGATAGCCCACCTCTCCCTTAACCCGCATGTGCAAACTCAGCCAACATCACAACAACAATGGCATCGTACAGAGTAGTTGCGTTCGTGTTACAGAAGCTATTGAGCTTGAATCTGGCTTTTACAGCTAAATGTAGGCTACTGCCCCTGTACTACCACCGTCAACAACAGATTGACATCTCCCTTAATCCGCATGCAAACCCAGCCAAAAAAAAAAAACATGATACATATATATATGTCCAGATATGTCCTGGCTAGAAGTTTTTATTAAACACCGGGAGGCTACTCTGATTAATAAATACACATAGCAGGCCTTTTTCTGAAAACCCAAATAAGCTAAGTAGCCAAGCACGTAGACTGTTCCATAGCATACACCTTCAGTTGATCATGACAAATCCTCTCTTACCTTGACGATTAAAAAGCCTCCATAATTTAGTAAATAGTATTCCCATGGGCCTGGTGTTGATATTTTACGATGCCAGCTTGTGAGAATTCGTTTGTAGCCAGCCAGCTAGCGTTGATGCTATTCAATGCTATCAACATTAGCACTAGCATACCCAACTAACGTTAAGCCATTCAGAATTTATTAACATAGCTACAACACACAGTAACATTAACACATTGACGGCCACGGGTAATAGACGGACCCACTCTATACGGCCACCTTATTCATTCAAGTATTAATTGTGCGTGAGGCTGTTTGTAGAGCTAAATCTATACTTTATAGTATTGCTATCTGTCCATTCTCATTGTCAATTGACACCATAAACCGTCCCTTCAAAATGGCTTAAGAAAGAATTTTTTCATCAATACGTTCCCATTTTATAGCCTCTTGAATATAAGCATTATATGGGATTGGTCTGGTATATTTCCTGGAACGCTAGTTAATAGCTAATAACTTTAAATCGAATGGGGTTTCGGCACTACAGAAGCTAGAGATAAAAATCTAAATGCATATTGTCGGTATTCATGGTCCACCATGAATGCATGAAAGGGGGGGCGGGGGACGTCGTTTCTGATTATTGATTACCAATAACGGCATTAGCCTCAGTAGCCACATTCGCTGATCACCTGGTTGAGTATGAGAGCAAGGCCCGATTGGCCTGTAATTTACGTGAAAAAGATCTTACCGTGGGCCGGTTGGACTGCGAAAAGGATTTCCCAGTTATCGATCGCCATCTGGTAGATCGATATGTCCATTGGCTGATGATATATTCCTTTACTGCATAGTGAATTCGGCGTTGCAAAAGGTATTCCATGCTACATGCTACACATATAGATTCAGCCTAGCAGGAAAGTCCATTCAAAGTCAAGAAAAATAAAAGACCGTTCTGCCACAGGGAACACTGCATTATCGAGACAGCGCCCCTACGAGGATCTGACCGGTAATGCACTTTTCCGAAAACCAAGAGTAGGGTAAATCTGCAGTGCCGCTCTGTGACATTGAGTAGGTTATTAAAATGGAATAAAAGCCAAAACAACCTTGCCACGGGCCCTCTACTGTTGATCCGAAACACGGACGTGGTTGGCCCGAAACGGTTAATACAATTGCATGCATCATTCATTGTTTACAATGCACGGGTGGAGCTAGTTGAAAGGACTGACACGGAGACAAGTTAAACATCAATCAATTAATTTAATACAACAGGTAGTTCTAGTTGCCTCTGTCCGGACCACGTGGCGATTATATTATATATGGCTCTCTCTCTCTCCTGCCGATTAAAATCAGCAGCTCTTCCTCCTCCTCATCACCGGCTGCCTGTTGAAGGTGCATTTGCGCCGCAGTATGTGTGTCTCTCCTATCCGTTGGAAACTAGCGTCAGCTAGGAAGGCAT
>NC_140165.1:207447082-207469582 GCF_963971535.1 Notolepis coatsorum
AGATGTATGACATGGCCATAATAAGGTAATTTATAGGCCTGATATTCTATATTCATATTTCAAATTGCATGTGTCCGGATGGCAAAATTCAGTACTGTATGTACAAAACCCTCTGTAAATCATCTGCCCTTTATTCATTTGCTTCGATTTTTTGTTTGTACACTTGATCACAATAAGGTGGTGAATGAGCTCAGTGGCGTCTGGTCAATGTTAGCATGGTGTCATTAAAGAAATTACAATAATAATAATTGATATTCTCCTTTGGTTCATTACAATTTACTCAAGCATAGCAACATACACATTCCTGACACTGGGAATACCTGAGGTTCATAGATGTCCCTAGATACCAAGAACATGCAAATGCACCTTGTAGAAGTGGAGCAATCTTCCATTTACCTGGGTATGTACTTTTATGGCTTAAGAGGTTTAATATGTTAATTGTATGTCAGTGAAGGTACAGATGGGATGTACTTTGTCAATTATAAATGCAGTCCATTTACGGTGAGAGGAGACACACTCTCTGTCCTTCACATCCCTTTGTTATTTTACCCTTCTCCCTCCCTCCCCACTCTCTCTCTCTCTCTCTCTCTCTCTCACTCGCTCTCTCTCACTCGCTCTCTCCTTTAATTCTCTCTCCCCTCGTTCTCTGTCCACACTTTCCCTTTTTCATACCACCCTTCCTTTCTCTTCCTTATATCTTTCCTTCCCTCCCTCTCTCCCTCCAATCTCTTTTCCCTCCTTCTTTCTGATTTCATATATCCATCTTTCTATCTCCATCTCTATTCCGATTGTATTTCACCCTTAACCTCTTAACCCAATCACTCTTTTTCTTGTATCCACTCTCTCTCTATCCATTTCCTCTCTATGTCCTTTATCTTTCCTGTTTTTCCCCTCTATCTCTCCCACTATCCCTGCTTCTCTCTCTCTCTCTCTCTCTCTCTCTCTCTCTCTCTCTCTCTCTCTCTCTCTCTCTCTCTCTCTCTCTCTCTCTCTCTCTCTCTCTGTCCCAATGCTTCAGGACTACTTTGAAACCACAGACTGGCAGATGTTCAGGGAAGCAGCAACTGAAGGGGACACTGTGAACCTAGAAGAATACACATCACCAGTCCTGGGCTACATCGAAAAGTGTGTAGGGGATGTTACAACCACCAAAACCATCACAATCCCTCCCAACCAGAAACCCTGGCTGAATGCAGAAGTGTGCTGTCTCCTGAAAGTGAGGGATGCTGCATTTAGAGCAGGGGATGCAGAGGCACTAAGGACTGCTCGACGTAGCCTAACGGCGGGAGTCAAAAGAGCCAAATTGGCCTATGCTAAACAAGTAGAGGGCCACTTCTCATCCAATGACCCCCGGAGCATGTGGAAGGGCATTAAGTGCATTACGGACTACAGCAGGAAAGATGCACATTGCCCACCGGACGGATCACTACCTCAATATCTTCTACGCCCGCTTCGAGGCCTCCAACACCACCACCCCCTCCAGGATCACATCCTCGCCTGACGACCCCCCTCTCAGCGTGAGGTATGGACGACACTGCAGAAAATAAACCCCCGCAAAGCTGCAGGCCCTGATGGGGTCCCAGGCAAGGTCCTGAATGACTGTGCTCACCAGCTCTCAGCGGTCATGACTGACATTTTTAACACCTCACTGTCCCAGGCCACCGTTCCAACAGGCCTCAAGACATCTACCATCGTCCCGGTACAAAAGGCCTCCACAGTGTCCTGTCTAAATGACTATCGACCAATCGCTCTCACCCCAATTGTAATGAAATGTTTTGAGAAACGGGTTATGATGAACATAAAAAAGGCCATTGACATAACAGCTGACCCCCACCAGTATGCCTACATGACACATCAGTCCCTCACACACCTGGAGAACAGGGACTCCTATGTGAGGGTGCTGTTTTTGGACTTCAGTTCCGCCTTCAATACCATCATCCCACAGACACTGGTGAACAAACTGGCAGCACTCGGATTACCCCCATCACTCTGCAACTGGACTTTGGACTTCCTGACAAATAGACCCCAATTAGGATCAATAACACTGTATCCTCCACCATCATCCTCAACACTGGCTCCCCCCAGGGCTGTGTCCTTAGCCCACTACTTTACACCCTGCTCACACATGACTGCAGAGCCCACTATGACAGCAACCTCATAGTAAAGTTTGAGGATGACACCGGAGTGGTGGGGCTCATCACAAAAGGGGATGAGTCGGCATACAGAGAGGAGGTAGATGTACTGGGACTGTGGTGCAAGGAGAACAACCTCATCCTAAACGTAAAAAAAACTAAAGAGATGATCATAGACTTCCGCAAGATCAGCACGCCCTCCCCCCCCCCCTCTCTACATCGATGGCACAGCTGTAGGCCTAGAGGTGACTCCCAGCATCAAATATCTTGGGGTGCACATTTCCAACACCCTCACGTGGCACGACAACATCCTGAGCCTCGTCAAAAAAGCTCATCAATGCCTCTAATTCATGAGGAAACTGAAAGGGGCAGGGCTTGACACCAACATTTTCAGATTCTTCTATAGATGTGTGGTGGAGAGCGTACTGACCTCTTGCATCACAGCATGGTACGGCAGCGGCACAGCGGCAGAGAAGCAGGCACTACAGAGCGTTGTAAGGTCTGCACAGAGGACCATCGGATGCAGCTTACCAGACATCTCTGATACCTACAACAACCGATGCACAGACAGAGCAATCCGCATCATTTATCCATTATTCGACAGTCTCCTCCCCATCATATGTATATATTCTCTGTTAGGATCTATGGGTAACAGTACTGTATATTTGCATATCGTATATGTCACAAATGTAACAGTACTATATACCTGTATGTCATGTATGTCCCTATGCCATAAATGTCATGATGTCATGTATGTTGTGTATGTCATAAATGTCACTATGAATTGAAAATGGGGGACCCTGATGTAAACAAGACAAACGTCTTTCTCTGGTCTGCATGATCCCAATTGTGTGTATTGAGCCGTACTGTATTGTACCCATTCTGCAATCTGTTCATTCATTCATTCATCAAGCTCTTGATTTGATCTAACCCATTAATTTAACCCAGCTCTACATGTGACAGCGGAGCAGACTGGCACGTGGGCGGATCTGGTGTGAACAACCAAGCGCACTGCTCACATGAGAAATTACAGTCGTAGCGCTTCGTGACTACTTTTGGGGTTAGCACTCCCTGCTGGTAGTTTGTTTTGGGGTTAGTGCTCTCTGCTGGTAGTTTGTTTTAGGGTTAGCGCCCCCTGCTGGTAGTTGTTTTTTAGGGTTAGCGCTCTCTGCTGGTACTTTGTTTTGGGGTTAGCACTCCCTGCTGGTAGTTTGTTTTAGGGTTAGCACCCCCTGCTGGTAGTTTGTTTTAGGGTTAGCGCTCCCTGCTGGTAGTTTGTTTTAGGGTTAGTGCCCCCTGCTGGTAGTTTGTATTAGGGTTAGCACTCCCTGCTGGTAATTTGTATTAGGGTTAGCACTCCCTGCTGGTAGTGCATCTTAACTGCACCTTTATACCTGCGTGTCCTTTTCATGCACCATGACCGTTTCTCGTGACACTGACACGCTGTCCTATAGTGCATGGGCGTGATATTGGGTTGACATACCGCACATTATTTCCCATGTGGGATAATAAAGCTAAACTGAATTCCACCAGAATCCATTTCAACACATTCTGAATGTACTGTATCTACAACACATGTATTACTTACCCACCACATATATTTCCCATGTGGGAAATGCTAATATCAACTGAGCTCCATCAGAGTTGATTCTAGTGCGGTTCTCTTGTCTTCAGTAGGTCTCTGAAGCACTCCACACCCACCCACCAAGCAAATTAAATGAAATACTGTATTGTCAACTGTTGCTGTGTATCCCATAGCACAAATTATTTGTGCGTGTTCCATGTGGAAGGCGTAGGAGCATTGTTCCCGTACTCCTGGCCAGCTATATAGGTCTTCCCCAAAGGAAGTACACACCTACAGGCTAAACTGAATTAAATAGACGTATTGTAAACCACAGACTCTAAGGACTCATTCTCATCTAATCAGACAATGCAGGGGGAAAAAAACAACAAGTTTCCCCTTTGGCCTCATTCTCATCTAATCAGACAAATCCTTGCCTCGCCACAGGGTGGTGTGTTGCTGTGGATGGGTCATTTGTGTGGCATCATGCTTACATTTACATTTAGTCATTTAGCTGAACGCTTTTATCCAAGTTCTGTACAACAAGTCAGCAGGAAGGGCACAAGTCTGGCAGCCAAGGGTAAGTAACACAACCCAAACAGTGTTGAACTAGAGCGCTACAGTCATCATGCTGTGATTTCTTTACCCCCCTCCCCCCCAATCCCTCGTCTTCCACTGAGACCGATTGGCCACGGCAGCGTCGGGAGGGGTTACGTTATGATAAATGTTGACTCTAGGTCAACTTTCTCATAGCACGCCACTCCGTTTTTCCGGCACCACCATGTGGTAACAACTGCCAGAGCCTAACGCAACTACCCCCATTCAAATATTCTTCAAATAAAATGACTAATTCCTAATTCCTGACTAGTTCCTAACACACTGATGTGTTCAAAACTACACAACATGATTTTAACGCAGGTTGTGTCATTTTCTGTATGTGTTTAGTTTATAGAGAACATGTCCTAGTCTTTTTTAAGAGTGCAGTCCATGTTAACCCCCGACGACCCCTGGAGGAAGCCCACACCTAAAGACAGGATGGAACACTCACAAACATTACATGTCTGTCTTTCCTCCAGATAAATTCATTTATGTAAGTCATTGTTTTACAAGGGCTAGGAAATGTTTATATATATATATATATATATATATATATATATATATATATATATATAATTTTATACAAAGCACATTTCATACTGGCAATGTCGCTAACTCACTTGAGTCACTCACTCTTGTTTTGCTACTGTTGACACTGCCGAATTGGTCTTAATATAAGACGACCCTAATTATAAGACAAGCTCTCTTTTTCAAGACTCATTTTTGGAAAATTATTTCAAATGAATGATAATAAAACACTTTCTGGCCTCGCCATCTTCTAACATTACACTCTGTAACATCATATTTATCTGCTGTTGTTTAATGACTCTGCTTCATTCTTGATCGCCATGATCTTAAAATTGGCAACGTAACTCCTACCCTGTGTGTTTTCTTTGCACCTGTTACTGCAGGCTTTGTGTGTGTGTGTGTGTGTGTGTGTGTGTGTGTGTGTGTGTGTCTGTGTGTGTGCGTGCGTGCGTGCGTGCGTGCGTGCGTGCGTGCGTGCGTGCGTGCGTGCGTGCGTGCGTGCGTGCGTGCGTGCGTGCGTGTGTGTGAGAGAGAGAGAGTGTGAGAGAGAGAGGGACATACAGAGAGAAAGACAGAAGAGCGTTGCTGAGCATTTTCTGACTAGGCTCAGTATACGTAAGAAATGGATCCTACACGGATGTTCTTACATCTGTCAAATGTGGATGTGTGCTAGATGGCAGTTGCTCAGCACTCAGATAGAGCGGAACGTTAAGTGATTCAAAAATACATGATGAGAATTCTCACTGTGAGTGCTCAGTTACTCGCCTCGCTTAGGGAACATTCTTTGGTGCGATCTGTTGTTGTGAATTTATAATGACATTTAAATAGTCTAGACACAGAAAATAAGACAACACCCCTTTTGCCTTCAAGAAATGCATCCAAGTGATTGAGAAAACTATAATAGAATTAATAGATTCTGCTACAAACAAAACTACAACCAAACTGACAGGACCGATGTTCAAACCATCACTATGATCAAATTGGTAAATGGTCTAAAAAGGTTGAATATAAACAAGTTAATTTAAAACATTTTCGTACCCGTTTTAAGAAAACAGAAAGTTAACATTCCTTGTACTTAAGTTCTAGATCAGGGGTTCCCAAAGTGGCCAGATGATTTCCAAAAAGAAATCTAAAGAAAATTCCAAATATATATATATATATTTGCAGTCAGGCCACTGAACATAGAAGCAGGCCAGGCCGCGTGAATACTTTGGGCAACCAACATGTCCTTCCGCGTTGCTCTGATTGGCCAGTGTTGGCCAGCGCTCTCCTTTGTGAATACCAGCGCTCTACGCTCGTTTACCCCCTCATGAGGCTCCCCCCAGGTGCTCGTTGCCGTGCATGCGCATGAGGCTCCCCCAGGTTCTGTATCATGCTAGCTTCCGCTCAGCGTCATATTGCATATATCTCGCTTCAGCGTATATACACTGAATAATTTCAAAATGTACCTTTACATACCAACATCCGTCTGACCACACCCCCATCTGCTGCCTATATAAGCAGGGGTGGGGCCACACACTCATCTCCTTCTCAAATGTCACCACAAACAAGTGCCTGTATACCACCACTTGAGTTAGGAAAGGAAGAGAGGAAAACAGAAGACAAGGAGATACGTTGACATTATATCTTTATTTTCTCTCTCACTATTTTCGAGAAAATACGGCGATATTGGCTTCGTCACTGGAGTCTGGAAGATGATGATCATTCTGACCCCCACCGGCTTTTTCGTATTAGGGGCTCGCACCGCTGATATACTCCCCAACTGCAGTCCTCCTTGCTGCGGCTGGATGGGTATTGACCCTCCGGTCATACAGATGGACTGTGGGAGGCACCGGCTGTTGTGAGAAACTGGGTTGCTTCCGTGTTGGGTGAGTACTGCTTGCGAGCGCTAGTTGTCTGTTAACGCTATGGGGGTTAGCTGACAATTTTACGAAAGCCGACCCCGGACTGGGGTCCTCTGCTCGGCTTCTTAAGCGGCGGACGGAGGATCTTGGTCTGACGCCCATGATGGTCAACCTAGTGGGCCGCGACCGAGACCTGGTTTGAACCCGGGATTCTCTGGACGAGCGGATGCTTCTCTGTCCCGTGCAGGCCCCATCTTTCACATTAATGTGGAAGTACACCCTAACGAGGAAATGTGGGCATGGATCTTTGTTATCGGAAGATCCATGCTCAAGTCGGCTGCAGCCCGGATGGGAATTGTGCCGGCTCCGCTGTATGTCTGGTAAATCACCGTTGAAAACTGTGTTTGACATTTCTTTTTTTCTTCCCTCTTAGGATGGGGAGGGACTTGGACAGCGGCCTGTCTGAAGTGTGGCTTGTTATGTCGTTGTGTACAGTTCAGGTGATAGCTGCTTAGCTTGCGTGCTAGTTTGTGGCCTACCTGCGTTGCGTTCACTAAGGCTAGGAAACGTTAGCTTGCTGCTATCAGTCGAGAGCGGCTGTTAGCTTAATGCTACACTGTGGAACGTTACTGTGACTATAACATGCCTTAAACACTCTGACTACGACGTCATCTTTGACAGAGGATGTTAGTCGACCCTACACCCGGGTGCCAGTGCCAGCGAGGACTTCGTCAACATGGAGAACGGCGGCTGGGTGGCGTAGCGGACATACCCTTGTCACCAACGCAGGAGATGCTGGGTTCGACTCGGTGTCCCGTTGACCAGTTTTGCAGTCCTCTCAGCCTGCGCTCAGGGTGAAGGTAGGAGTCCTGACCGGACTTTAAACACTTCTTCTTTTCTTCCCTTCTAAATGTTTTGTAATAACGATGTTTCCAAAACATGTGTTGCTGCAATACATTGAGGATACGACGCGTGTTGTGTGTGAATTGTCTTGTCACTGGTATAGCTTCTCTCTCCATAGTAAATCGGCGTTGTTTTTTACATGTGTAAAAATGAACTGGTTAGTTGTGATGAGAACATGTGTGTTCATGTAACGTTGTAACGTGGGTGAACTCACAACTAAGAGTGTAACTGAGGGGTACAATTCCCTGACTGTATTACTAGATATGATACTTACTACCACTACCTTTGTACTTAATATTCGGCCACCCAGTACTCGGCATAAATATATTATGATGAACACTGTCACGTAGATGAAACGGATCCAACACAAATGTACGAATTAGAAATAGGTCTTTATTTCTACACAGCGATGGTGTGTAGAGCAAGCACTTAATCAAATCAATCACATTTATGAATGGGAATTAGTATGCACTTTTATGGCAAGAGTATTCGTCGGTATATCAATAGAGAATGTCCAATCTCTGAAGGCGCAGGTGGTACATATACGACCTGGAATAGTTAAGGGATAACAGCAATGATACTTTAATGATTATAGACTGGATACACTAGGGGGGGGGGTTAATCCGGTCGCTTGTAAGCCGACAGGAGTAGGAAGGGGGGGGGGGGGGGTAGAGTCCGGCTGCCTCATCCGGCCAAGGGTATCCCAGGTGAACCCACTGTAGTGCCGTTCAATGCGCCGGCGATCCTTGGACCACAGATGAAAGCAGGTGGACTCTTTGTGGGCCGGCGTCCTCCGGTCCACGGAGGAGAGACGTGAAGCGACCTCGTCTTGCAGAGCGTCTCCTCACCTTGCGTCCTCTCCAGGGGGGGGGGTTCCAACACACGGCAGTGTCGGGGGTCTTTATCCATGGAATAATCAACGTATACAAAGCATAATCCGTGCCTGGGAAGGCGGGCTGTCGTCGGTAGAATAATCCGGTATACAGGTCCACTCGCTCGTCGGCTCTGGGGCTCCTCGGGTGCAATCTCACATGGGGTCGATCATCCTGGATAAGCAGCCAGTTTTCTGCCCGAAACGATGGGGTGCTGACTACGGTAGTATTCTCACCGCACGAAGCACTATATATTAACAGACTATTATTAGCTTAATAGACTACGTCCAACTCGACGATATAGTGCCAAATATGACTATTCAAATATTAAATTTACACGATGTCTCAATACCGATGGTAGGCCGAACTTGGCCTTACTCCCACACGTGGCGTCGCGGGGAGGCTTTACGTCTGTGACTCTATTGGAGGGTAAGAAACTGGACTGAAAAAGGAGTCCTACTTTAGTAGCGCAGTATATATACGCACTATGAACAAATAGTCCCATTAGTGGTGCGGTAGCCAGATTCCTACGCGGAACTAGGACTTGTTCGTACATGTTGAGCGGTACGTTTGAACTGGGTCTGGGGGGTATGGCAGCCTGGCACCAAGGTCTCGACCAATAGTAGAATGGAGACTATTATGGGATGTTCAGTAGGCTAGAATGGATATTCAATGCATATTGTACAAGGAATATACAAGGGATATCAGGGAATATTAGAGAATATACAAATACAATTAAATATATATATATAATAAATATATATATTCGGTTTAATCTGGCCCTTCACAACAGCCACCCCCTGATTGGTCCCAGACCTAATCAGTTAAGCAGAGACAGATTAATCGCGTTGTCTATTTACACATAAGGGTTTGCTGTAGGGTCAGTCAACTTCACAAAGTCATAGGGTTATAGGGTCATGGTCATCATCGATTGTGTCTGGGAGTCGGGGCAGTTCTATGAGCCTCGCCACGGGACGGGTGTAAGTGCGACCCTGGACAAGCACTTCAGCTGCTCGGACCTTGCCGTCGGCACCGGTGATCACTTTGCTTACGCGGCCGGCCGGCCACATAGCTCTGGGCAGTGATTGATCAATAATCATGACGACTGTTCCTTCTGTCAAATTGTCTCTCTCCTTTACCCACTTCTGGCGGGTCTGTAGAGACGGTAGGTAGTGCAGTAGGAAACTGCTCCAAAACTTGTCGGCTAATACTTGGCTGTACCTCCACATTCGTCGGCCGTTCGCTTCTTCAGGCCGGTACATTGTCTGGGGTAATGCAGGATCTAGCCGCCCCATCAGGAGTGTGTTGGGGTCTGCGGAGATAACAGTGCTCAATCCACAGAACACAGGCTTCTTATTCTCAGCCTCCTCCTGACTGGCTTCCCTCGGGATAGGCGTGGGCCACTCTCCTTCCGGGAGCTTTAGGAATGCTGGGCCGTCACTGTAGACATTGCGACGGGTGAGGTCATCCAGGGGGATCCCCCGGGTGATGACGTCAGCTGGGTTCTGTTTTGTATCAACGTAGCGCCACTCTGTTTCTCCGGTTAACTCTTCGGTTAAGTCTTGAATCTCGGTGACTCTGACTCCCACGAAGACTTTGTACTTGCATGAGTCCGATTGGATCCAGGCGAGTACTGTCGTGGAATCTGACCACAGGATTGTTCTAGACACCGGTATGGTGAGCTCACGTTGGATGAGCGTGGCTAGGTGCGCTCCGGCTAGGGCTGCGCAGAGCTCTAGACGTGGGATAGATTGTTGCTTGCGTGGGGCTATTCTCGAGCGGGCGAGGACAAATGCTGTGTAGATCTCTCCCCCCTTTTCTTGGGCCCGCAAGTAGGCTACTGATCCGTATGCGACCTCTGAGGCGTCACTGAAGACGTGTAAGTCCATTTTACATGTCTCTGGCCTCACCGTGGGTGGGAAGTAGCTTCGGCGCATATTAACGCCTGGGAGTGAGTTGAGCTCCATCTCCCACTCTCTCCAGGTGGATGCAAGGTGTGCAGGAATGGGGTCGTCCCAGCCCTGGTCCTTGTCCCACAATGCTCGTACAATCATTTTTGCCCTGGTGGTGTACGGTAGAATACATCCTAGCGGGTCATATTGTCGGGCGAGTGTTGTGTACACACTCCGTCTGGTGGTCGGCGCCGCCGCCGGCCTTCCCTGGTCCGTAGTCAGGGGCTTGTGTCTGTAGTGAAGCGAATCTGTTTTGAATCGCCACACCAATCCCAGGGTCATCTCCTGGGCTTCTCCCGGGATTGTAGCCATCCAGGTCTCGCTGCTGGCTGCCTTGTCCTCGGAGGAGAGGCTGCGCAGTACTTGCGGATCGCTGCTGGCCCACTGCCTGAGATCAAAGCCGCCTTTGATCAATGAGGCGCGGAGTTTAATCAGGAGAGCCTCGGCTTCTTCCTGGGTTGAAAGGCTTTGTAGACAGTTGTCTACGTAGAAGCTGTTCTTTACGCTGTGTCGGACCTCTTCGTCCGCTGCTGGGTCCTCTGCTACATGTTTCTGTAGTGCAAATGTAGCACAGCAGGGGCTGCACGTCGTTCCGAAGGGGAGGACTTCCCATTGGTAGATGGCTGGGTGCTCATCTCCTGGCTTCTCTCTCCATAGGAACCGTAACAGGGGCTTGTCCTCCTCTACTAATCTCACCTGCAGGAACATTCCTTTAATGTCCCCGCTGATGGCCACCTTTTCCTGGCGGAAGCGGAGTAGAACGCCGAGTAGGGAGGGGCCGAGTGTGGGACCGGGCAGTAACTCTTTATTCAGATTTTGGGATCCGATCTGGTAGCTGCAGTTAAATACTATGCGGTCTTTACCGTTGTGATGGACCTTGTGGTGAGGCACGTACCACGATTCAGTGGTCTGGTCAGCCTCTTTAATGTCCATCTTTGTGACGTGTCCCGCTGTGATGAGCTTCTCAATCTCAGCGCGGTATACACTCTCTTGGGCGGGGTTCTTGGCTAAGCGCCGCTCCGTGTTCAGCAGGTACCGTTCTGTGGCGTCTGTCTTGGCGTGGAAAGTAGGCATTCCTTCTCGCCGCAGGAGTGGCGTGGCGTATCTCAACACGCCGTTGACCGGGACTCTCTTGGTCCCTGTCTCGAGGAGGTGAATGGCGTAAATGTCATCTTTAGAGCGAATGTCTTTCTTTCCGTTCTTAAAGGGCATTTGTTCCAAGGTCCATAACCGCTCTACGTGTTGCAGGAGTGCGGTTTCTCCCTCTGTGACTCGGGAGTGGAGACATCTAGTGGCTGTACTTCGGTTGAGAGATTTGGCGAGCGGGCCTTGGAGAGTCCATCCCAAACGGGTCTCGACTGCTGCAGGACAGCCTCGGGGTCCGGTATGAACCCGGTCTATCGGGACAATGAGGTCTGCATGGTCGGAGCCTATCAACAGGGTCGGCATAGCATTGTCTATGAGCGGGATCGGTAACTTGCGCAGATGTACATATTTCTCCATCAGCTTGGCGACGGGGTATGTGTACCGCGACAGTCCTATTTCTTGGCTGGTGAAAGCGTCTGTAATCTGGTACCGTCGCTCAGGCTGGCCGCTTGCTGCGATAGAGAATGAGACATTCTCGCCCTTTATCGTCTTCAAATCTCGTCTTATTGTCCGAATTGTCATTTGGGTTTCGCTTCCCCGCAGCCCTAGCTGGGCCGCAACGGAGGCGAGCAGAAGGGTCTTCTCTGACCCGTCATCGAGGACGGCGTAAGTGTCCATGACTTTATTCTGGTAGCTTAGTGTCACACGCACTACTTTTAGGAGTACTCGGGCTCCACTGCTGCTGGCGGGATCGATGTACATGACGCTCGCTTTGCTGCTGGATGGTGCGGGTGAAGGGCGCCGTCTGTTACTGTCGTGAAGTATGTCCAGATGGGCTCCATCGCACTTGGTGCACCTTTTCTTTAAGCGGCATTCGGCTGCCATGTGTGAGCGCGCACAGCGAAAACAGCGCTTGTTGGACTTTATCCATTGACTTGCTTCCTCCGCGTTCAGCTTGGGGAAGGAGTCACATTGCGCTAGCCAGTGTTCTTTCTCACAGTAGGGGCACACTATCTTCCACTTCTCCGTTCTGGAGGGGGTACTGTGGCTCCTGCTGCTCGGTACTGACTCCGATTGGTGCATCACAGTCACCGATCTTCTTCCATCATTTAGTCGTCTGGTTCCTTCTCTGGAGCCAGGGGTGCTCCGTCCGAATGTATCTAGCCGTAGGCTGCTGACTTCTCTCGCCAGGAAGTCTGCTAGATCGAGGAGGTTCGGTTCGGGGCCATTCGGGTCTCGGTGGTCTCTCTGCCGCCTAAAACGCTCCTGTCGAGCGGGCGGCAGCTTCTCCAAGATCCTTTCCACATTTGAGTTGGCGTAAAGTTCATGCCTCCCCTTCTCTCTCTGCGCTCCCAACATCCCTACCAGGGACTGCACTCTGATGGACAGGTCGTCCAGTGCTCGATTGTCTATTGCTGGGGGTAAGCGGTCGATGTGTCGGATCTCCTGGATCACGTAATCCCATATGCGCCCATACCTCGCCCAAGGGGATCAATAAAGGAATATCTTATCTTATCTTACCTCTGGTCCAATGCTACCAGCGCTGCTGTGTATGGGGTGGTGGAAGTCGCGTAGGCGAGCGCTATATTATGTGCGCGGGGTACCTTTAAGTGCTTCAGTAGGATGGCGTATTTGTGGCGTTCATCCAATACATCCACCAACATGGTCTCCAGACACATGCGGAGTTCTGTATACTGGGCCCGGTTCTCTTGGGTGAAGTCGGGTACCATAGGCGTGCCAATGTATGACGCTGACTGTGGATACATCGGCGAGCGTTGGGGGAGAGGCCTCCTAGGCGAGTCTCCTCCCGCTCCTTGGTATGGGCTGGTACCGGCAGTGTACCATGGCCCGCTTGTCCAGGTGCTGCTCCTCGGTGCGGGTCGTGCGTCGTGCTCACCCGGGTATAGAGTCGGGGGTCTGTAGCGCAGCTCCGCGGGAGTATAGCCTGGGCTGTACCGGACCTCCTGGTCCGGTAGAGTACTGTGCTGTCGTCGGGCGTTGTTCTCCTCCTCTTCCTCTTCGTCTTCAGTTAGGTCATCCAGTGCTTGTAGTCTCTGGTTTAGCCTCTCCACAGGATATGCTGCTCCTTCCCGGTTGCTAGGTCTCGCTTGGACCGGTGGGGGGAGGTGGTCTGTGGGGGGTATAGACCTCGTCTGTTGGTCAAGTTCAGGGTTGTTTACTCGGCTAGGGGATGCCGCCCTGGAGGTGTGTCTAGACGAGTTCCTGGAGCCTCTGGCGGAGGGAGAGGGTGTTGTCCGTCTGATCAGCTGTTCTATTAGTTGCGCTTGCTGTCTGTCGCGCTCTGCGTCCCGTAGAGCACCAGCAGCTGCTCGCTGGCTGTCTGCTCGGTCTCGGGCCACATTCTCTTCCCTCTGAATGCGTCTTATTTCTAGACGTATATGCTCTTCTTCGCTCCGCTGCTGGATCTGCAGTCGGTCGCGTTCAGCAGCGGCGTTCAGGCTGATGAGGAAGGCCTGCTGTAGGGTCCTCTCTGCCTCGCTGGGAGAAGGCGGTTGTATAGGGGAGCCTTCCCTCGGGGTACTCCTTGCGGAGCCTTGGAGCTCTATCTCCACGGTGCTCTCCCCGTCTTCTTCCGTGCCGAGTTCTCTCTCGGTAGCGTTGTATTCCTCCCGGGACTCATCGGGGACTACTTCTTCAGTACTGGCGGGGTGTGGAGTCATGTCTGGTTCCCACTGGTCCCCACCGTGAACTTGGTCAGTTACATTAGAACCCGTAGGGGCCTCTATGGTCGGGGTAGTCTGGGCGTTGGGGTTAGACATACTTTTACTTTCTAGTTTTACCGCGTTTACTGTTAGTAGAAGACTAGGTTGTTGACTGACAGCGTAAGCCTCTAAGTACTGAGGGAGCCGTCGTTCGCGCTGCGGGCGTTGGTTAGGAGGATCGTTTCGTGGAGTGTTCATCATAGGCCATTTCAATATTAATAACACTATATTAATATTACACTGATTACCCTCCGGCTCGAAGGACCAATTGTAACTGAGGGGTACAATTCCCTGACTGTATTACTAGATATGATACTTACTACCACTACCTTTGTACTTAATATTCGGCCACCCAGTACTCGGCATAAATATATTATGATGAACACTGTCACGTAGATGAAACGGATCCAACACAAATGTACAAATTAGAAATAGGTCTTTATTTCTACACAGCGATGGTGTGTAGAGCAAGCACTTAATCAAATCAATCACATTTATGAATGGGAATTAGTATGCACTTTTATGGCAAGAGTATTCGTCGGTATATCAATAGAGAATGTCCAATCTCTGAAGGCGCAGGTGGTACATATACGACCTGGAATAGTTAAGGGATAACAGCAATGATACTTTAATGATTATAGACTGGATACACTAGGGGGGGGGGTTAATCCGGTCGCTTGTAAGCCGACAGGAGTAGGAAGGGGGGGGGGGTAGAGTCCGGCTGCCTCATCCGGCCAAGGGTATCCCAGGTGAACCCACTGTAGTGCCGTTCAATGCGCCGGCGATCCTTGGACCACAGATGAAAGCAGGTGGACTCTTTGTGGGCCGGCGTCCTCCGGTCCACGGAGGAGAGACGTGAAGCGACCTCGTCTTGCAGAGCGTCTCCTCACCTTGCGTCCTCTCCAGGGGGGGGGGTTCCAACACACGGCAGTGTCGGGGGTCTTTATCCATGGAATAATCAACGTATACAAAGCATAATCCGTGCCTGGGAAGGCGGGCTGTCGTCGGTAGAATAATCCGGTATACAGGTCCACTCGCTCGTCGGCTCTGGGGCTCCTCGGGTGCAATCTCACATGGGGTCGATCATCCTGGATAAGCAGCCAGTTTTCTGCCCGAAACGATGGGGTGCTGACTACGGTAGTATTCTCACCGCACGAAGCACTATATATTAACAGACTATTATTAGCTTAATAGACTACGTCCAACTCGACGATATAGTGCCAAATATGACTATTCAAATATTAATATACACGATGTCTCAATACCGATGGTAGGCCGAACTTGGCCTTACTCCCACACGTGGCGTCGCGGGGAGGCTTTACGTCTGTGACTCTATTGGAGGGTAAGAAACTGGACTGAAAAAGGAGTCCTACTTTAGTAGCGCAGTATATATACGCACTATGAACAAATAGTCCCATTAGTGGTGCGGTAGCCGGATTCCTACGCGGAACTAGGACTTGTTCGTACATGTTGAGCGGTACGTTTGAACTGGGTCTGGGGGGTATGGCAGCCTGGCACCAAGGTCTCGACCAATAGTAGAATGGAGACTATTATGGGATGTTCAGTAGGCTAGAATGGATATTCAATGCATATTGTACAAGGAATATACAAGGGATATCAGGGAATATTAGAGAATATACAAATACAAATACAAATATTATATATATATATATAATAAATATATATATTCGGTTTAATCTGGCCCTTCACAACAAAGAGGGTTAGTTAACCTGTGAAGCTATGCTTAGTGACATGTGATTGAGGAATGAATCTTTTCTCAGCCTGTGATGACAATGAACAGCATGTTCACATATTAACAGGGGTACCTGTTCAACTTGGTCGTATCAAGGGTAAGATAGGAGGGGTGACCCCCCGGTTCCCTGGGGCTTCCCCCCCCTCCTCTCAGACATGTTTGTTTACAATATATTGTGTCACTGTGTTTGTGGGGATACGATGTAACCCTCAGCTTAAGTTGCTGGGGTTGTGCTTCCGCTTGAGAAAAAAAATGTCCTAAAGAAAAGGTTGTTTGGTCACTTATCATGTGTGCTTAGCAAGGTCTGTGGCCATTACATAGTCGAGGACTTGTGTCTTCTCTCGTTATGAAAAACGGCGTTCCTCTGTAGTAAGAGTGTACTTTTGCCATTTTTTGTTGTGATGAAGGGTTGTGTGTGTCGTTGTGATCTACAACTGGGTTAGGTTTGGCCCACAGAAGCACATGTGTAAGTCTAGACCGGGGCTCTTAGTCAAACTCAGATAGCAGGTTAGCACATGAGCTATGTGAAGCTGTTAGATGCTTCATGTAGCATGCTATGACTGTGTCATGCTCTACTTTGTCATTATATCGTATCAGGGGTGAGGGGTCGTAAAGGGGTGAACTGGTAATCCTTTCCTCCCCTTTTCTGATTGGTCAGGGGTTAAAACCCCCTGTCCTTCAGGGTTCCTGTCACGTTGCTGTTCGGCACGTTACAGGGTAGGGGGGGGGGGGTTTCCTGGTCCCACGCCCTGAAAAATTGGGCATGTGTACTGCGGAAATTCCCCCACCATAGAGTATGTCACTGAGCGCGTCTCTATTGGTAAGACTTCCGTGAGTTGTTCAGGTTCCATGTTATGGATCTGTTTCAGGGAGTTGTCAGAGCTCCTCCTCACGAACCTCCTCCTCAGGGAGAAGTGCCTTCTGTAAGTTCAGACTCTCCTTCCCAGTGAGGGAGCCTCCTCAGAGTTTCAGAGCCTCCTCCTCAGATTGTCAAGGTGAATAGAACTTCAAAAAGGGAGTTCTGCTCTATTGTATGTGTATTCGATTCAATTCGATTATTGAGTGTGTATTGGTTCAGTGCCTCCTCCCAGAGAGCCCTAACCCAAGTGTTACATAGCTCAATGTTGCAATGTTTCTTTTCAATCTATACAGCTCGCATGGGAAGTCTCTCTGGGGATTCCCGTCTCCTCCCTGTGGCGAGGGTGGCGGGATGTAAAAATGAGAAAAAAATTTACCCTCAGCTGCGTCACGTGGGATTCATGTCAGTCTGTGTTTCTTTCTTTTTTAAATAAAAAAGAGGGAAGAACATGAAGCACGACGGCTCCTTGTCGTTCTCCCAGGCGACTTGGAGGAACAATGTCTGGTGTCTTGTTAGACTATCCATTGATGTGTTTGGGTCTCAACGCGTACATAGTGCTGGCTCGGGGTGTTTCTGATAAAATGAGGCTGGTACGCCTTGGTTGCTTGTTATTAAAACAGCGTTTTTATAGGGCAACTGGGATGGAGGTTTTCTCTTCCGAGCGCCTGTTACTAGGTCTCGACGGATTCTCGTTCATATCTGGGGGATGTTAACGGAATAGATCAAAACATAGGTAGAGGGGTCTCACGCCCTTGGGGTGGGCCACTGAGCGCGGTACGAATGGGACCGTCTGGGTGGCACCCTCTTTTCATGTTTTAGATCAACACGCGTACCTACCCCCTCTCTTGGAGTGGGGATGTCGGCGTGGTTAGGGCACGGGACTGGTTCTGGTCACGCTGGTCCAGGTCAGTTAACCACCAGGGACGCAGATCTGCTGTTCTGGTACCCTGAGGGACTTGTGCTTTTTTCAGGGGAAAATATGCCGGGTCGGCCTGGCTGTCACAGGGTTGGGCGTTATGGAAACCCTTTGTTGGGTACATGTTGTACCTGGCATTATCATGAAGGGGCTGGTTCTCCATTCTTTTCGCTCCTCTCTTACGCATGGCGAAGAGGGGGCTGTTGGTGTGGTCTTATGGACCTCCTCTGGCATCCCTGTGTGCTTCCCGGGCCGCCGGGCCCGGTCCGAAGTTGTGTTTCGTCGACCCGTAGGCCTAGAATAACCCTTTTTGAAAACTGAAACACTTGTACTGCGGTATAGCCAGTGTTTTGGAGTTTTTTCTTGAGGGGTTATAGGAACAACCACCACATGTGGTACCAAGAGGGTGGTTGATTCCCTGGTGTGTTGGAGCAGAGTCAACTCCCGGGTTACCCGGTTGAGTGTGCCCCTGCACGTTCATGACGTCTGCCAATCGTGTCAGTCTTCTCTGCCTCGACCCCTCTGGGTCGGGGTTTTTTGGTGGAGGCTTTGTCCTGGTGCGCAACAATGCCAGCATACGCCCCTTCCGCCGGGGTGCTGTTTTCAGTTGACCCCTTTGGCGCTTGTCTCGCCCGCAGTGCTCCAGGCTCGGGTCAAATGCCTGCTGCCTGGATTGAGAGACCGACCCCTTCTGGTGGTCGTCTCCCCGGTGTGCTGCCTGCTCCTGCTGTAGTGTAGCGTCTTGAGTGCTTCGAGTTATAGCCATGCTGACTGCCTGTGTTGCAGGGTCAGTGTGCCAGGCGGCATACTAGTGGGGGGAAGGGCCCGCTCTTGGAGGGGCCCTGTCCGAATACGCTGGCGATGTGGGGGGCGTTGTCACTAAGTGACCGCCTGGTAAGGTCTTGATGCTGTGGCGTCATTGACCTCTCCGGGCCCTCTTTTTCCGGGGGATCCAGTCCCTTCAGTGGGTCTGGGTCTTCCTTCGCGCTCCGCTGCTACGGCCTTGCCACAGGGTTGAGTTTGCTCTTGACCCCGTGATTTTGGGGGCAGTAACGAGGTTTGTTCCTTCCGTTCGTTCCCTGGTGGCATGCGGGTTGTGCGTGTGCGTAGTCGTGGGGTCAAGCCACGGTCTGCTCACCCTGTGCGTTGAGTTGCTCGAGTTTCTCTTCGCACGGTCGGATCCGTCTCCCTCCCGTCCTCCAATAGGGAGGGTATCCTCCATTAGGGAGGGTCGGGGGGGCTCGGTCCTCTCCGGTCTGATGGTTGTGGGGGGCCGCAGCGGGGTACATTTGTCGAGCTTCTAGCTCCCGCTCAGCTCCTCTTATGCAATATGACGCTGAGTGGAAGCTAGCATGATACAGAACGTAAGGTTATGTATATAACCAAGTTCTGTGAATGCTAGTGACGCTCAGTGTCTAGGCGCCCCTGCGGCCCTTGATTTTTCATTGTGGTGACATTTTTTGGGAAGGAGATGAGTGTGTGGCCCCACCCCTGCTTATATAGGCAGCAGATGGGGGTGTGGTCAGATGGATGTTGGTATGTAAAGGTACATTTTGAAATTATTCAGTGTATATACGCTGAAGCGAGATATATGCAATATGACGCTGAGCGTCACTAGCATTCACAGAACTTGGTTATATACATAACCTTACGTTAATACACGCGATAATCCCCCTGGTTAATTGCATCACAGAACACGCCATATTAGCCCATATTATCAACGCTGGTTAATAATAATAAGCGGGTATAGCATGATAATACCTAGCTGCATCAGATAATACCTACCTGCTTCAATATACGCTGCGCTATATACGCTATACTCCAACGCCTAACTAAGCAAGATGGACGTTTTTCATTGTTCAAGAGTGGATATATGTTGCAGAACATGCCTGTTAATTACCTTTTAAATATCTGTGGTTAGGGTATGTATAATAATAACAATAATTGCGTTGTGAAACCTGTGGTGCTCAAGTGCAACATCCCATGGGACACGTGAGCCTTCAGAGCTGCTCTTATTTGTAAATAGAAGAAAAAGGAGTTTTTCATAATTCAAGAGTGGATATATGTTGCAGAACATGCCTGTTAATTACCTTTTAAATATCTGTTATGTGGTTAGGTATGTTTTTTAAATAAATGCCCAGTCTTGTAAATAATAATAACAATAATTGCGTTGTGAAACCTGTGGTGCTCAAGTGCAACATCCCTATATACTATATACTCATGTACCATGTTCTATAGTAAGTGGGGAGTGTAAACATTTGGCGCTTTTCCACTGCATGGTACCTACTCTACTCTACTCGGTATTTTCGGTTTTCCATTACCAAAGTACCTGGTACCAGGTACTTTTTGGGTACTTTTTGGGTACTTTTTTAGTCCCTGCTCTGTCGTGGTTCCAAGTGCGTGCCAAGCGGGTAGAACTGGTACTAGAAAAGTCACGTGAAACACTTCAGACCACTGATTGGTCAGAAGAGAGACGCGTCACTCGTTGGAGAGTCTGAACCTGGTCTGAACGAAAACAGAAAGCCGCCATCTTTAATGTCTCGCATAGGATTTCATTATGGTTGCAGCAGGCACAATGCAATAAACAAACGATACAGTCACTGTGTATTCTGCCTCATTTATTGATTAAACAAAACCGACATCAACACAATTTGCCACCGAGCGGAGAGTTTAGTCTCGCAAAAAGATCGCTGACTTGTTAAGGCTTAAGCTTATGTTGTGCTAATGTTGTGCTAGCGTTTTAGCATGGCTATCGTACATAGCGTGATCAATATAACTCGCTATTGATTGTTTGTATGAGTAACGTTAATGCTAGTAGAATAGACACAACGTGAGGTAATCACCATCCATTTTAAACCGGTTATTACCTAATGCTAACGTTAGCAAATAGACGCGACTGGTAACGTTACAGCTTGTTAGCCTAATGCTAACGTTAACGTTAGCATAGACAGCCTAGCTAACGTTAACGCTTGTAGAATAGACACAATGAGAGGTAACGTTAGCGTTAGCAGAATAGACACAACGAGAGTCTCGTTAATGTTGTTATTGATTGATTGATTGAAAACTGTGTTTTACTCTGGCTTGTGCCTAGCTCACGGACATAGCTATGCTGGAGCTCTCACAGAGCTATGGAGCTCTCAGCTGTACACCAGCAGCCCCGCCTCCCCACACGGAGACAAACTGAGTACTTTATTTTAGTATCTGCAGTGGAAAAGGAACGAAGTACCAGGTACCTAAAGCGAGTAGAGTAGAGTAGAGTAGGGTAGAGTCGAGTAGGTACCATGCAATGGAAAAGAGGCAATTTATAGTTAAAGACAGTAGAGCTTGAGTACTTTCGATAGGGCTTTGATTCAAACCGGTGCATGAGATGAGGTTCTATATGTAGAACATGGTACAGTAAGTGGGGAGTGTAAACATTTATAGTTAAAGACAGTAGAGCTTGAGTACGTTCGATAGGGCTTTGATTCAAATCGGTGCATGAGATGACGTTCTATATGTAGAACATGGTACAGTAAGTGGGGAGTGTAAACAGTGATTCAAACCCCCTCAATGTACAGTGATTCAAACCCCCTCAATGTACAGTTTCTGACAGCTGGGCTGTGTTGTCACGCGAAATAACGTTATGAATAAAACGCAAAATAACATTATATAACGTTATGTTATATAACGTTACAATGTACAGTTTCTGACAGCTGGGCTGTGTTGTCACGCGAAATAACGTTATGAGTGAATCTGGTAGTTGTTTTGATAAATAGGTTGTTTTGATAAATATGTATTCTACGGATTCGAACATAACATTACATTTCCGCGATTAGCCTCGCTTGGCATGTGAGTGCCGTCAAAAAGAAAATGCGCATGCGCGCGTTACCGGCGTAGGGGGAAAACGAGCATAGAGGGCTGGCCGATCGCTGGCCAATCAGAGCAACGCGGAAGGACATGTTGGTTGTCCAAAGTAGCAGCGCAATAGTTAGATAACCTAGGTGGGGAACAACCAGGTGATCACTGCAACTCACACAAGTTGGAGAACTATCTCTCTCTCTCTCTCTCTCTCTCTCTCTTGCTCTCACACACACACACAAAGGGAGCCGCATGTGATTGGTGGAGGCGGGACCCTTACAAAAAGCTGTTGTTGCTAATCATTGACACATGCTAGCTTGTAATAATCCCCCCCAGAAAAATCTACTTTGCATTTGATATATTGCAAATATATGCCATCACACACACTGGCATTTAAAGGGTTAGAATTATAAAATTAATATGTGGTGTTATGATCAGGGCTGAAGTTGAATAAAAGATTGTATTTTTTTCAATCTGACATTACAAAAAAACAGAAAATCCGTCAAAATCAGTGTTGTTGCTAATCATACATGCTAGCCTGTTTTTTAACAATAATTTCTGATGCCATCACAAACACTGGCAGGGTACAAATAAAAAAATTCCTGCACCAGAATGCAGGAAATTAAGTCTTTGTAACAAAACATTTCCTGGTGGGGGACCCCCAGACCCCTGCTTAAAAAGTGGCCTGACTGGGGCTATATTTTGCACTATATTTCCTGGCCTGAATGATTTCCCCAGTCCGGCCCTGTTAAGCCTTAAGGTCCCCCTGCTTTTCTTTATCATAAATCGATCAATAGAGACCGTATTAGATCCCCAATTATCATATCATGGGATATCATTGGAAAGCCACACTCATTGGCTACAACCCTGTGCAAGGATTTTCAGGATCGCCAAACGACTGACGGAGCTAGAGCCCCGGGAGTCGGGGGTGGTAATG
>NC_140165.1:207474582-207494582 GCF_963971535.1 Notolepis coatsorum
CAAAAAGTCCATGCCTGCTTGCCTCAACGACTATCGCCCTGTAGCTCTCACCTCCATAGCCATGAAGTGCTTTGAGAAGCAAAGGGCTACATCTGTTCCTCCCTCCCCAACACCTTGGACCCTCTGCAATTTGCATATCGCCCCAACAGGTCCACGGAGGACGCCATAGCCCATGTGCTGCACACAGCAGAATCACACCTGGACAAGAGGCAGGGGAATGTCGTTCAGTATTGACATTACTAAATGAGATGTCATGCTAATATGTCATCTTCTACAGTAGGACTTACTACGATAATACCTAATTAAACAAGTCATTAGAATAATAGAAGCCTACTTTGCTGGAACGATTCATTTTGCCCATATACAGTTTGTGTGTGTGTGTGTGTGTGTGTGTGTGTGCTCGTGCACTGAGGCTGCCTCACTAAGCCGTTTCTCGATGCATGTATTTTGTTCTAGCAATAGGAATCAATCAAACCAACAATAAATAATATCATAGAGAAGAAGACAGTATATGGCATATTAATACAGTATATTACACTATACAGTAGCTATATCCACGGTTATCAGTTTAGTTCTTACCATATTTATTTACTTTGCAGTGTGTGTGTGTAATGCTCACAATGCCTCATTGAGTCAGGACTATAAATGCAAAACGTAATTGTTAATGATACAAATATTGTCATATTTATTATCATTATAATAATTCTTTCCACGGATGTCTATCGGCAATCCCCAATGAGTTGTCCCAGAGAAAGCTGTTGAAAACACGGGTGCACAACAACTGCCTTTTCGAGTTTGTTAATCCTACATAAATCCTACAATGAATTTACAATACAAAGCCATTCAAGAATGCCGAATAAGTACGTAAATCGAGTTACGAAGGAATTCCTTGGTAACTTTCACGTATGTCTGTTCGAGAATGAGGACCATTGTTTACAATAAATAAAACATACAATGTGTCTGACATTGAGAGAGTTACTGAATACAAATATCTTAGCATCTGGCATGATGAGAAATGTACATTTAAATACCGTAAATCCTCTAATAGTGGAGGGTACTCGAATAAAGGACGGGCCACTTATATAAGCCGGGGGTTTGATACATGGAGACAAATACAGGCCGTGATATAGAATGAGATAAACTCTTGCCAATGCAAGTGCTGCCTCCCGTGACACTGACTACCAGTACATTAACGTTTCCCTCGTGTTAGCATTAGCTTTAGCCATGGGCGGAGTTTATGGGGGTGCAGGGGGTGCATTGCACCCCCTGGTGGCCGGGGGTGAAATTGCTTTAAAAAAAATAAATAAATAAAAAATCAAGATTATTTTTATTTTAATAAAATTATAATAATTGTGAGAAACAAATCTGAATTCTATTATGTTTTGTTTTACAATACATTCATTTTATAGTAGTAATCATGTCACATTATAAGGCGAACCTTCTGTAGTGTGGCAGTGAAAGGGTTAACGAGCGGCCAAGCACCACCATTCGCAGCAGCAGCAGCAGAATGCCCCGCGCTATACATTGTAACGCTTGTACAAAGCCACTTATTCTGAGATGATAATTAATGTATCTGGATAACCAATGCACGGATTTTGTCGAGGCAGGTAGCGTTATTTCGGGAAAATTGATATCTATAGTCTGGTATATTTTTCGTCCACGAAAAATGGAGGCTGTAATAATTATTATTGCTCGAGAGTCTCTATGAATAATAATAATTAGAGCCTCCATTTTTCATGGACGAAAAATATACCAGACTATAGATATCAATTTCCCCGAAATAACGCTACCTGCCCCGACAGAATCCGTTCATTGGTTATCCAGATACAGATGAATTAGCATCTTAGAATAACAAATAACACATAAAAGACAAACGCAACATCTTTTTCTTTTCTTTTCTCCAGCGCGACCAGCACATCTTTCGTTGGATTGGCATGTCTAATAATGCTGTTATTATGTTTACTGTTTGGTACAGTAAAGTGGTCTAGTGGAGCAGCAATATACTTGTTGTGGTCTTTTTATTTTAGTATTTCCTTCTTTATCTTTGTCACTTTGTCAATGATTAAGAGTAAGTCAGTTAAAAATGATCCCCGTAGTGCTGTGTGTGTGTGTGTGTGTGTGCTGCTGTACTACCTAAATAAAAAAAAAAATTAGGGGTTAGGGCATTGTAAAAACGCTAAAATAATAAAATAAAGGTCAAAAAAATCGCGCGCGCACGATGCGCATGCGCGCGGGTAACGTTCGCCAAGCAGTCGCACCCCCTGGCGTCAAGTTCAAACTCCGCCTATGGCTTTAGCGTTAGCTAACATCGTCACATCTAGATCTGTGGTGTCGGCTGGACGACGCCGGCTTTGTTTTGCAAACGTTAACGTTCGCTATCTATATGGCATTGGCAGGCGGGGCTGGCGTTGTCCAGTCGGCATCACAGATCATGATGGCTATGACAGCGTCAGCTAAAGCCACTGCATGTTATCATCAACTTGATTCGACTGAGGAAGTCGAGAAGGTAGGTACCACACACTAAATCGTCCCCGGACCCTGCAACCTATAGACCAGTGGTTCTCAAACTGTGGTACGCGTGACACTAGTGGTACTTGGTGGTACTGCTGGTTTACTTGAACATTTTTTATTAAGAAATAAAAAAAAAATATATATATATATATATTTTTTTTTTAATTTTGGTGCAGTCAGGCCACTGAACTTAGAAGCAGGCCAGGCCAGTGTTTCTAGTTGTGGTGGCGCGATAGTTAGATAACCTAAGTGGGGAACAACCAGGAGATCAATGTGACAGAGAGTAATGCAGTCTAAACAGTAATACATCTTTTATTCAACTTCAGCCCTGATCATAACCATTTTTATTTTTAGATTTTTTTGTAATGTCAGATAAAAAATGAAATACTCCCACTTTTCTGAAAAGAGTTGTTGTTAAATCTGACATTACAAAAAAATCCATCAACATCTGTGTTGTTGCTAATCATTGACACATGCCTAGCCTGTAATAATCCCCCCCAGAAACATTTACTTTGCATTTGATATTGAAAATATTTAACTTTTTGTGTAGTTTTTTTTACAATAATTTGTGATGCCATCACACAAACAGGCAGGTTACAATTCGAAAATGTATTGAATATGTTTTTTATTTTATTTTTTATATATATATAATTTGTGATGCCCATCACAAACACTGGAATTTAAACTTAGAAAGTGGCCTGACTGGGGCTATATTTTACACTATATTTCCCAGCCTGAATTATTTCCCCAGTCCGGCCCTGCATATGTGCGTTGTCAATGGACAACAACATTGTGTGTGTGTGTGTGTGTGTGTGTGTGTGTGTGTGTGTGTGTGTGTGTGTGCGTGTGTGTGTGTGTGCGTGCGTGCGTGCGTGCGTACGTGTGTGTGTGTGTGTGTGCGTGCGTGTGTGTGTGTGTGAGAGAGAGAGAGAGAGAGAGAGAATGAAGGACAATTGCTTGCTGTGTGTGAGAGAGAGAGAGAGAGAGAGAGAATTAAGTACATTTGCTTAATTTTCTCACTTGCTATGTGAGAATGTTAGTTATTATGTTCTCAATGCCCCTTGCATTGTATGAGTTGTGTGGAAGAGTTTGCTAGTTCTAGTGCTACCCCTATGTACATTGTGGCTGTGTCTGACAAAAGTTAACAATAAATAATGGTATTAGGAATACATTTGCCTCCTGCGTGAACTGTGCATAGCTGAATAGACTGTATTTTAACGTCGGCCATAATATGGTGGTACTTGGAGAGCCAGCTACGTTCTCAGGTGGTACTTGGTGTAAAAAGTTTGAGAACCACTGCTATAGACAGTTCCAACTGCAGTGTGTGAATTACGTTAATCCACCACAGTTTCACCCTGACAAAGCAAATACTCATGTGATCTGTATATGTTTATGTCTAAATAAAATCAATCAATCAATCAATCACAATTACAATTGGCCAGTTTGTGAAATTAAGGCCTGCCTCTTATATAAGCCTCTCTCTAATAAAGGCCTGGTGCTCTTTGCAGCTGAGGTAAATACAAGACCCGTCCTATATTTGAGGATTTACGGTACTACCATACTGTACCATATACCATATTGCCAGTAAACTGTAGCAAAAAAAGCTGCTTCTTGTACAGGAACAGAACCAACTTCTCGATGATTAGCATCATTGAAGCAGTGTTTCTATTTGTCTTGGATGGTGATTGATGATTGATTATTGAATTTTTGTGTCATGTACACAGGATGTCCAACTCGCATGGGTTTTTAACCTGTTAAGCCCTAGCCCTATTTTCTGAAAATCCGCCTAAAATTACATACCTAAGTAAATGGAAGATTGCTCCACTTCTACAAGGTCCATTTGCATGTTCTTTGTATCTAGGGACATCTATGGATCTCATGGAATGTATTCCTAGTGTCAGGAATATTGTGTCTGTTAATAGGCTTGAGTAAATTGTGACGAAACAAAGAAGAATATAATTATGATTTTTCTTTGCATTTTTTACAGTGAATAACACCATGCAAAAAATTACCAGACATGAAAAACTGCCACTGAGCTCGTTCTGCACCTTCTTGAGATAATGTGTAAAAATTTGTTTTATCAATAATGCATAGAAAGTGTTCTATTATCGTTCCAAAGCACGGAATTTAGAATGTCTCCACGCACTGAAAAATCGGGATTTATCAAACGTGCGTAAACAGGTCCTACGCACACCTGCAAGTACTCCGTGTTGATAAATACCACTTGTTCTACGCTCCGTGCTCGTGCATGATTGTAAGTATTTGCATACAGACCTAATTAACCATATATGGTAATGAAACACCCGCATGAATGTGGAAAAATGGGCTAACCGAACTATGAACTTCACTGAAAGAGCGAGATTGATCACGGAGGTCTAACCAACACATTTTACGTATACAGCATTTCCGTTGTGAACAATCTTATTTGGAAACATGACACACAGAATAATAGTATTTACATTTTTATTTAAAAAAATATTTAATTGTATGATTATAGATATTTTTAGAGAATAAATAAATCCAATGAAGTTGTCAATTTCACAGACAACTCCGCTGAGGAGGAGGGAGCGTTCAGACTATTTTCGGTGCACCAGGAGCCAAGGATGTTGACTGACCCAGTCCTACAGAACCAGCACATTGACAGAAATAAATTACAAGCTGACCCGACATATAAGCACTGTAATGACTGAAATAAACGATTCGCTGAAGCACACTGTCTGTGCAACCCAATGGAGAATACAAACTCGTAACCAACTCGAAAGGTGTATAGCACCTTTCATACAGGAATTGTAACATCAGAGAAGACGGGCATAGAAATCATTTCGTTGTCAACAATTTTATTAGGGAACATGACAAAGAATATTTTGATTTGTATTTGAAACAATATTTAACCGTATGGTTTCAAACCATTCTAGCAAATAAATCAAACTTAATTAAATTGCCTATTCGACAGACAACTCGGCTGAGTTGCACAGTCCCGTGGACACCCAGGATGAGCAGGGAGTGTCCAGCAGACCCTCTTCGGTGCACCGGGAGCAAGGGTCCTGACAGAGGCTGCCCTGTCGAACCAAGAAGACACAACGTGTGTTATTATGGGAGAAATACGCGACAGGCTGACGGACTTGTGCACGGTGATGTCGGATATCAACGACTAAACAGCGCAAAATACTAATAAAGACTGTTGACCACTGTTTGGCATTGGTGTCATTAATAACCATGCTGGAATATGAATGCCTTTTTTCGATTTGTTCTTTTAAAGTTCGATTAATACCTTGGATGGGTAGACTTACCTAAAACTGCTCTATGATCCTAGCTCTTGTCTGCATTGCTGCAACGTTTGGAGGTGGCTGTTCCATGTCTTCCATTCCTTATTTTGCTCTCGACGTGAACGGACGTGTTTTGAGAGTACCTGTGTCTCCCAAACTTTCTTGGCTGTTTTCTTTTACGTTATTTAAAAAAACATTTTTAGCCATTGATCTTAACTGGTCATTGTGACTTTATTGCTTTTATCGTTTATGCTGTTGGTTTTATGTGACTCTGACTTGACGTGATCTAAACTAGCGGGGCTTGTTGTTGTCATAACTACAGCTAAACGCTACTGGCTAATGCTAACCTAGCTAGGCTTGCCTTTAGCCTGGTGGCTAGGATAGCTATTGGACCATCGTGTACACTGTTTTATACGGTGAGAATGAAAAGATGTCTACACTCACCACAGTGGAAACCGAGTTATCCAGTCTCAGGTGTGGTCTCCGTACTATCGAGTGCCTCCTGGACGACATCATCCAGCAAAAAGCTCTGCTCATCTCCCGGTTGGATCTCCTGGAAAACCCAACTTCTACTGCGCTTCCTCTTCCTTGGTCGTATGTAGTAAAACAGGGTAAAGGAAGAAGGGTATCGCTCCCCCTGTTCTCCCCAAACGTGGATGATGACCCGTTTCTGCTGTACAACCAGTTTGCTCCACTTGAAGGGCTAACAGAGTTAGCTTCTACAGGCGCGTTGACTGTCTGTCCGGCTATTTTGGAGCAGCCTGCAGCTGGTTACTCTGGAGCGAGCTTCTCCAACTCGGTGAGAAAGAGACAATTTTCCCCGACGTCCCCGGTATCCAGCAGGAAACGCCGTCGACACTGCTCTCCTCCTGCTGTCTCCAACTCTGGATCTCTCCTGCTGGCTTCCAACGTTCCTCTCATCAGCACAACGCACCTCTGGACACTGCTGTGGCCAGTGATGATGACATCACCTGTGATGATTCGCTGCCGTCTTCCTGCCCAGTTGAATCGCATTCAACTGCTGCTCCAGACGCCGCCCTGGTGGCTGGTGTGGCTAGCAGTCAGATTTTTCTTCATCCCAAACTCTCTGTTTACAAGGCGGGCTGCAGGAATAGTCAACCTGAAATTCTGATCATTGGCGACTCCATTGTTAGATCTGTTGAACTTCCAGGTGCTATCACTTTCTGTCGCCCAGGCAGTAAGGTTTCTGACATCACAGAACTGATTCCAGTGATCCCTCAGCTCACACACTGATTATCCATGTTGGTACTAATAACGTCATGCGTGGTCAATCTATTGATCTCCGTGACCAGCTGGATTCTCTTGCAATGACAATACAGAGCCTGGGTATAACCTGTGTGTTCTCTGGTCCTATCCCAGCTCCCTCAAAAAGTCCAGAACATTTTAGTCGTATTTTTAGCCTCCACAAATGGCTAAAATCATTTTGTACTGCAACTGCACATTTTATTAGTAACTTTGATTACTTTTGGACCAGAAATTACCTCTATAAACTGGATGGCCTGCATCCCAGTCTAAGGGGCATTCAACAGCTTACACGTAATTATATCCAGTACATTGCTTTTAACTTAGATTAAATCCCTTGTTTTTTCCCATCATTGAGGCAGCTCCATCGGAACAGCATGCAACAAAAAGAGAGGTTTTGAGACATGAAGTAAGAATCCACTGCAGTAAAAATATCCTCACCTCGAGTGGTAAGGTTGACTGACATGAGAATGTCCTGCTTCAGATCCTCATTTTCGATATACTGCACATAAACGATGAGCACAGCCTCGTCTGCGACAGTTGTAGTTTCATCAAGTTGTATGGCAAATGGACCCTTTCTAAGCTTTTATGACAACTGCTGCTCGCAATCACTTGACATCTTATCAATTCGGTCTTTCACTGTTTCATTGTTCGAGAGTGGTACTGTTCGAGAGTGGTACTGATTTTAGTTTATCCGCCACCTGTGGGCCGCACAGTTTCTCAACCATTTTGATGCAGGCTGGTTTGATGAGCTGCTCGCCAATATTGTGCGGTTTCTTTGCTTTTGCAATTAAAAGCGAACACTCAAAGGAGGCTTCGGTAGCCTTCTGTAAATCACTGCCACCCCTGCTCCACGCTACTCTAACATCAACGGGCTTGTTCGCCTTGAGAGACTGTTCTTTCCTCAGCAAAAAGTCTGGATCCTTCCCAACAGTTTCTGGGTGCTTAGACGCCTGATGTCTCTTCAGCTTGCTGGGCTTCAGGCTCGAGTTTGCCAACTTTTCTCCACAAATCACACACTCAGGTTGTTTGTCTGGTCCCTCAGTGCAGCCCATGGTGATGTAATTTTTGCGATTGCTGTCGGTCCAAACTTTTTTTGCAGATGAGCTGCCGTCATCTCCTTTTCGTTTGTCACACATTTTCGCCACGGGCGGCTGACTGCAGATGAGCCGAGAAAGCTAACTAGCGTACTAGGCTAGCTACGGAAAGTGATACAGTCAACTGATTTGTGTTTTAGCGGCTACCCGGTAGCCTACTGTTAACGTTCAAAAATCATGTCTAGATGTTTATTTATTTATCTTTATTTTTTATTGTAGTGGAGAGACTATTCATGCTTCTGATGATACAAATATGCTAATTGATATTTCTCTGAAAGAAAAAATAAATGACAGAAAAATCCTCTGCGGTCTGGCGGACCCCCTGCGCTCCCTGGCGGACCCCAGGTTGGGAATCACTGCTCTACAGGATGCCCTTACTAGTCTGATGATGTGAGGATATCTACTGTCAGTGGCTCTTGTATAGAGAGAGTCACTGAATATAAATATCTTGGCCTGTGGCTTGACGAGAAATTAACATTTAAGTTCCATGTGGACAATATTGCCTCTAAACTGCGACAGAAAATTGGTTTCCTGTACAGAAACAGATCCAATTTTCCTCTATTTAGTAGAAAAATAATTGTGGAATCAGTCTTCTTATCAGTTTTGGACTATGGTGATGTAATTTATAGGCATGCTGCGGCATCAACTCTTAAACCTCTGGATTCTGCATATCCCTCAGCTATCAGATTTATAACTGGTGACAGATATGATACTCACCATTGTGTCCTGTATGATAGGGTGGGTTGGCCTTCTCTTGCAGAAAGGCGCAACAAACACTGGTATTTATTTATTTTTAAAGCCCTTATTGGTAAACAACCTGTTTATATCTCCTCACTGTTAGATTGGAATATTGGAACCTATTCAACTCGATCGAATGACTGGATGGTTCTTAGGGTTCCTCAAATTTGTTCTGAGCTAGGGAAGTCAGCCTTTTCCTTTGATGCCTCTAACTCATGGAATGTCCTTCAACTCACGCTGAAATTGGAGGTTCTCCCTTCCCTTGGAATGTTTAGACGTATGATTTCAGACCATTGTGTGACTACCTGTAACTGTTTTAGTTGATCTTTTTAAATTATTTTGAAACGTTTTACATTTTTTACTCTGGTGTTTACATTTCTGTGAATATTGTTTTTATTATGTACTGTACAATCGTCGTTTCTGTAAATGAGGGAAACCTCAGATGCTTACGATTTTAAATAAAGGTTGAAATAAAAAATGAAATGTCTGACATGCATGGGGCCGTCAGGTCTTGGGGGTTCCAGCAGCGGGATGCCATTTCTGATGGCCAGATTATGGAGCAGCACACTGCAAGCCATGACGATGTGGCAAACCTTTTCAGGCCGGTACTGCAGCGTGCCCCCCTGTGCCAGACAGGCAGAGCCATCGACCCTTCAGCAGGCAAATTGCACGCTCCACTGTGACTTTTTTTTTTATCCACTTATTCTCCTATTTTTCAATTTTTCTCCCATCCCAATTTAGCCATGCCAATTCTCCCCTCCCCTGTCTTGATCGTTGCTCACATGTGCCCCCCACTGGCCGGTTGTAGGGAGGATAGAAGCCCATCGCATGTCCCCTCCGATACATGTGTAGGCAGTCAGTCACATCTTTTCACCTGCCAGCGCGGACTCTCATTTGGCGAGGAGTAATGTGTAGGAGGCTCACACTGCCCCCGCCATTTTCCTGTCTCTGCTGTGCAGGTTCCCAACCGACCTGTAGGAGTCTCTGTTTACAACGTCTAGATTACCACCCATCGACTTCCCACCCGCTAACTCTGCCAATTGAGTTAGTATGATGGCCGGCCCAAGCCGGAGGCAACGCCGACAGCCGGATTCGATACCGGTGTCTCATGCGTTGGTGACGAGCGCAATGTCCGCTGCACCACCCAGCTGCCCGCTCCACTGTGCCTCTTGTGCGCGAGTGCGCCCGGGTGTGGATGCGCTCCTGTTGGGGTTGGTCAGAGAAGTCATCAGCCATGACTTCAGTGGATAGCCCCGATCCCCTGCATTTAAGTGATATTTTAATTACAGATACCCCAGTAATAACATTACAATTTAATTAAATAAAATTAGGCCTGGGCCACCAGCAATGACTTATCAGCCAAATGCAACGATAAACCGTGCTGCATTAATTCGGAAAGACCTATTCCAAATGCTATTTATAGGGTTTGACAATAATTACACTAATGTCGCTATTTTACAATTAACTATAATGAATTACGGGTCATACAGAACACGTCAGTGTTGAAACTATTGCATGAAAGTATATTTCGACGTCCTGCAGTCTTCATATTATACCACTTGGTGACATGTTGCACGGTCTGAGCTGTGCGTAGATATACGCACAATCTCAAGCACACGTTCATTTTGATCAATCCGACACTTTGCTTAGAAATGATCGTACGCACGGTTTACGCACATATCTGTGCATACGCAGCATTGATAAATGAGGGCCTATAAATTACCTTATTATAGCCAACTTGCACATCTATGGATCGGACCAAATCTCCTCTTTCAAATGGCAGAGTTCAATTTGGATTTGGTATCTCCAGGCATGCAGGAAGAACCGTGAATAAAATCTACTGTATGTACAGTTCCATTCTTATAATGGATATGGCCCTGCCATTTTGGATCGGATTGCAACAGGGATTGTTGCTTTAATGTTCACAGAAGGTAGACACACTAACTGTGCTCCAATATATGCCAATAACGTTCAGTTTTGTGATAGAGAATCCTGAGAAATAAGAGAAATAAAAGTAATTCATACAGAAGTAATTTGCTTGCAGGAAGCTGGAATCGGCTGGGAAGGGTAGTTTTTCAAAATGTCAACGCTCATTGAGAGCTCTGGATGCCCTCTCCTCATATGACTACAATCAAGATTCAAGATTCAAGATTCAAGATTCAAGATTGTTTATTGTCATATGCACAGTTAAACAAACAGTTTGCCATACAATGAAAAACTTACTTTGCTAGTCCACCCTCCACAAAATCACACAATACTTAACTTAAACATATTTAAATACAAGCGAGTGCTAGAAAATAAGGTAAAATAGATATAAAAAAATATATATACAAGGCACAGTGAGTTACATTGCACATTCAGATCAGTATTTACATTGTGAATGGAGGTGACAGTGGGTCACAGCAGCAGTTACAAGTGTCTTTAGTGATTCATAGTTCGGGGGGGAAGGGTGTGACGGGGGGGAAGGGTGTCAGAGCAGTAATTCGGCGATGCAACGCTAATAAAAAATGGCGGATATTCACTAAATTATAAACACATTCCATAAAATAAAATCTCACTAATAACACTTTACCCTATTGGTAAACAAACATATTGTTGAAAATATACACTATGACTGCTGTTTTGACAGGATTATGCTCATTACTCTTGGCTACATTTAAAAAAAAATGCAACATTATGTCATACAGTCTAGAGAGATTGATTTATGACGTGATGTCATTTTGGGACCGGTACCGGACCTGTGGGGCTTAAGTCACCAAAGATACTGTTGCAGTGTTCGATTATTACATTACACATTACATTTCATTACCTAAATTCAGATTACAGCTCGGTCTTAAACTGCCTTCTCTCCCAAGGTTGGCAAATAAAAAAAAGTTCCCTTCCTGAAGACAACTCAAGTTTTTCATATTCATCCCACTCAAGAAATCTGATTACGTAAATGGAGGACATATTCTTGAATTATAGATATGTGATTTATGGACTGCTTCCATTCTTAAGCCCTTGGATTCTGTATACAGTATCACTCAGCCTTCAGATTAATCACAGATGATAGTTATAATGCTCACTGTAACTGAGGGGTACAATTCCCTGACTGTATTACTAGATATGATACTTACTACCACTACCCTTGTACTTAATATTCGGCCACCCAGTACACGGCATAAATATATTATCATGAACACTCTCACGTAGATGAAACGGATCCAACACAAATGTACGAATTAGAAACAGGTCTTTATTTCCTACACAGCGATGGTGTGTAGAATAAACACTTAATCACTTAATTACATTTATGAATTGAAATAGTATGCACTTTTATGGCAAGGAGTATTCGTCGGTATATCAATAGATAATGTCCAATCTCTGAAGGCGCAGGTGGTAAATATACGACCTGGAATAGTTAAGGAATAACAGCAATGATACTTTAATGATTATAGGCTGGATACACTAGAGGGGGTTAATCCGGTCGCTTGTAAGCCGACAGGAGTAGGAGGGGGGGGGGGGTAGAATCCAGCTGCCTCGTCCGGCCAAGGGTATCCCAGGTGAACCCACTGTAGTGCCGTTCAATGCGCCGGCGATCCTTGGACCACAGATGAAAGCAGGTGGACTCTTTGTGGGCCGGCTCTCTCCGGTCCACGGAGGAGAGATGTGGAGAGACCTCGTCTTGCAGAGCGTCTCCTCACCTTGCGTCCTCTCCAGGGGGGGGGTTCCAACACACGGTAGTGTCGGGGGTCTTTATCCATAGAATAATCAAAGTATCCAAAGCATAATCCGTGCCTGGGAAGGCGGGCTGTCGTCGGTAGAATAATCCGGTATACAGGTCCACTCGCTCGTCGGCTCTGGGGCTCCTCGGGTGCAGCTTCACATAGGGTCAACCACCCTGGGTAAGCAGCCAGTTCTCTGCCCGAAACGATGGGGTACTGACTACGGTAGTATTCTCACCGCACGAAGCACTATATATTAACAGACTATTATTAGCTTAATAGACTACGTCCAACTCGACGATATAGTGCCAAATATGACTATTCAAATATTAATATACACGATGTCTCAATACCGATGGTAGGCCGAACTTGGCCTTACTCCCACACGTGGCATCGCGGGGAGGCTTTACGTCTGTGACTCTATTGGAGGGTAAGAAACTGGACTGAAAAGAAAGTCCTACTTTAGTAGCGCAGTATATATACGCACTATGAACAAATAGTCCCATTAGTGGTGCGGTAGCCAAATTCCTACGCGGAACTAGGACTTGTTCGTACATGTCGAGCGGTACGTTTGAACTGGGTCTGAGGGGTATGGCAGCCTGGCACCAAGGTCTCGACCAATAGTAGAATGGAGACTATTATGGGATGTTCAGTAGGCTAGAATGGATATTCAATGCATATTGTACAAGGAATATACAAGGGATATCAGGGAATATTAGAGAATATACAAATACAATTAAATATATATATATAAATAAATATATATATTCGGTTTAATCTGGCCCTTCACAACAGCCACCCCCTGAATAGGTCCCAGACCTAATCAGTTAAACGGAGACAGATTAATCGCGTTGTCTATTTACACATAAGGGTTTGCTGTAGGGGTCAGTCAACTTCACAAAGTCATAGGGTTGTAGGGTCATGGTCATCATCGATTGTGTCTGGGAGTCGAGGCAGTTCTATGAGCCTTGCCACGGGACGGGTGTAAGTGCGACCCTGGACGAGCACTTCAGCTGCTCGGACCTTGCCGTCGGCACCGGTGATCACTTTGCTTACGCGGCCGGCCGGCCACATAGCTCTGGGCAGTGATTGATCAATAATCATGACGACTGTTCCTTCTGTCAAATTGTCTCTCTCCTTTACCCACTTCTGGCGGGTCTGTAGAGACGGTAGGTAGTGCAGTAGGAAACTGTTCCAAAACTTGTCGGCTAATACTTGGCTGTACCTCCACATTCGTCGGCCGTTCGCTTCTTCAGGCCGGTACATTGTCTGGGGTAATGTGGGATCTAGCCGCCCCATCAGGAGTGTGTTGGGGGTAACTGAGTCGATATCCGCCACATCACTGGAGACATATCCGAGGGGCTTCGAGTTAAGTACTCCCTCAATCTCCGTGAGGACTGTCATTAGGACTTCTTCCGCCACAGTCTGGGCCCCAAGTACTGCGTACAGGGCTGTCTTTATGGAGCGCACTTCTCGTTCCCAAGTGCCACCGAAGTGGGGTGCGTTTGGGGGGTTGAATTGGAAATCAACCTGTGCTGGAGCGAGGTGGGTCTTAAGTTCTGGGCCCATAGCTTGGAAGCTCTCTCTCAGCTCTCTTTCGCCGCCTTTAAAGTTTGTCCCATGATCGGACAATAGGGTAGACGGTCTTCCTTTCCGTGATATGAATCTACGGAAGGCCATAAGGAATGAGTCTGTGCTCATGGTCGGGAGAAGCTCGATGTGTATCGCTCTGGTGGTCATGCATTTGAATACAATACCCCACCGCTTCTCGGTTCCTCTTCCTTTCTTTATGTGCAGCGGGCCAAAGCAGTCCATACCCGTTGAGTGGAATGGCTTGTCACCGATTCGGAGGCGACATGGAGGAAGGTCAGCCATCCTTGGTATGCTGGGCTGCGCGCGCCACTTGCGGCAGTCTAGACATGTTCGTTGGAAGCGTCGTACCGCCTCTCTTCCTTGTAGGATCCAGTAACGACGTCTGATTTCCGCGAAGACTCTTTCTGCTCCTGCGTGATGTACATCCTCATCGTATTTCTTTATAATCAGCTCTGTGACCTTGTGTCGGCTGTTCAATACGATCGGGTATTTAATGTCATCCGGTAGATTGGGGGCTCTGCGTAGGCGACCACCCACTCTGATGAGGGTATGAGCGTCGCTCTCGGGGGCCAGGTGAATTAATCTGCTGTCGGATGTAGACAGGCCAATTCATCGGGGAACGAGTCTCTCTGGGCTCGCTGCAGTAGAAGCAATTCTGCTTCCTCGTAGTTAGCCGCTGACATATCAGCGGGGGACTTGCACTCCGGGTGGTACCGCAGGAATGTTCTTTGTTGTGCACTCTCTATGGACGTGCAATCGTTTATGTTAGGGTCGGTGGAGACTACGGTGCTCAATCCACAGAACACAGACTTCTTAATTTCCACCTCCTCTGGACTTGCTTCCCTCGGGATAGGCATGGGCCACTGTCCTTCCGGGAGTCTTAGGAATGCGGGGCCGTCACTGTAGACATTGCGACGGGTGAGGTCATCCAGGGGCATCCCCCGGGTGATGACGTCAGCTGGGTTCTGTTTTGTATCAACGTAGCGCCACTCTGTTTCTCCGGTTAACTCTTCGGTTAAGTCTTGAATCTCGGTGACTCTGACTCCCACGAAGACTTTGTACTTGCATGAGTCCGATTTGATCCAGGCGAGTACCGTCGTGGAATCTGACCACAGGATTGTTCTAGACACCGGTATGGTGAGCTCACGTTGGATGAGCGTGGCTAGGTGCGCTCCGGCTAGGGCTGCGCAGAGCTCTAGACGTGGGATAGATTGTTGCTTGCGTGGGGCTATTCTCGAGCGGGCGAGGACAAATGCTGTGTAGATCTCTCCCCCCTGGTCTTGGGCCCGCAAGTAGGCTACTGATCCGTATGCGACCTCTGAGGCGTCACTGAAGACGTGTAAGTCCATTTTACATGTCTCTGGCCTCACCGTGGGTGGGAAGTAGCTTCGGCGCATATTAACGCCTGGGAGTGAGTGGAGCTCCATCTCCCACTCTCTCCAGGTGGATGCAAGGTGTGCGGGAATGGGGTCGTCCCAGCCCTGGTCCTTGTCCCACAATGCTCGTACAATCATTTTTGCCCTGGTGGTGTACGGTAGAATACATCCTAGCGGGTCATATTGTCGGGCGAGTGTTGTGTACACACTCCGTCTGGTGGTCGGCGCCGCCGCCGGCCTTCCCTGCTCCGTAGTCAGGGGCTTGTGTCTGTAGTGAAGCGAATCTGTTTTGAATCGCCACACCAATCCCAGGGTCATCTCCTGGGCTTCTCCCGGGATTGTAGCCATCCAGGTCTCGCTGCTGGCTGCCTTGTCCTCGGAGGAGAGGCTGCGCAGTACTTGCGGATCGCTGCTGGCCCACTGCCTGAGATCAAAGCCGCCTTTGATCAATGAGGCGCGGAGTTTAATCAGGAGAGCCTCGGCTTCTTCCTGGGTTGAAAGGCTTTGTAGACAGTTGTCTACGTAGAAGCTGTTCTTTACGCTGTGACGGACCTCTTCGTCCGCTGCTGGGTCCTCTGCTACATGTTTCTGTAGTGCAAATGTCGCACAGCAGGGGCTGCACGTCGTTCCGAAGGGGAGGACTTCCCATTGGTAGATGGCTGGGTGCTCATCTCCTGGCTTCTCTCTCCATAGGAACCGTAACAGGGGCTTGTCCGCCTCTACTAATCTCACCTGCAGGAACATTCCTTTAATGTCCCCGCTGATGGCCACCTTTTCCTGGCGGAAGCGGAGTAGAGCGCCGAGTAGGGAGGGGCCGAGTGTGGGACCGGGCAGTAACTCTTTATTCAGATTTTGGGATCCGATCTGGTAGCTGCAGTTAAATACTATGCGGTCTTTACCGTTGTGATGGACCTTGTGGTGGGGCACGTACCACGATTCAGTGGTCTGGTCAGCCTCTTTAATGTCCATCTTTGTGACGTGTCCCGCTGTGATGAGCTTCTCAATCTCAGCGCGGTATACACTCTCTTGGGCGGGGTTCTTGGCTAAGCGCCGCTCCGTGTTCAGCAGGTACCGTTCTATGGCGTCTGTCTTGGCGTGGAAAGTAGGCATTCCTTCTCGCCGCAGGAGTGGCGTGGCGTATCTCAACACGCCGTTGACCGGGACTCTCTTGGTCCCTGTCTCGAGGAGGTGAATGGCGTAAATGTCATCTTTAGAGCGAATGTCTTTCTTTCCATTCTTAAAGGGCATTTGTTCCAAGCTCCATAGCCGCTCTACGTGTTGCAGGAGTGCGGTTTCTCCCTCTGTGACTCGGGAGTGGAGACATCTAGTGGCTGTACTTCGGTTGAGAGATTTGGCGAGCGGGCCTTGGAGAGTCCATCCCAAACGGGTCTCGACTGCTGCAGGACAGCCTCGGGGTCCGGTATGAACCCGGTCTATCGGGACAATGAGGTCTGCATGGTCGGAGCCTATCAACAGGGTCGGCATAGCATTGTCTATGAGCGGGATCGGTAACTTGCGCAGATGTGCATATTTCTCCATCAGCTTGGCGACGGGGTATGTGTACCGCGACAGTCCTATTTCTTGGCTGGTGAAAGCGTCTGCAATCTGGTACCGTCGCTCAGGCTGGCCGCTTGCTGCGATAGAGAATGAGACATTCTCGCCCTTTATCGTCTTCAAATCTCGTCTTATTGTCCGAATTGTCATTTGGGTTTCGCTTCCCCGCAGCCCTAGCTGGGCCGCAGCGGAGGCGAGCAGCAGGGTCTTCTCTGACCCGTCATCGAGGACGGCGTAAGTGTCCAGGACTTTATTCTGGTAGCTTAGTGTCACACGCACTACTTTTAGGAGTACTCGGGCTCCACTGCTGCTGGCGAGATCGATGTACATGACGCTCGCTTTGCGGCTGGATGGTGCAGGTGAAGGGCGCCGTCTGTTACTGTCGTGAAGTATGTCCAGATGGGCTCCATCGCACTTGGTGCACCTTTTCTTTAAGCGGCATTCGGCTGCCATGTGTGAGCGCGCACAGCGAAAACAGCGCTTGTTGGACTTTATCCATTGACCTGCTTCCTCCGCGTTCAGCTTGGGGAAGGAGTCACATTGCGCTAGCCAGTGTTCTTTCTCACAGTAGGGGCACACTATCTTCCACTTCTCCGTTCTGGAGGGGGTACTGTGGCTCCTGCTGCTCGGTACTGACTCCGATTGGTGCATCACAGTCACCGATCTTCTTCCATCATTTAGTCGTCTGGTTCCTTCTCTGGAGCCAGGGGTGCTCCGTCCGAATGTATCTAGTCGTAGGCTGCTGACTTCTCTCGCCAGGAAGTCTGCTAGATCGAGGAGGTTCGGTTCGGGGCCATTCGGGTCTCTGTGGTCCCTCTGCCGCCTAAAGCGCTCCTGACGAGCGGGCGGCAGCTTCTCCAGGATCCTTTCCACATTTGAGTTGGCGTAAAGTTCATACTTCCCCTTCTCTCTTTGCGCTCCCAACATCCCTACCAGGGACTGCACTCTGATGGACAGGTCGTCCAGTGCTCGATTGTCTATTGCTGGGGGTAAGCGGTCGATGTGTCGGATCTCCTGGATCACGTAATCCCATATGCGCCCATACCTCTGGTCCAATGCTACCAGCGCTGCTGTGTATGGGGTGGTGGAAGTCGCGTAGGCGAGCGCTATATTATGTGCGCGGGGCACCTTTAAGTGCTGCAGTAGGATGGCGTATTTGTGGCGTTCATCCAATACATCCACCAACATGGTCTCCAGACACATGCGGAGTTCTGTATACTGGGCCCGGTTCTCTTGGGTGAAGTCGGGTACCATAGGCGTGCCAATGTATGACGCTGACTGTGGATACATCGGCGAGCGTTGGGGGAGAGGCCTCCTAGGCGAGTCTCCTCCCGCTCCTTGGTATGGGCTGGTACCGGCAGTGTACCATGGCCCGCTTGTCCAGGTGCTGTTCCTCGGTGCGGGTCGTGCGTCGTGCTCACCCGTGTATAGAGTCGGGGGTCTGTAGCGCAGCTCCGCGGGAGTATAGCCTGGGCTGTACCGGACCTCCTGGTCCGGTAGAGTACTGTGCTGTCTTCGGGCGCGGTTCTCCTCCTCTTCCTCTTCGTCTTCAGTTAGGTCATCCAGTGCTTGTAGTCTCTGGTTTAGCCTCTCCACAGGATATGCTGCTCCTTCCCGGTTGCTAGGTCTCGCTTGGACCGGTGGGGGGAGGTGGTCTGTGGGGGGTATAGACCTCGTCTGTTGGTCAAGTTCAGGGTTGTTTACTCGGCTAGGGGATGCCGCCCTGGAGGTGTGTCTAGACGAGTTCCTGGAGCCTCTGGCGGAGGGAGAGGGTGTTGTCCGTCTGATCAGCTGTTCTATTAGTTGCGCTTGCTGTCTGTCGCGCTCTGCGTCCCGTAGAGCACCAGCAGCTGCTCGCTGGCTGTCTGCTCGGTCTCGGGCCACATTCTCTTCCATCTGAATGCGTCTTATTTCCAGGCGTATGTGCTCTTCTTCGCTCCGTTGCTGTAGCTGCAATCGATCGCGTTCACCCTGGAGTCTATCGCGTTCAGTAGAGGCTTTCAGGCTGACGAGGAATGCCTGCTGTAGGGTCCTCTCTGCCTCGCTGGGAGAAGGCGGTTGTATAGGGGAGCCTTCCCTCGGGGTACTCCTTGCGGAGCCTTGGAGCTCTATCTCCACGGTGCTCTCCCCGTCTTCTTCCGTGCCGAGTTCTCTCTCGGTAGCGTTGTATTCCTCCCGGGACTCATCGGGGACTACTTCTTCAGTACTGGCGGGGTGTGAAGTCATGTCTGGTTCCCACTGGTCCCCACTGTGAACTTGGTCAGTTACATTAGAGCCCGTAGGGGCCTCTATGGTCGGGGTAGTCTGGGCGTTGGGGTTAGACATACTTTTACTTTCTAGTTTTACCGCGTTTACTGTTAGTAGAAGACTAGGTTGTTGACTGACAGCGTAAGCCTCTAAGTACTGAGGGAGCCGTCGTTCGCGCTGCGGGCGTTGGTTAGGAGGATCGTTTCGTGGAGTGTTCATCATAGGCCATTTCAATATTAATAACACTATATTAATATTACACTAATTACCCTCCGGCTCGAAGGACCAATTGTAACTGAGGGGTACAATTCCCTGACTGTATTACTAGATATGATACTTACTACCACTACCTTTGTACTTAATATTCGGCCACCCAGTACACGGCATAAATATATTATCATGAACACTCTCACGTAGATGAAACGGATCCAACACAAATGTATGAATTAGAAACAGGTCTTTATTTCCTACACAGCGATGGTGTGTAGAATAAACACTTAATCACTTAATTACATTTATGAATTGAAATAGTATGCACTTTTATGGCAAGGAGTATTCGTCGGTATATCAATAGATAATGTCCAATCTCTGAAGGCGCAGGTGGTAAATATACGACCTGGAATAGTTAAGGAATAACAGCAATGATACTTT
>NC_140165.1:207499582-207517082 GCF_963971535.1 Notolepis coatsorum
CACAATTCTGGCAACTTAACAGAAGATACAGTAACCCCGTTGGACCCCCCCTTACTCAGGCACACACAACGTCCATCAGGGCGCTTCCTTCCCTCTGTCACAGTGCACCGCCCACCTGGGTCGGCCCCGTCTTCTGGAGGGCAAGGGCTGACCTCCTGAGGTTGGTCCCCGTTCCAGGTGCGGGTCCCCTAGACCCCCCTTACTCATTCACCTAACCCAGAGGAACCCCCCCTCTATTTACAGTGCACCCCTGGTCCCGTCTTCTAGGGGATGTGGGTCTCCTCCTGAGCTGGTTCCCGTTCCAGGGTGCGGCCCCCTAGGCAAATGTGCCTCCTCCGGTCCGCTGCCTTCCCAGTGTCTCAGACTGTCCTCTCCACCTCTCGCCGGCCGGCCCCACCGTCACTCCAACTCAGCTCAGTGTCACTCCTGCTGTCGCTTCCCCCGTTCTAGTCGTGGACGAACTGCGTGTCGTAGACGACGATCAGCGGTGATTGATCTGCGGTGCCTGCGGTGCCTGGCTGCGGTGTTCCTCTCCGGCCTCTCGCACAGCTGCCATCTCCTCCGGTCGCCTCTCATCCTGGCCCGTCTGTCCTTCGTCTCCTCCTGCCTGTCATCCGGTCGTCTGGTGGTCTGGTCACGGACGTCTGAGGGGCTGCTGGTATCTCACCCCTGGTTCAGACGCGCTGCAGACAGCTGGTAGTGACTGCTGGATCCTCTGCACCGTCTCCTCCTCCTCCGCGTCCCCATTCCCCGTTCCGTCCTTGGTTGCGGCTGGCCCACATCAATTCTCACTCTGGAACCTCCATTTGTTAGGGATTTCCTATCCCTCGTGAATTCTTAATTGATATAGTTGTGGACCAGTCGGCCGAAAGACGAAGCGGAAGACAGAGTATTTCTCAAACGGAGCTTTTATTCATTAGAGAAGAAGACAGTCAGTCACCCCGCGCGGGCACATCACCAGTAGAAAAAAGAGGCAGAATGTCCATATTACATGTCACTTTATACACTCTTGAGAAAGGGGAGGGGGGTGTGTGTATGTCTCTGTGTGTGTATGTATGGGTGTTTGTGTGGTGTGTGCTTGTGTGTGTGTGTGTGTGTGTGTGTGTGTGTGTGTGTGTGTGTGCTGAAAGGAAGGGACATGATTTTGCATGTATAACTGCCAAGGGAACTAGGATTTTGCATGTTCTGCTACATGATTTTGCATGTGTGTGCACAGGGCCCTGTGTCCACATGCAGGGGGAGAGAGACACAGAGAGCAGTGTGCAGCCTAAAGATATATAAGATATTGACATCAGATCAATGAACTAAAACTATCACTCTCTCTCTCTCTCTCTCTCTCTCTCTCTCTCTCTCTCTCTCTCTCTCTCTCTCTCTCTCTCTCTCTCTCTCTTTAGCTGTGACCAGCAGCTCTATAGGTCGCTCTGTTGGTTGGTCAGTTGGTCCACAAAGATTTCTCCACCCTCTAGCAGCCACATATTTTGCCCTACATTTACATTTACATTTACATTTAGTCATTTAGCTGACACTTTTATCCAAAGCGACTTACAAGTTCTGTACGACAAGACAGCAAGAAGGGTACAACTCTATCAGCTGAGTAACAATGTTTATCAAAGTGTAGCGTGTTACAGTGTAGGTTAGTTTATTAGGACAAGTGCATGACAATAAGGTTAGTCAGGGTTAGATTTATTTTTAATTTTTTTAAATTTTTTATTATCATTTCAGATAATGGTTGAAGAAGTGAGTCTTTAGTCGATGGCGAAAGAATGGACGGGATTCGGCTGTCCTAACTGGGGTGGGTAGTTCATTCCACCATTGTGGGGCAAGGACTGAGAATAGGCGGCTTCTCTTTGATGACCCTCCGGTAGCTTGGATAGGAGTAGGTCTGAGGCGGCCAGAAGATGCAGAGCGTAGGGGTCTTGAGGGTGTGTAGTTAGAGACCATTGACCGGAGGTAGGCGGGAGCGGTTCACTTTGCCGCACGGTATGCTAGGTCGAGGGCCTTGAAGCGGATACGTGCAGCAATGGGGAGCCAGTGCAGGTCCATAAGAAGTGGGGTGACATGGGCCGACTTCGGTAGGTTTGAGATCAGGCGGGCCGCTGCGTTTTGAATGAGTTGAAGAGGCTTGGTGGCAGTGGCCGGGAGGCCAGCTAGCAGTGCGTTGCAGTAGTCGAGGCGGGAGATGACTGTTGACTGCCCTAGGAGGCTGACATTCAATATGGAGGCCAAGTGTGAGTATGTGTGATGGTGTGTGTGTGTTCATGCCAATTGGCTAAAAGGGGGCGTGATAATGGGAGTGGCCTACTGCAAGAAGCCATATAATGGTTTCACGTAACATGGCCAAACTTGGAAAGCTTGATTACACACATACACGCGCGCACGCGCGCACGCATGCACACACACACACACACACACACACACACACACACACACACACACACACACACACACACACACACACACACACACACACACACACACACACACACACACACACACACACACACACACACACACACACACACACCATTTTACTTTAGCCATGCTCCGTTACCTCAACTGTTTGTCATTGACTCTTGTTGGAGGCCTTTTTTTTTTTTCTTTTTTTTTTTTTTTTTTTGAAATCATCTCGCGGCCCTCTCGTGGCTGCTCGCGGCCCACCTTTGGGTCGCGACCCCGACTTTGGGAACCACTGGTGTAATGGGCCACCTGGCCTGAGAAACATAAGGAGGAAAGAAAAAGTAAGGACTTACTTCTGGTCATTATTTGGGTAGAACACACATATTTTGAATGCCTTCGGCAGGTTTTTTAAATTTATTTTGAGCCATTTTAATCTAGATTAATCTAGATTAAATTCAGGATTGCAGATAGATTAATCTAGATTAATTTTTTTTTATCTATGCCCACCTCTAGTATATATATTATATGTATATATGTGTATATATGTATTTTTGTACTCCTGTTGGGGCTTCTTGGACCAGATCAATGTTTTATCTGGCTAAATAAATAAATAAATAAATAAGAAACTGATGATTTGGTCCTGTTAACTTTGAATTTTCTATGGGGACTGCCCAGATCCCTCTCATGGACCTGGACCTCACTTTGAGAACCTCTAATGATTCTAGTTATTCAGTATTCATCTCTATTTACTCTAAAATTGCGTATTTCTGTGTTTAAAAAGAAAAAAAGGCCTCCACCCCCCCGGGCTGAAGCCCCCAATGTTTTCTAACCCTAAAAACACCCCTGATGCACGCTATGAACCATGGATTAAAATATGCATGTGCGTGAGGTTGTGGTTTGGTCGACAAAATGTTTGATAAAAACGCTAAAACTGGGTCAATTTCTTCATGAAAGTCAGCGTTGGCCTAGTCACATTGTTTATTGAACAAAAATACAACCTGCAAGTTGGCCTTTAACCAACTTCGAAAGAGTGCCTAAGCTTAACTAGGGAAAGAACTTGCCGTCACACGATTGGTGCGACCAGAAACATCAGTGGCCAATCAGAGCGCAAAACGGGAACGCGGAAACATGCACCGTTTGGGTTAAGAATACAGGCAGCCCGACCCCCTATACTTCAGCCTTGCCCCCTTACATAGCTAGTTAACTGTTTGTCATAGGCACTTGTGGGTTGCATCACTGGATTATGCAGAGAGTTCCCCTGAAAATAAAAGCTCATACAATTATATTAGGCTCAATGAGCACCTTGACCTACATGAATTATGTGCTCGCTCATTGGTTGGTTGGTCGGTCAGTCCATGAATGCGTGGCATCATTCTTTCTTTCTTTCTTTCTTTCTTTCTTTCTTTCTTTCTTTCTTTCTTTCTTTCTTTCTTTCTTTCTTTCTTTCTTTCTTTCTTTCTTTCTTTCTTTCTTTCTTTCTTTCTTTCCTTCTTTCTTTCTTTCTTTCTTTCTTTCTTTCTTTCTTTCTTTCTTTCTTTCTTTCTTTCTTTCTTTCTTTCTTTCTTTCTTTTTCTATCTTTCTCTCCTGTCTCTTAGTATCTCTCTCTCTCTCTCTCTCTCTCTCTCTCTCTCTCTCTCTCTCTCTCTCTCTCTCTCTCTCTCTCTCTCCCCACTGATACCATCCAGTGACATCCGATAATTCACAGCAGCTGTCTCCTCAAGTGCTCTTAATAGCAAAATAAACGGAGAGCTGTAGTTAGTGAGTCGATGTGTAACATCTGTTTAATCAGAGGACAATGACTCTACACAGCCTTGTCTTTTTCACTGGGCAGTGTCCCAACCGTGCCTACGTCCCCCTTCCACGGTCACACCATGTCAATTTGATCACATGGAGATTTGTATTAGATATGAATCCTAATTAAATATATACAGTTTTTATATTGCATTTACCAGAATTGTGCTTTTGTTGAGCCAGAGGAGGATATTAAAGGGCTAGAACACTAGTTCTGTTTCCTACTCACCATGGTACAATCCTGGATACCTGCAGGTCTAGCTAGTTAAAAGCCAATGGACCTCATTCACCAACGGACTTAAGACAAAATATCAGAATTTATTTTGTCCTAGCACCACTTGAACGATTTTGGGATTCACCAATGTTCCCTTTTCCTGGATTCGGTCATAACTAAGAGGAGGATTTAGGAGCGCTGAAGAGCAGTCGTGAGTCGACAGACTGGTGTGTGCCGTGTTCTTAAAGGCCAACTTGCAGGTTAAACCCTACTCTTCAGTTATGGGTAGTTTACATCATTGGTATCTAATTTCATTCTTTATTTTTTTCCATTTGACGCCGGAAATGCCACTCAGAAAGGGTTAAAAAGGTCCACGCACGAATAACATGCACGGATCAAATGAAAAAGCTTATCAGACGCTAGCAGGGCCGTGACGTCACTTCAGGCAACTTATGCCTTATGCCCGTCCGGGTCATAGTACTACTAGCTATATGGCTCTGGCTAAAGTTACCCCGCTAACGTTAGCATCAGCCCTACTGTCGTGAACCATTTTAGATCGGGCATGTAGAGGAGTTTGGGGAACGAGTAAAATGTGCAGGTCCTCTTCTCAGACCTGTGGGGCAAAGCACTGCACGCATCATGCCGGCTAGCAAGCTACACGTCGCGACATGTTGATAGCACAATAGTAGCCCACTCGGTGCATCACAGTCACGAAACAGGCTACCACGATAGCTATTAGCTAACTAACGTTAATGTTACAAGCTCAAACACCTTATAACTACTACTATTGTCGTGTCCGTAAGTTCCCTGGCAGAATACTTGTGAGGACAAAGGTATACAAAGAGAAGAGAACCATTTTAAATCGGGCATTGTTAGGAGTTTCGAGAATGCTGGCTACCAAGCTAAGCTAAGCTACGTTAGCTAACTTAGCTACTAACGTTATATACACAATATGTACAACGACACAATGATTTACATTATTACAAATATGGTAACGTGGTTGTGGGTTTTACAAATAGTGGTTAGCTTTAGAGATGAATGGCTATGATCACGGAGCAATAGTGTTAGGTGAAACAGAGACTAGCTCCTCGGCTAGTAGTAGCTTCCTGCCACTACCTGCCTGTGACTCTCAGAGCCCCTGTTGCCCTGCACCTGATGTGACGTCATCATTAAGATGACACACGCACGCTATGAACCATGGATTAAAATATGCATGTGCATGAGGTTGTGGTTTGGTCGACAAAATGTTTGATAAAAACGCTAAAACTGGGTAAATTTAGATAATTTTTTTTCCCCTCTACATGAAAGTCAGCGTTGGCCTAGTCACATTGTTTATTGAACAAAAATACAACCTGCAAGTTGGCCTTTAACACTTTCAGAGCCGGCCGTGTTTTCCTTTTTACCCCCTTGAATGCCCACATCCACTCCAATGTTAACGTTAATATCGCCTAATCTATGTTTAAAATTATGGCTATGTGTCTAATCTGCCCGTCGCATTATCAATGACCTATTTCCAGGCAACATTGTCGAAGCAGATTGTTTTTTTATCGGTTCATTTCCATTTCATAGCATTTATAAAACCCCTCGTTTTCACGGAGAAAAAAGAGGTTTCCATGATAATCGCCTTTACTGGAATATTCTAGAACGTTGTCATTGTTCGGCCTATTTATGAATCGTTTTCAAATAAACGCTAGATTATCGATAGTATATGTGTACGCATGCACGCTCGTGGCGGGCGCTGAAAATCGCTTCTCCTATTTCCTGACGGCGCGCACAGTCAAACAGCCTATCACATAATCACATAAAAGCTTATATATCCGTGAAAACGGGTCTGATTATCCTTAGACTGGTAACATAGATTCCTTACCTGAGATCAGATGGTATCCAAATGGATTATTCCAATTCCTGATCGCCATTCGAAAAAATCGCTCCTTTTATTGATCGACCGTGTATACTGTAAAACACATATTCCCCGCTGCTCTGAGAGTCCAGCATGAAGCCGGTTGCATGAGTGAGAAATAAATTGTGGAGTGCGGGTTTCTTTTTCTCATTCATTTTCATTGAGTTCAATCCAAAAGGGTGAATTAACATCTGGGAGACGATAGGGGGCGATTTTTTCACATCTGAGCGCCTGAGGTAGCTGAATTTCCAACGGTAGACTCGGTTGATGAAATATGATTTCAGATCGCAAAAAAAAAAAAAGAGAGAACAAACGAATATTCTCGTGAGTGGGCATTCAACCCACGGGGGGTAAACACGAGAAAACTCGTGGATGGCATTCGAAGTGTTAAGGGCTTTATTTGGGAGGAATCATGGTGATTTCGTTCATGTCAACTCTATAGGCCTCCATGGAATTAATTAATCATAATAATAATAAATATTTGTATGATACAAAATTAAGTTTTCCATTTACAGTCATGCCTCAAGAGGCATCTGTAACGTCTGGGCTTCTCTCCCATTTCAGGATTGGAGGCCCTGCCGCCATCTTGGAATTCTCTCTCTCTCTCTGCCTCTGTATTACCTTGATTGTCGTCACCTGCTGTCTCAGTAATTACCTTGATTGTTGTCACCTGCCTGTAATTATGTCACTGGTGCTGATTGGGTCTGCTGGCTGTACTGAGGCCTTTATAGTAATACTTTGCCCCTCTCTCCCTGTCGGTTCTTCAGCAGTGTTACTGGGAACAGCCGTCCACGGGCAGAAGTCGGATATCTCGCCTGTTATCATGCTTTAAAGTTATCCTTGCTTTAGGTCGAGAAGTCGGATCTCTCACCGCCCTATTCTCTTTTGTTGTGAAGTTCTCTTCTAAGTATCCTTCCTTATTACAACTTCCTGCTTTACCTGGTAAAGTATTGTTATCGCTCAAAGTGTTTCTGATAATAAAAATAACACATATTCGAGAAGAGCAGCACCCTCTCCGTCTCCATTCTTCCATGCCATACTTGAACTCAACATTCTTACCAGGATTCCTAACAGCATCGTAATGTCAGAAAATAAATAAAAACACTACACCAACACTGCAAATGACAGTGGATAAATAAATAAGAACTAAAGCTAATCGCTTTGATATATCTATAGAGGAATAGACTGTATTAATATTCCATATTTATACCAGCTTGTTGCACGCTCCTGGCCACCTGTTCAGCGCACACACACACACGCGCACACTGTATAGCCTACGTGTGTAATGAATGAACAGTAGGCTTATATTATTCTAATTGCCCTAGTGAGTACAGTACACAGGGCCGCCACAGAGTCAGGCGTACTGTGAGCGGACCGGACTCTGTGCGGCATGTCCGCAATCGTTTGAGGTTTCAGTCAAGCGTACCACAGCTTACAAATGTCCTACATTTCTCATGCCAGTTTACTACGTTTAATGCAGGTCGATGTAAACCAACACGCTGAGCAGCCTTTTGTGTGACACCGGTGTGCAACATCTCTGGAGTCTGGTCCACTCCGATGTGTAACTTACTGTACTGTACTGTACTGTAGTAGAACTGTGATGTAGTAGAAATTACTACTATAGGGCAGTGCAGTATCTGTGATCTCCTAATAAAACAAGTCATTCGAATAATATAAGCCTACTGTTCATTTATCACAAACGTAGACTAGTACACACGTCCTCAAACAGCATCCTCCACACAAAATAGCCTCACTTGATGTTGCACTTTGTTTATGTTGTTTGGTTGTATCTGATGTGTGAGTTGCAGTTGAGTGGGGATAAGGGAGGAGTTGCTACTGTTGGCCACACCTTAGGTTCTGTCAAGAGAGGTCTGGAGAAATCCACAGTAAAAACAAGTTACTAAACTCCAACCCACACAAAAGCAAACAAAGCACAATACCAAGCGTTTTGTTTTTGCCTACAGGAATCGACCTCCCGTATTCTCTGTGTCAGTTCAGTTGTTGTTTCATGAGTTATCAAATAAAACCTGTATTGCCCCCAGGGGGTAACTCTGTCGTCAACAGTATAGTATTTCAAGCAATAAAGGTAATATTTTTTTCCGACGGCGGTCCGTCACGCACTCGCGCGCTCGTCGCAGCACTTTGCCCTCGTCTGTCGGCTCCGGGCATCAGGCATCTGACAACAAGTAAACAGAAATGGAAGTACACAAAACATTTAATTCTGTGTCTTCAAACCTCTGTAACTCTATTTCATTAGGACTCAAATCGATTTTTCTTTATTGTATAAGACACTTCAGAATGTTACCTTTCAAAAGAGACCAGACTCATGCATGTGCTATAAGTATAAAGTTTAACAAATTGCAAATTACTTTGGATATGCAATCATCATCAAAAGATAAATACATGAAAGAATAGTCCCATTTTTGCCCGATGCATAACTGGTTAAGGCACACATTTGTATCCAATCAGGTGCATTCCGTGTGGGGCAATTGGAAGCAGGGAGGGGATACGTGCATGCAACATGCACATAACACGCACGTGTCTCACCAGACCATTTGATGCTGGAGCAGCGGAGGTGAGTAACGTGTTGAAACACAGGTGGTCTCAATTTGCTTTGTACTCCAGTGCTTGATTAATTAATAAACAAAGACACATTGTTGCTTTAATGAAGGCTGTAAAATGTTGTTTTCACGTGAAGTAATAGTTCTGTTCCATTAGGGGCTCTGCTTGGCATCACTCTGCACTATCTCGCGTACATGCACGCGCACTGAATAAATTCCACAAATGTACCTTTAATACCAGTATTAGTCTGACCACACCCCTCATCAGCTTACCTTCATAAGCAGGTGTGTGGTCACCTGCTCTCCTCCTTCTCGCTTTCACCACAAGGAAGTGCCTGGTAGTACCCCACTTGACGTGTTGTTAGTTGAAAAGAGTTGTGACGAGTTTACATTGTGCTTAATTTTTTCTTCTCTCACATCTGTTGTACAAGAAAAAGTTGGGTCATAATGTATTCCGCGGAGAGTAGACCCGCTAGACCTACTCTTCACCAGCGGTTCTCCATTCCCGCCTCCGTCGTGCGCCTTGGTGCTGGGCTGTTGCCACTTTCGTGGTTGCCGACCCAGCCCGGGAGGCTGCCGGTGGATAGTTTGCCTCACCGAAGAGCCGAGGAGTCGGTGCCGTCGCTCCGGCGATGGCCTGATCTCGACTCTGGTTCCTCTGGTTCCGGGGAATCGCCCGTTGGTGAACAGGGGGTTGTCTTGGAGCCAGAGGATTTGCGACGCAAACTTTTCGCGTCTGCCCGTTCACGTCGCAAGATGGTAGCGTGCAGGCGCGAACGGCCTGGGTTTGGGGAACTGCTGGAGACCAGCGAAGATGCGTCCGGCTCTGGATTTCCAATGGAGACTGAGGACTTCATGGACGAGGCGGACGGATTTTTGTATGATGGCCCCGTGGAGGAGAGTATCCCTCCTCAGGAGACCCCGGAGGGGGGGGAAATGGCTCCATGGGGCGCCCTGTTTGAGGATGTCGAGGAACCACCTTGGCCTCATCAGCAGGATGCCCTACTGTCGGCCACATCAGACTGTAGCTCCTTGACCAGTCGCAGCCTGCTGCATGTGAGGGATGCGGGGTCGGTGGAGGAAGGTTCGCAGGGGGAACTGCGGGCCTTGTTTCCCGAGCTCATGGCGGTAGCCGCCGCCGCAAACGGCGTGCCGCTGCCGCTGCCATTGCCTGCACCTGTCCCTGATGACCTCATAGGCCATCCCTGGCAGCGTCCCCCAGTGAGAGGGGTGGACGTTGTCTACCCATTTTTCCCATCGATGGGGGCCTATGTTCGTCGGGGTCAGGCGGTGTCCAACATCATGGGACTAACTCCCGCCTACGTACCAGTTACGCGGGTGTCGGGGTTAGTCAAAGGTATGGGGGAGGGCGTGCCTCGGCTTGTCAGTCCGATGGCTGCGCTCCTCTGTACGGATATGGTGTGGGAACCCCTATGCAAGCCGGTCCTCCAGGGGAAATCGGCTAGGCGATTGGCTTATTGGGGTGACCAGTCATTCATCGCTGGTACACAATCGCTAGCTGCGGCGTCTAACATCGCCCACCTGGCTAGATTTGTATCGGGGATAATGACGGGCGGCACGGATCTGAACGAGGTGAAATGCGATCAGATCACCCAGGCTGCGGGAGCTGTCCTGCACCTTTCCCAGGTGCTGGCCATAGCCATGGGGAAAGTGCGCGCCCTGGCCACCCTGGGCCAGCGTCACCTTTGGCTGGAGCAGGCCCGTGTGCCAGAGAAGAAGAGAGCTCCTCTTCTGACGGCCGCCCTCTCCGACGCTGGCCTATTCGGGAAGGCCCTGCGGTTGATGACCTCAACATGCAGAGAGATGGCAGAGGAGAGGTCCATTCTCCAACCCCATTTTCCGCCTCCCGTCCTTGCCGGTGGAGTCAGAAGGCTTCCGCGACGTCGAGCTGTCTCCGTCGCCGCTACCACTGCCTCCGCCGCCGCTGCTGGCCCTGCCAAGAGGGCCAGGGGACGAAACGGCGCTTCTGCCACCGCCGGCCCATCCACGACCGGAGGAGACGGTAGGGAACGTCGTGCCCAGCAGACTGTAACCTACCGTCCCTCCGGGGCTCCTCGGGGTGGCAAGACTCGAGCGGCGCGAGGTGGCAGACGCCGTTAAGTGACTTTTCCCCTCTGTGTCCCCTCTCCTCTACACCCTCCCCGGCCCCTCTATGATTTTGTGCCTTAGAACACTTTTTAGTTAATAAAAAGAAGTTCCCCGATATAAGGGGGACTGTGTTTTGGCCGAACAAACTGTGTGTTTCTTCAAACAATTCATATGGTGGGGTTGTGTATATATGAATCTGCCCTTTTACGTTGTGTGATGAGTCGTGTTGTGTTACGAGGTTAAGCAAGGTCTGCAACGTACACTCAGTAATAGGTTCTATTAGCTTGATGCTCCACATGCAGGTAGAAACTGGTGTTATTCCATTGCTTGAACTAAGTATATGTGTCTCACAATGCTGTGTTGTTTAGTTGCAGTAATACTCGTACACACACATTTCACGGCCTAGCCGTTTACTCTCGATCAGCGTTTCTTTCCTATGTACGACATAGTCAACGGGGGTAGGATTCACACACAGGCGACTTGTGTTTTGTTGTAAAATCCTGTACACATTTGTGGGTAGCGGGCATTGTATTAGCTTATGCTATGCATTGCTTTCTACCGGAGGTTTTCAAGATGGCTACGGTTGTTTTTCTGTGTGTAGGGATGAAGGGTGTTTTTTCGGGAGGGGGTGTCGAATAAACCCCTCCTTTTCCCACTTGATTGGTTTAGGGGATTTTTTATCTCTTCTGCTGAGCCAGTCAGGGCCAAGCCGGTGGGACGTCTTGGCGGGGGGGGGGGGGGGGTGTCTTAAAGGTGTCGAGTTAGGGCATAGGGCTCACAGTTATGCTGCGCTCGATTTATGTGTAAACTTGAGTCGGTTGGTCACGTGACTCACAGTTGGCATATCTTTTTCATGACTATGAACTCATGTGGGAAGGTGTTTCTGGGAGGGTCTGGTCTTACACTCTGATTAAAAAGGGTGACTGGATTAAGATCATGTGAAAACAGGTTTTTTACTCCCAGCTGTGCAGTTGGGTCATACGGGTGATGCTTTTTCTTTATTATTATAAAGAGTTGGATGTGTCTATATGGATTGGAAATGAGGGTCCCTGATGGAAACAAGACTAACGTCTTTCTCAGGTCTGCCCCCCCTTAACCAATTGTGTGTATTGCCGTACTGGGTTGTACCCTTTCTGCAATCTGTTGGGTAAAGTTTTTCATTCATTCATTCATGGAGTTGATTGCATCTCGCCCCTCTTGTCGTTCCCCTGGGCGTCTTGGGGATTCAATAAGGTGGTCTAAACAACCTATTGTTGATGTGGGTATGTGAAAACGCACACATAGTGCTAGCTCAGGATGTTCTGGTGGACATTGGCTGACTGGCGCGCCTTGATTGCTTGGGGATAAAACAGCGTTTTTATGAAGCAATTGGGATGGGGGTTTTTCCTCTTCCGACACCCTGTGTGGTTGTCGATGGGTTCCCGTTCATGTCAGGGGATGATAACGGAATGGGTCTGGACATATGGGGAAGGGTCTCACGCCCTGGGGGTGGGCCGCCGGGCGCGGTTCGTACCGAAACGTCTGGGTGGCGCCTTCTTTTTATGTTTTAGGATCAACGCGCATATCTGCCCCTTCTCCTGGGGTTGGCAGGTCGGCGTGGTTAGGGCACGGGACTGGTTCTGGTCGCGCTGGTCCGGATCAATTACACCCGTTGTCCGCCGGGGATGCAGATCTGCTGTTCTGGTACCCTGAGGGACTTGGGCGTTTTTCAGGGGGAAAAAATGCTAGGTCGGTCCGGGTGTCACAGGGTTGAGCGTTATGGAACCCTTGTTGGGTACTTTGTATTCTGCACTGTCGTAATGGCTTGCGGCCGTGCCAACCTGTACGCGCCCGTTCTCGTCGGATCTCGGCCGCTGTGCAGGTTGGTCTTGGTTGGTACTTGGTTGGGTGACCTCCTGGGAATACCAAGTGCGGGGTGCTGGGGCTGGTCTTCCATTTTTTACGCTCTTCTCTTGCGTTTGGCGAAGAGGGGCCTGTTGGGGTGGTTTTTGCCTCCTCGGGGGACCCTGTGCTCCCCGTATCACCGGGCCCGGTCCGGGGTAATGTCTCGTTGACCCGTAGGCCCGGGATAGCCCTGTTGGGAACCGGAACGCGGGCTGCGGCAGTGCCGCAGGTGTGTTTTGGGGTTTCTTTCCTGAGGGGTTATGGGACCAACCATTGCATAGGGTAATGCCTGGGTGGTTGGTTCTCTGGTGTGTTGCTGCAGTGTCAACTCTCGGTTTCTCCGGTTGAGGGTGCCCCTGCACGTTCATGACGTCTGCCAATCGTATCAGCCTTCTCTGTGGAGGCTTGGTTATGCGACAACGCCAGCATACGCCCCTTCCGCCGGGGCGGCTGTGTTCAGCTGTCCTTTCTGGCGCCTGTCTCGTCCGCAGTCTCCAGGCTTGGGTTGACAGCCTGTTGCCTGGTCTTTTTTCCCGGTGCACTGCCTGCTTCCGTTGGTTAACTCTTGTGTGTTACGACCATGCTGTCTGCCTGTTGCAGGGCCTGTGTGCCAGGCGGTGTACTGTTGGGGAGGACAGGGCCCGCTCGGCTGAGGGGCCTTTGTCCGAATACGCTGGCGATGTCGGGGGTGGGGTCACTAGGTGCCCACCTGGTGGGGTCTTGATGCTGGCATCATGGACTTCTCCGGGCCCCCATTCCAGGGAGTCCAGTCCTTTTGGTGGGTCTGGGTCTTCCTTCGCGCTCCGCTGCTACGGCCTTGCCACGGGGTTGGGTTTGCCCTTGATCCCGTGATTCTGGCGGCAGTAACGAGGTTGTTCCCTACGTTCGTTCCCGGGTGGCATGCGGGTTGTGCGTGGGTGTAGTCGTGGGGTCAAGCCACGGTCTGCTCACCCTGTGCGTTGAGTTGCTTGAGTGCCTCTTCGCGCGGTCGGGTCCGTCGCCCTCTCGGTAAACCTCTAATAGGGAGGGTGCCCTCCATTAGGGGGGGTCGGGGGGGCTCGGCCCTCCCTGTTCTGTTGGTTGTGGGGGGCCTTCAGCGGGGTGTATTTGTCGGCCAGTGGCTCCGCTTGGCCTCCCTTTGTGCAGAGTGATGCCAAGCAGAGCCCCTAATGGAACAGAACGTTAGGTTATGACTATAACCAAGTTCTGTTAATTAGGGGTGACGCTTGGCATCCGACGGCCGCTGCAGCCCTTGACCTCACCTTGTGGTGAAAGCTTGGGAAGGAGGAGAGCAGGTGACCACACACCTGCTTATGAAGGTAAGCTGATGAGGGGTGTGGTCAGACTAATACTGGTATTAAAGGTACATTTGTGGAATTTATTCAGTGCGCGTGCACGTACGCGAGATAGTGCAGAGTGATGCCAAGCGTCACCCATAATTAATAGAACTTGGTTATAGTCATAACCTAACGTTAATGTTTTCCATGTAAACTACTGAATAAATATGATTACTTGATGGCTGTGTTGTTTATATACTGTTTAAATACTCTTTATCATGAATAATACATATTGAAACTTAATTTCTGCGTGTGTGGTCCATGCTTGTTCGTTGCTAAACAAAGACAGTTGATTCACATACAATTTTCTTGTTCTGGCTGCTTCTGAGTTGTTGTTGCTCTCACAGTATTTATACCCCGCGTCTCTCCCCAGTTGGTCTCACCTCCATAAATCTACAGGCTGGGAACACATCCAACTGGCACCCGTCTCTCCCTGCTACTCCTCTCTTCCTCTTCACCATCCTCTCTCCATGCTGCTACTCCTCTTCCCCTCCCCTTGTATATTGGATGGTAACTACGTCTACGAACATTGTACATATGTCTAAACTGAACACTGTGACCTTTTTTTTACTTCTAATTTTTACTATTTTTACTATGTTTTTATTTCATACTTATCTTGTCATGCACAGTCTCTGGAGCGCAACAGTAAGAAGCATTTTGTACAAAAGTATTCTGTACTTCTGTATGACAACTATTAAAGAAACTTGAACTTGAAACTCCTCTCTCCATGCTACTCCTCTCCTCCTCCTCCTCTTCTCCTCCTCCTCCTCTCTCCATGCTACTCCTCTCCGCCTCCTCCTCTCCCTGCTACTCCTCTCCTCCTCTTCATCATCCTATCTCCATGCTGCTACTTCTCCTCCTCCTCTCCCTGCTACTCCTCTCCTCCTCCTCCCTCCATGCTACTCCTCTTCTCCTCCTCCTCCTCTTCTCCTCCTCCCTCCATGCTACCTCTCCTCCTCCTCTCTCCATGCTACTCCTCTCCTCCTCCTCCCTCCATGCTACTCATCTCCTCCTCCTCTCCTCCTCCTCCCTCCATGCTACTCCTCTCCTCCTCCTCCCTCCATGCTACTCCTCTCCTCCTCCTCTCTCCATGCTACTCCTCTCCTCCTCCTCCCTCCATGCTACTCCTCTCCTCCTCCTCTCTCCATGCTACTCCTCTCCTCCTCCTCCCTCCATGCTACTCCTCTCCTCCTCCTCCCTCCATGCTACTCCTCTCCTCCTCCTCCCTCCATGCTACTCATCTCCTCCTCCTCCCTCCATGCTACTCCTCTCCTCCTCCTCCTCTCTCCATGCTACTCCTCTCCTCCTCCTCCCTCCATGCTACTCATCTCCTCCTCCTCCCTCCATGCTACTCATCTCCTCCTCCTCCCTCCATGCTACTCCTCTCCTCCTCCTCCCTCCATGCTACTCATCTCCTCCTCCTCTTCTCCTCCTCCCTCCATGCTACTCCTCTTCTCCTCCTCTCTCCATGCTACTCCTCTCCTCCTCATCTCTCCCTGCTACTCCTCTCCTCCTCCTCCCTCCATGCTACTCCTCTCCTCCTCATCTCTCCCTGCTACTCCTCTCCTCCTCCTCCCTCCATGCTACTCCTCTCCTCCTCCTCTCGCCATGCTACTCCTCTCCTCCTCCCTCCATGCTACTCCTCTCCTCCTCCTCCCTCCATGCTACTCCTCTTCTCCTCCTCCTCCTCTTCTCCTCCTCCCTCCATGCTACTCATCTCCTCCTCCTCTCTCCATGCTACTCCTCTCATCCTCCTCCCTCCATGCTACTCATCTCCTCCTCCTCTTCTCCTCCTCCCTCCATGCTACTCCTCTCCTCCTCCTCTCTCCATGCTACTCCTCTCCTCCTCCTCTCTCCATGCTACTCCTCTCCTCCTCCTCTCTCCATGCTACTCCTCTCCTCCTCCTCTCTCCATGCTACTCCTCTCCTCCTCCTCTCTCCATGCTACTCCTCTCCTCCTCCTCCCTCCATGCTACTCCTCTCCTCCTCCTCTCTCCATGCTACTCCTCTCCTCCTCCTCTCTCCATGCTACTCCTCTCCTCCTCCTCTCTCCATGCTACTCCTCTCCTCCTCCTCTCTCCATGCTACTCCTCTCCTCCTCCTCTCTCCATGCTACTCCTCTCCTCCTCCTCCCTCCATGCTACTCCTCTCCTCCTCCTCTCTCCCTGCTACTCCTCTCCTCCTCCTCCCTCCATGCTACTCCTCTCCTCCTCCTCCTCTTCTCCTCCTCCCTCCATGCTACTCCTCTCCTCCTCCTCTCTCCATGCTACTCCTCTTCTCATCCTCCCTCCATGCTACTCATCTCCTCCTCCTCTCTCCATGCTACTCCTCTTCTCATCCTCCCTCCATGCTACTCATCTCCTCATCCTCCCTCCATGCTACTCCTCTTCTCCTCCTCTCTCCCTGCTACTCCTCTCCTCCTCCTCTCTCCCTGCTACTCCTCTCCTCCTCCTCCCTCCATGCTACTCATCTCCTCCTTCTCCTCTTCTTCGCCTCCCTCCATGCTACTCCTCTTCTCCTCCTCCCTCCATGCTACTCCTCTCCTCCTCCTCCCTCCATGCTACTCCTCTCCTCCTCCTCCTCCTCCTCTCCCTGCTACTCCTCTCCTCCTCTTCTCTCCCTGCTACTCCTCTCCTCCTCATCACCCCCTCTCTCCATGCTACTCCTCTCTTCCTCATCACCCCCTCTCTCCATGCTACTCCTCTCCTCTTCCTATATTCCTGCTATTCCTCTCCTCCTTCTCCTCATCTCTCCTTGCTACTCCTCCTCCCCTCTCCCCGGCGCTCCACTCCTCTCTCTGCTTCTCTTATTCCCTCTCCTCTCTCCCTGCCACTCCTCTCCTCCTCTTCTCTACCTGTTACTCCTCCTCCTCTCTCCATGCTACTCCTCTCCTCCTCCTCTCTCCATGCTACTCCTCTCCTCTCCTCTCTCACTGCTACTCCTCTCATCCTCTCTCTCTCTCCTCCTCCTCTCCTCCTCCTCGCTCCATGCTCCTCATCCTCCTCTCTCCCTGCTACTCCTCTCCTCATCCTCTCTCCCTGCTATTCCTCTCATCCCCGCTCTCTCTGCTCCTCCTCTCCTCCTCCTCGCTCCATGCTCCTCCTCCTCCTCTCTCCCTGCTCCTCCTCCTCCTCCTCTCTCCCTGCTACTCATCCCCGCTCTCTCTGCTCCTCCTCTCCTCCTCCTCGCTCCATGCTCCTCCTCCTCCTCTCTCCCTGCTCCTCCTCCTCCTCCTCTCTCCCTGCTACTCATCCCCTCTCTCTCTGCTCCTTATCTCATCCCCCTCTCTCTGTTCTCATTGGACTG
>NC_140165.1:207522082-207559582 GCF_963971535.1 Notolepis coatsorum
ATCTCATTCACTGATGTCTCATGTCTCATTCAAGACTGGCTAACAAAAGCATGTGTAGTAAATTCCCAAACATAGACTCATGATTAACTAATGTGTGGAAATATTTAGGCCTCAAAACAATAAGAAATATGAATGTGTGTGTGGTTACATAGACGTGATTGCCATTGTAGGCCACACAGGTCGATTTACACATGACGTGAGTGGTCAAATGATTCTATCTATGACCGCAACCCAAGGACCATCTGCTATGGCCTGGGACAATGGGCTCTGTAAAGATCAAACGAAGAACAAAAGGTCACGTAGACATGTTATCTAGCTGGAGTTTCCTGTCACACACACACATTTTCAAATACACATCCACACACACACACACACTCACACACACACAGTCACACACTCACACACACACACACACACTCACACACACATAGTCACACACTCACACACACACACACATATTCACACACACATAGTCACACACTCACACACACACACATTCACACACACACACACACATTCACACACACACACACACACACACACACACACAGAACATCTCCAAACAAGCTAACTATTTCCTGGTATATTGTTAAAATAGTAATTTGTATCTTGAATTAAGTCATTGAAGTTGTCATAACAAGTAAGGTAAAATATAATTAGGTTTGGTCATACTAAAATGTCTACAATTAGTTAATGTGTCTGTGCTATTTTCATTTAGATTCAATATGATTAATTGATTGGTCTATATGGTATTGAAATGTATTCTATTAAGCTAACAGAATGATTAGATTTGTTAGATATATGTTCTGAAAGTCAAACAGACTTAGTAATAAAGAAATATATCTGTGTTTAGGTAATCAATATAAACTTTGATTCATCAAAGTATTAACAAGTCAGGTAATGTTTAAGTAATTTTATAGGGAAAATATTCTCTGTTAGTAATGTGAAGAGGGTTTGGCCTATAAGCCAAACCCCTATTTTCAAATGCCAGCTTAACCCTTTTAGGTCGCGGGGCTTGTTTGGACCCGTGGGCGGAGAACAAAGGGATTTAGAATGACTCATAAATGCTCTGGAAGTCGCGCTTTTCAGAAATCTGTAAAAATAGAAAAATGACAATTTCGAGTGCTTTGAGATTTACTATATATGTCTCCTTACTTGCTAAACATAATACGATTTGTAAATACGTTTAATTCTTGCTAGATGTTATGCTTGTAATTATCTGCGTTTGCCAGAGAACTACAGCGCGTCACGAAATGCACGTCACGCACGCGCGCACACACACAAGAGAAGCGTGTGCGCTGTGAAGGTGTTAGACCCCCGCGCAGAGGTGAGAGGTATCAGAGACTCGCTACCCCCCATCCAAATTCTAAACAACAGATCGGCATCGGCTTTTCATAATATGTATGAAATATCTCTTGCAATAATATCCACGGGACACTGAGCTGCTTCGCAGAATAATGTGGTGTGTGTGTGTATGTGTGTGTGTGCGCTGAGACGCAGCGTCAAGACGAAACTTGTGTCGAGTCTGCTTCTATGTATGTCTGCTTCTTCTGCTTCGACAGTCCTGTATACCCACGTCGCGCTAAAACATTAACTAAGTATGGCAGAGTGCGTGTGTGTATATGATCAGCCACTGGCTACTGTGTGACGAGTTTGGTGTTTTGGTCACCCGCGCTGAGTAAACACGGTGCTTTAGTTGACAGCGCGAGTGAAGGAAAGATGACGTCGCCTCTCTGTCTCTCTCTCTCTCTCCCTCTCTCTCTCTCTCTCTCTCTCTCTCTCTCTCTCTCTCTGTCTGTCTGTCTGTCTGTCTGTCTGTCTGTCTGTCTGTCTGTCTGTCTGAGAACCCAGGTTGCTTTCTAACCTATATATATCTCTCCCTCTATCTCTCCCTCTCTCTCTCCCTCTCTCTATCTATATCTCCCTATCTCCCTCTCTTTATCTTTATCTTTATTACGGATCCCCATTAGTCATCACCGCAGCAACAACTAGTCTTCCTGGGGTCCACACACAACAAAAACAGTACATACATACATAACATTATAGTAGCATACATTTAAAAATATATTCCAATATTCCTACATATAAAAATATAAAAATATTTCCAAATAGCATTACAGTACACAAACAGAGTATCAGATCACAGACAATACAATAAAAGGGATTAAACTCTCAGACAGTCATTTCTTTACAGTGTAAACTACAGTATCTGTGTTTTTCTTTAATGTAAACTAATTTCTTTTTCTCTCAATGCTCTTTTCAAATTATTTTTAAAACTTATCTTACTGGTTATCTGAGTAAGATGTACTGGCAGTTTATTCCAATATGACATGGCTCTATATAACACAGTTTTCTTTGCTGCATTGGTTTTTGGTAGTAGCAGTGTGAACGTTTCCCTACAGGCATGCCTAGTATTATACTTATGTCGATCATGTGTACATGTTAGCTGTGAATACAAACAGATAGGTTCTCTTGAGATATATATATTCCTCATGAACAAGATCAGGCTGCAATCCAGTCTGTCTTCCACCTTCAACCACAACAGCTTGGTATGCATCCCCTCCACACTGTTTCTCATTGAGCAGTTCAGGGCCAGACGGGCCGCTCTGTTCTGAGTGAGCTGGATCTTATTGAGCTCTTGTCTTGAGGCATTAGACCAGACAGCTGGACAGTAGTCAAGGTGAGAAAGAACTAATGACTGTATCACTTGCTTCAATATCAGATCGGCTAGAAAATACCTACACCTTCTGATAATTGAAATACCTCTGCTCATTTTGGCAACCACATTGTTGGTGTGAGTTGACCATGAGAGTGTTCCATCAAGTGTGACACCCAACAGCTTTGCCTCTCTAACTTGCTCAATAGCTGTTCCGTCTAAAGATATACTTAGCTTCACGTTTTTCTTATAGTATGCTTGGATCCCAATATTAGGCTCTTGGTTTTTGAGATGTTTAACTTCAGCCTGTTTTCAGACACCCAAGTGGACACTAAGTTCAAATCTCTCTCTCCATCTCTCCTCTGTATCTCCCTCTCTGAGACTACTTCTGTGTGTGTGTGTGTAACCAAATGCATACCTACATGTATGACCTATATCTATCTAATACTTTTGGATATGAGCATTCTTTTCAATAAGTATGGAAGCCTGAACACAGAATGACACCAGTATCACTGACTACCACGGCAAGCCTATAGAAAATTATTATATTTAATAATAATAATAATAATTATTATTATTATTATAAATGTCTCTCTCTCTGTTTCTTTCTTTCTTTCTTTCTTTCTTTCTTTCTTTCTTTCTTTCTTTCTTTCTTTCTTTCTTTCTTTCTTTCTTTCTTTCTTTCTTTCTTTCTTTCTTTCTTTCTTTCTTTCTTTCTTTCTTTATCTCTCTCTCTCTCTTTCTATTATATTACTATTATATATCTATCTAAATATCTAAACCTCTGTCTATCTAGTGTGTGTATATGCATGGCATCAAATCAAAGTGTGTGTTGCCTGTATTGATCAGTCACACTATACCCCCATTCAGCTGTAATTGTTCCCTGCTGGGCCTTTGTTTCATGGTGTGAATTAGTCATTGAAATTAACATTGACATCACATTGAATTCTGGGAAGGAGTGTAGTTCCCTTATCATTAGCTGAATTCACTGAATTCCCTTCAGAGGCTCCTGCTGCAAATTGGTAATGACTGTACCAGAATGTTTGATAGGACATTGATTGAAAACTATCGTCTCAAATTTGACAATTGATGGCTTATTTTGAAGGTATGAATCTGTAATTTTATATTATGTAACAAAAAAAAAGGGGGAAATTCTCAGGAGGAGGAGCTATTTAGGTTAGACTTCTAAGGGTTAAGCAGTCCTGTGATTGGAGGAACTAATGTGATGATGTCATCAACTCCGAGACACTGGGCCGGGCTATAAGATGGGTGTGTGATGTGGGGAGAGGAACTCGGGAACAACCAAGAAACTCAGGAAACAACAGAAGAACACTCTGAACCAACCAAACCCACAAGGACAGGACCTCACCTACCATCTCACCCATCTAAAGCAGGCAGCAGAAGACAAAGGACTTTTTGGAGGGAAAACAGACTGCTTTGTTTTGTCAGCCAAGACAACACAAAGACCAGCAACAACTTATCAATTATCATTCTTTATACTGTAATATTAGTCTGGTTGTATCATCTTACGGCATAGTGTTTGTGATCAACAACCATAGCATCTTCTTAATGTAATTTGTATACACTCTTAAACTTTGATTAAACAACTGTTATACTATTTTCCTCCTAATTCCTTCTGCCTTTCTGCCTGCAACCGCTCAGTCGGTTTGAACAGAAGTGATTCCCATAGCTTTAGGTATTGAATCACAACGCAGGGTACTAACAGACAGGTTCTGATCAGAGCAGAACAGAACAGCTTGGGAATCCACTTCATTTTTGGTGCCGGACTTCAGTGAATCATAGTGCTCATGTTATCACAACAACAAAGGAATTTTTTTTCTACACGCCGGTCGACGAGGAGAACAACTGGTCGATCGTCTTCGAAGTGACTAGGAACAGTTACTAAGAGGTGAGTGTGATAATGTATGGGCGCTCTATTCGAACCGCGGAGGGGGTTGCTAAGAATTTAACCTCATGTAATCATGATGTAAGGGACAATTAGATTGAGTGTTCTGGCTGGGGAGGGCGGCTCTGTAGTCACCGAGCGTAGTATATTTTATTGTAAAATGTTAGCACTATGAACGGGGCGCCGTTGCCAGTCGGAACAAGTAAGGGGATAGGAACATGTCTTAGATTCGTGCTCAGAGTTAAGCCGAGATAGACACCGTGCGTAGTATGTCTTAAGAGTAGTGACTGAAGCACGCCGTTGCATAGTATTTTCTACAGTAGAGAGTTAGCACAAGTAGGTCTGGTTTTAGCCTTGGGCACGGGCGGGCGTGTTGCGATTAGACGGCGTTAGGCTGTAGCAAAATAGTGCTTAATGAAATGTTTACCGGTCGCGCCGCGTGCGGCGTTCGAGAGACGGAAATGTGCGTGAATGCTGAATTTGTACTTTTTGATTTTGTATTTTTAATTGTGTTAGGAAGCGTGTATGAATGTATGGTTGGCGAATGTTTATGGTTAGGAGTGAATGGTGGGATGTGTGAGAGTATAGTTATGTTATTATGTAATTTAAGTCACCGATTGGCCGTGGGGGAGTTTAATAGAAACGCCGGTTTTCCGAGGCCCGTCGAACGCAGCAGCCGTTAGCTGTGGTATTAGCCTCTGGACACCGGAGCATGCGGAGCGAAAAGTAGACGTAATTCAAATGTATAAGGTCGATCGATAGTGTCTTGAGATTACGGGGATATGTAGGGCACTTAAAAGTTTTCATATTCGTGGCGGATAAAACCAGTTATGTAATGTTTAAGGTGATCGGGATTTTCTAGACCCGACCCGGAAGTCGTTCTAAGCTCGCCGGAAATGACGACGGAGGGGTCAAACTAGTGTTTTGATATTATGTTTTTATATTTCTAATTAGATCACTACACTGGCGTTTTGAGGGAAATAGGATTCTGTTGTGGGGTATGTGGTATTGTATTAACGTTGCGAGGGGACGGCCCGCGCGGCGGAACGGGTCGTTGGGAACGTTTTTATGGGATCATGGGAGCAGCTAAGCTAATGCTACTTAGCCGCGCTAACGGCTAAAGCGGTCGCCGGATGTGACGTCGTAAGCGCGCGCTAGGTTGAAGCTAACGAAGCTAATATGCTAAGCTAACATGCTAAGCTAACTGTGCTGACGTCATGGCATGACGGGACTCTCGGTATGTCTCGCGAGGGGGCGTCCATCTTGACGGGGCTCCGAGCGTCCATCTTGACGGGGCTCCGAGCGTCCATCTTGGGAGGGTGCCGAGCGTCCATCTTGGTAGGGGTGGCGAGCGTCCATTGTTAAGGGGAAGGTGGAGTTATTTAGGAATACAGTAGGGGGCAGTAGTGGACAGGATGAATATGTTTGGATTCTGCTCACAGGACGTTTTCATCGTACACTCTCTCTCCCCCTCTCTTCTCTTTCTCCCCCTCTCTCTCCCTCTCTCTCTTTCTCTCTCTCTCTCTCTCTCTCTTCTTCTCTCTCCCCCTCTCTCTCTCTCTCTCTCTCTCTTCTTCTCTCTCCCCCTCTCCCCCTCTCTCTCTCTCTCTCTCTCTCTCTTCCTCTTTCTCTCTCTCCCTCTCTCTCCCCCTCTCTCTCTCTCGCCTCCCCTCCCCCTCTCTCTCTTTCTCTTTCACCCCCCCCTCTCTTTCTTTCCCTCTCTCGCCCTCCCTCTCTCTCCCCCTCTCTCTCTCTCTCTCTCTCTTTCTCTCTCTCTCTTCTTCTCTCTCTCTCTCTCTCTCTTCTTCTCTCTCCCCCTCTCCCTCTCTCTCTCTCTCTCTCTCTCTTCCTCTTTCTCTCTCTCCCTCTCTCTCCCCCTCTCTCTCTCTCTCTCTCTCTCTCTCTCTCCCTCTCGCCTCCCCTCCCTCTCTCTCTCTTTCTCTTTCACCCCCCCCCTCTCTTTCTTTCCTTCTCTCACCCTCCCTCTCCCTTTCGCCTCTCTCCCTCTCACCTCTCTCTCCCTCCCTCTCTCTCTCTTACCCCCCCCTCTCGCTCGCTCCCCTCATTTCAACACCGCCTCTCTTCCATGTACTTCCCCCCCCCTCGGCCCCCCCCCCGAAACGCTTCTCTTTCTCTCCTAGGTTAGGGCCTGTATATAGAGTTTTTTATGGGTTTCAAACGCGGTGTAGTGCTAGGTATATTGTTTATTGCTGTTTACTGTAAGGTTTCAAAGGCGGTAGGCTGAGTTTGGGACTTATTATGCGTATGTTGTTGTTCCATATTCAGTTTTGTTGTTGTTTTTAGGGAATTTCTAGTGCTGGCAGTGGTATTGCCTGCGTTGGCGCTACGCTTTGTTCGACAAGTCATTTATTCATCCTTTTTTTTTTTTTCTTTTATACAAATCAATACAAAACACTGCAATCAAGACATCGAGGAGATAGTAAAAAAAGCTAAATATTCAAATGACAAACTTTGCATGCAATCACACTGAAATGTATAGGCTACCATGTCAACCTAAACGCTTTGTTCGTACTTCTTTCCTTACATTTGGACGGGCCCCGGCTGGGGCTCAGTACCAGTTCATGTTGGTGGGCCGTAAGTCGGAGCATAAATACTCTACTCGGCTGCAATGGGGGTGTGGGTAGACAGTTCGTCGTGGCTCACTGTCTGCCTCCACGCTTTGTGCGCTGTGTGCAACTCGTCGGTGCTCGTTGTCACACTGCGCACATTTTTCATTTTACCAGGGGTACGGGGACTGCTAAACGTCGTGGCGGGGGTGGGCTCGCTGTCTGCCGCCGCGCATTAACAGGGGTGCGCTATGCGTGCACTCGTCAAAGGCTCGCTGCCACACTACGCGCGTCGAATTATATTGTGTGTGGATATTTGGGTGACTGGTTACGGTGGTTGAGTGAGGTGCTGTATGTGTGTGGCAGTGGGTTGTGAGTGGAATAATTTTTGAATATCCTTGGGTAAGGGGCCCGGGGTGTCACGTTCCAGGTTGCAAACTGGGGGTGATGCCGTGGGCCACAGGACGAGTTGGCCAGTGGAATGTCATTGGTCGGCAGGATTTTCAATATGGGGATGGTGTCGCCGCCTGTGGTTATGAACGGGTTGTGTGACACTGTTCTAAATGCACGGGGACTTCAGTGACATGAGGCACTGAAAATTGATTTCTGTTCCCGTGAGGAGCGCGTTATTTTAACACCTAAAGGGTTAGGTGTTACGGGGGATATATAATAACTGTGTGAGAGATTGTGAATGGAAAATATGTGTGTTACTGATATGTGTAATGTAATATGAGCGAAATATATACTAGGCTTTCACGGACAGAAATAAATATAGTTACACATACACATAGTCATTTGCAAAGAACGATTAGAGTAAAAGTGAGATTATTCACCTAAATTACAATGTCCGATACAGATGTTTAGAAATGATAGGCTGTAAATAACAACTTTCTGATTGACCACCATCTCAGGAAACAGCTGATGGAAAATAAGTTCCCCGGAGTGGTATTAAGGAGGATCTTGACAACAGGATTGAGAATCTGGGTTTCCAATGGAGACAACTGGAAAAAAGATTAAGGCTGTGTCATTGATAAATCAAAAACGAAAATTGCACAAATGCTCTCAAGTGATCATAGTCTAGGAGATGCCCGACATTCCATGCTTAAAGACAAATGATGGATTGTGAATGGCAAATGTCACTGATAATTAAGTGTATTTTTTGCTTCTCTCTTTTCACAGCTGCTCCAGGACGGATGGCCGGCGCTGACAATTCCGAACCCCAACAGGGAAATCGAAGAGACTGTTGACAGTCAGGGGGTATAGTATCACAAGACCGAGATTATCAATTCCTGTTTACACCAATATAGAAGTGTGAGTGAAATTAACTCAAGTTTGGTAAAAATAGTTTGAATACAGAGAAACTTGCTTTCCAAACGGTGACGTTACGAGTGATTGAAGGAAGCGGAGAATGGAAAATACACAGATAGGAGCAACCGGAGGGTTAGATGCACTGACCATAGAAAGGGTAGACAATCTGTCTATTTCAACGACTGAAGATGTCACAATAAAAGTGACGAAGAGATGGCCAAAGATATTCAGGCCATTACAGAACCTTGTAGTTAAAGGAGGCCGGTGTAGAATGCGTACCCAAATCAAGATAATGCCGATAACCTCTGCAGACATTACATTGACCGAATTGGACGTTGACTTGATTGACTGGAATTTGATCGACTCCCCTCTAGTGTCCAGTGAGACGGAGGGACTGGAAATAATGTCTTTTACTCCGCCACAGGGAGTCGTTGCAGCAAGCGACCCAGAGACAGCTGTATTACCCGAGTCAATCCACGCTGAAGTGTCCGTTGCAGATGACTGCCAGTTACAGACGTGCCTCCCTCTCGAAGATCACCTAGCCGAGGCTAGACGGGTAGTGGACTATCTCCAAGGCCTACTCCAGCCCACACAGCCCGGAGGGGAGACAGGTTCCAATCGCCTCTCTCCCTCTCCCTCTGGAGAACCAGATGGCCAGAGACAGGCCCAGTTGGGGCCACAACCCGTGCCGGAACAACAACAAACCCCGATAAGACCACCCACGAGGTGGCAACCACGAGGAAAAGGTGTAGGCAAAGGCAGGAATCCGATTGGCTACCGTGTGCGGCAGGTGCACTGTTGGACGTGTGGGACCCTCGGACACATTGCTCGGAACTGTGCAGAGCAGGACCATATATCCCCAACAGGGCGTGTTTGTGCAGGAACAGGTGGCGGGCCCCTCCCAACCACGGGCCCCTCTCAAGGAACTGTGACTGGACCAAATAGGTACGTGGCTTTCTCCTCCGAACAGGCTCCAGGGAACCATGGCGATGATGGCACACCACCAGGACGTGTTCTGGGCCCGATGACCCCAGGGTCATCCGGTCACAGGCAACTGACCCACCGGGTCCCACAACCCGGGGGAGACCGCCAGTGTTGTTGGGGCTGTGGAGTGAAAGGTCATTTTCAAAGGTCATGTCTGCAGAGGCCACTGGCAGAATAAAAATATATGCAACTGACTAGGGTAGAGGTGGGATATATTGAATGATAAAATATGCTCCTAATTAGATTAGAATAAAAAGTAAATAGAGGTGTTAGGTGATTAGATTATGAATGAAAGTTACTAAAAACGAATGTATGGGTGACTGACAAATGCATGAACTAATCAGACTAACAAGAGGTCAAATTATGTTAAACAGTTAATCGATATTAGACAGTGTGATGATGTGACACTGCGGCAGCTAGTGATCAGTAAATTATCCATGCTCGGTCAACATTCAGATTGATCAAGAGGTGGACTGCATGATTAAGAAATTGAAAAGACTCATAGTTGTTTCTAGTATTTTATAGTATTGACAGAAGCGTATTAACAGTTATGGGCAATAGGATAGGTGTTTATTTACTTTTATTTTTACTTCTCTTTTCTAGTGTGATACGAGCAATTCCTGACTTAGGCCGGGAGCGTACATTTTGTTTATTCATTTGATTTCCCTTTTTGTTTCTTAGTTAAAAATGAGCTAGAAAGCTCACAAGTTTGGTTTATTTTTTCATTTATTGGTTTGGCAGCGTTTTCTTTCTGTTTTCTTTCTTTCTGTGTGTTTTTTCTTAGGGTACCTGGCAAGCTGGGAGTGATCTCGACACATCAGGACGGGGTAGTATATGTCTGTAAGATGGACTGGGAACAAAGTGAAGGAACATGAGCTAGTTATAGATTTTTGTTCTCCGCCCATTGAATACCCAGTTTTAGGGGCTGGGGGTGTGTCGTGGTTGGTGATAGTGTTGGGGAGCATGATTCTCTGTACATTAATGAAGCTCAATGGATTTGGTCGCTATTGGCCAAATTAGTCTTGTGTAGGGTGTGAACATGTGCAATTGATAATTGGCTTGTGATGTGGAAGATGTGTGTTTAAGGCGGTCTGTGACTTGTACACACAGGTTACTGGGAGAATGGATGTGTCAGTGCTGAACGTCCGGTCCGGGGTGCAGCTGTCCAAAACCAGAGGGAGACGGTAACGATGTTTGAATGTGTATTCCACATCGAGAGGTGGAGAGTATACTGTTTTGACAGCATAATATAATGAGAGCCATGTGAATTTTTCAGAATTTTGAAATTTAATGATCTAGAAGCCATGAAATATATAGATAAATGATTTGGAAAAGAAAGTTGTCAAAAGCTCAGACCAGTAAAGAGAGTCTGAGGAATGGAAATTATGGATTCTCAATCAATTGTTGTGGTAGAAGTGATCCCCACTGTGCCCCGGAGCGATATATATTCACTACAGGATACGGATGGGAGAGGACACTGGCTAGTGTCTACCCAGCGGTTCCATGGGGAACCACAACACTGCGGAGAACCAGGAGACGCCTACATCTCGGGCCGGGAGAGTCTTGGCCAACGCAGTGACCGAGTCTTGAGGCTTCAGAGGGAAACGACAGACAACTAACGAGCAGACAGGCGGCTAGGCCTCAGCAACAACTCCGGCTGTCAACAGAAGCAAGGCCTCAACTATTGACCAGGGGGTCAACAAGCGAAGGGGGGGAGCTGCTATCGCCCCTATCGACCACCAGGTCGTCTAAGGAGGGGAGGAGAAACAAACCTCTTCCACTGATCCGAGGGTCAACCAGCGAAGGGGTCGAGCAGCCAGCAACGACCTCCCCATCGCTGTGAAGAATAGAAGATACTACAGCAGGGGGCTCTACCCCCTAAGAGAGGATCTCCACGAGTCAAGATGTGCTTGACAGAAGATGGGGTGTATTAGAAAGGCAATTTGCTTTCTGAGTTGCACCCAGCAGTCGTGATATTGCACCAGCTCTGAACAATAAAGAGGAGGCAGGGTCAAATCTAGAAAACATGGACCCCCCTCCTCAAATGCTCCATTGATCTTGGTACGAGAACAAGTTATTAAAGACCGTGCACATGATCACAAAAACTGAAATGGCTAATTTGAATTTTAGGATCTGAGTGTGACAAATCAGATATATATTTTATCCTAATATGATTTAAAATGTCTTAAGTGTTATCTAGATAGTAGTGTGTAGAGATTGATATCTATGTTTGACATATTGAGGATAGGTAAACTATCCGAGTGGGGAACTGTAGTAAATTCCCAAACATAGACTCATGATTAACTAATGTGTGGAAATATTTAGGCCTCAAAACAATAAGAAATATGAATGTGTGTGTGGTTACATAGACGTGATTGCCATTGTAGGCCACACAGGTCGATTTACACATGACGTGAGTGGTCAAATGATTCTATCTATGACCGCAACCCAAGGACCATCTGCTATGGCCTGGGACAATGGGCTCTGTAAAGATCAAACGAAGAACAAAAGGTCACGTAGACATGTTATCTAGCTGGAGTTTCCTGTCACACACACACATTTTCAAATACACATCCACACACACACACACACTCACACACACACAGTCACACACTCACACACACACACACACACTCACACACACATAGTCACACACTCACACACACACACACATATTCACACACACATAGTCACACACTCACACACACACACATTCACACACACACACACACATTCACACACACACACACACACACACACACACACACACAGAACATCTCCAAACAAGCTAACTATTTCCTGGTATATTGTTAAAATAGTAATTTGTATCTTGAATTAAGTCATTGAAGTTGTCATAACAAGTAAGGTAAAATATAATTAGGTTTGGTCATACTAAAATGTCTACAATTAGTTAATGTGTCTGTGCTATTTTCATTTAGATTCAATATGATTAATTGATTGGTCTATATGGTATTGAAATGTATTCTATTAAGCTAACAGAATGATTAGATTTGTTAGATATATGTTCTGAAAGTCAAACAGACTTAGTAATAAAGAAATATATCTGTGTTTAGGTAATCAATATAAACTTTGATTCATCAAAGTATTAACAAGTCAGGTAATGTTTAAGTAATTTTATAGGGAAAATATTCTCTGTTAGTAATGTGAAGAGGGTTTGGCCTATAAGCCAAACCCCTATTTTCAAATGCCAGCTTAAGCAGTCCTGTGATTGGAGGAACTAATGTGATGATGTCATCAACTCCGAGACACTGGGCCGGGCTATAAGATGGGTGTGTGATGTGGGGAGAGGAACTCGGGAACAACCAAGAAACTCAGGAAACAACAGAAGAACACTCTGAACCAACCAAACCCACAAGGACAGGACCTCACCTACCATCTCACCCATCTAAAGCAGGCAGCAGAAGACAAAGGACTTTTTGGAGGGAAAACAGACTGCTTTGTTTAGTCAGCCAAGACAACACAAAGACCAGCAACAACTTATCAATTATCATTCTTTATACTGTAATATTAGTCTGGTTGTATCATCTTACGGCATAGTGTTTGTGATCAACAACCATAGCATCTTCTTAATGTAATTTGTATACACTCTTAAACTTTGATTAAACAACTGTTATACTATTTTCCTCCTAATTCCTTCTGCCTTTCTGCCTGCAACCGCTCAGTCGGTTTGAACAGAAGTGATTCCCATAGCTTTAGGTATTGAATCACAACGCAGGGTACTAACAGACAGGTTCTGATCAGAGCAGAACAGAACAGCTTGGGAATCCACTTCACATGTCTTTCACTTAACACCAAGAAAACAGTGTGTATGATGTTCACAAAGTCACCAGTAGAGGTCACTCACTCTAATGTGTTTCTGGGAGAGGCGGAGCTGGACATTGTACATTAATTCAAGTATCTTGGGGTCACATTGGACTCTACATTGACCTTCAAAAAGTAATGTGAAGAAAGTGACAAACAGTCAAGTTTAACATCAAAAACTTCAGGCAGATCAGGCCCTGCCTGCCAGTTAATGCTGCAAGGATGTTTCTGCATTCAATGATTTTATCACACATCAAGTACTGTTTTATCAACTGGTCTCTTTCATATGTCACTACTCTTACACCAATAGAATTACTCTACAAAAAAGCCATAAAAGTATTTGATAGGAAACTAATTTCATTTCATCACTGTAATGTTTTAGAAAAACATAACATGCTAAGTTTCGAGAATTTCCAAGTTTTCAAATATACTTGCTTCATGTACAAGGTTCTGCATGGACTTGCCCCTCCCCCATTGAATGAGTTCATCCAACAGAAAGCAGACACTGGCATTACCACCAGGGCCATCAGTAGAGGGGACTGTAAGGTGCCTTTTCGGTATACTACCATTGCAAAAACTGTGTTCTCTGTTAAAAGTGGTAACTACTGGAATAGCCTACCAGTTGTGATTAGAGAGTGCCCTACATACTCCATGTTCAAGACCCATCTTAAACTGCATCTTAAGGCAAACCAGAACTCTGATAATTTTTAATCTGATTTAGTTTATGCAACTTGTTTATTGTTTTATTGCCGGCCCACACACTGGCCCACACACCGGCCCACATAATGGCCCACACACCGGCCCACATACGGCCCACACACTGGCCCACACACTACACTGGCCCACACACTACACCGGCCCACACACCGGCCCACATACGGCCCACACACCGGCACACACACTGGCCCACATTAGTGGCCCACACACCGACTCACACACTGGCCCACACACCGACTCACACACTGGCCCACACACTACACCGGCCCACACACCGACTCACACACTGGCCCACACACTGGCCCACACACTGGCCCACACACCGGCCCACATTAGTTGCCCACACACCGACTCACACACTGGCCCACACACCGGCCCACACACTGGCCCACATTAGTGGCCCACACACTGGCCCACACACCGGCCCACACACTGGCCCACATTAGTGGCCCACACACCGGCCCACACACTGGCCCACATTAGTGGCCCACACACTGGCCCACACACCGGCCCACACACTGGCCCACATTAGTGGCCCACACACTGGCCCACACACTGGCCCACACACTACACCGGCCCACACACTACACCGGCCCACACACCGGCACACACACTGGCCCACACACTACACCGGCCCACACACTACACCGGCCCACACACCGGCCCACATACGGCCCACACACTGGCCCACACACTGGCCCACATTAGTGGCCCACACACTGGCCCACATTAGTGGCCCACACACTGGCCCACATTAGTGGCCCACACACCGACTCACACACTGGCCCACACACCGGCCCACACACTGGCCCACATTAGTGGCCCACACACCGACTCACACACTGGCCCACACACTGGCCCACACACTGGCCCACACACCGGCCCACATTAGTGGCCCACACACCGACTCACACACTGGCCCACACACCGGCCCACACACTGGCCCACATTAGTGGCCCACACACTGGCCCACACACCGGCCCACACACTGGCCCACATTAGTGGCCCACACACCGACTCACACACTGGCCCACGCACTGGCCCACATTAGTGGCCCACACACCGACTCACACACTGGCCCACACACTGGCCCACACACTGGCCCACACACCGGCCCACATTAGTTATTATATTATTAAAAAAAGTAAAAAAAAAAAAAAAGTTTAAAAAAAAGTATAAAAAAAGTTTTTTTTTTTTTTTTTTTTTTTTTTTTTTGGGACCAGCCCACTTTGGTTCCGGCCCATCGGGATTCGTCCCGAACGTCCCGATGGCCAGTCCGCCACTGAATGTATCTCTCTTTCTCTCTCTCTTTCTTTTCCTATCTTTTTTCTGTCTCATTCTTTTCCTTTTCATTCTCACAAACTCTCTGATTCAAAAAATCTGAACTTTATTGTCCATTCACACAAGCAAAATGTTGGATTCGTATTTGGCTTTTCTGTCTTGGTTATTACAGTTTTTTTTACGAATGCTTTGATGCATTTCGCACATCAGAGTTTCAATGTGCAAAACTCTTAACACAGAATGCTATACTGCTAATTTTGGGTTCAAAATGCAATATAGCATGCACAATTTAAATACCAGTGTCAAATCAGAAAATAGTATATGTAAAAGCTTATAACAGCCCCAAAACATTATATATTTCAAACAATTAAGTGAACAACTGAACCAAATTAGATTATATGTCTTGCAAAAGTGTATCATAGTGTCAGAACAGTGGATATGTTCATCGTTGAAGTTTAATTATTGGTGCACTTTTCAAATACAACGGTCATTATCAAATAATCCGGTCAAACACAATATACTTGTTACCAAAGTAGACTATGCAACTTAATTTCCTCATAACCCCTGTGATAGACATGCAGTATAGTGCTTGTGTCTTTATGAAAGACAAACAAAATATATGATTACAGTATTTGAAGTTTAATCATTACAGTAAAGAAAAATACATACAGTAATGCTCTGTATTGTACAGTCAAAACAAAAACAGTTACAGTAAACAAACTATTATAAAGTACAGTAAAAAAGGGTTACTTGGTGCTTTTTAAATGTTCACCCAATTGTCGTGAGGCTGATTGACTGGATATTTTCCAAGACTCCGTTATCAGCTATTACAGTAACACAGAATGCTATACTGCAAATTTTGGGTTCAAAATGTAATACAGCATGCAAAATTACCGTAAAATACCAGTGTCAAATCAGAGAATAGTGCTTGTGTTTTTATGAAAGATTATTTGATCGTGGTTGTGGTCAAGGAGGCAGAAGAACATCTGTCTCAAATTAAATTATAACTACAATTGTTGACCACGTAATACAGTAAACCGAGGTCTACCACTGGCTGAAGCTGGCAGGGTGGTGCAGCCAAACCTGAACAGGTCAACGGTGGCATCCATTATATGATTTTTTACAGTAAGAGAGATAATCGGTAAGTCAATATGTGTAATTTACTGTACACTACAGTAACTGTATATTGAAATTACAGTAATTGTGAAATTGATATTGTTGTCTGTTACAGTATATTTCATAAATACTAAAGGTGTGGGTGTGAATTATTTTTGTAATTGTTATCTTTACTGTACATTAGAACTGAACGAGCACCACCAAGTGGAGGACGTGGCCGTCTTCTCTCCTGTGGAGCAGGAGAGGGCACTTGTAGACATGGCGGTCAGATGTGACGTCGATGAAATTCTTTGGCCAAATGCCGAGGAGCGGCAAGATGCTGCTTGAGCACCATGGAGTTGTATTCTTTTCTTATTTTTTTTCTAAGAATATTTTTTTACAATAGTTTGTTTACTGTAACTGTTTTTGTTTTTACTGTAAAATACAGAGCTTTACTGTATGTCGTTTTCTTTACTGTAACAATTAAACTTCAAATAATCAAATCATCCTTCATAAAAACACAAGCACTATACTGCAGTCTATCACAGGGGTTACTGTATGAGGACATTACCATTGCATAGTCTCTTTTGGTAACAAGTATTCTGTGTTTGACCGCATTACTGTATTTGATAATGGCCGTTGTATTTGAAAATGCACCAATAAGTAAACTTCAACGATTCACATATCCACTGTTGCTCCTTTCTTCAGGTTTATAAGCAGCCTTTTATGTAGTGGTGAAGAGATTATCAATTGTATTGCAAGTTCAAGTTTCAAGTTTCTTTAATAGTTGTCATACAGAAGTACAGAATACTTTTATACAAAATGCTTCTTACTGTTACGCTCCAGAGACTGTGCTAGACAAGATAAGTATGAAATAAAATAGTATAGCATGTAAAATAGAAGTAAAAATAGAGGTCACAGTGTTCAGTATAGACATATGTACAATGTTCGATGCAGAATAGAAGTAACTGAGTTACCATACAATATACAATATACTATGCAATGTACTAATATACAATACTATATAGTGCAAAGCAGAAATGGGATGAGGTACAATTTAGGTACAATCTACAGTAAGGTGTACGAGTTGTAATGCAAATCCTTTACCAATAAATATAAAGTGTAAAGTGTGTTTAGGTGATCTAAAGTGTGGAGAGTGGGTGCTGCAGTGTGTTGTTTGTTTAAGTGAGCGTGTGCGTGTGGGTGTGTGTGCTGTGTGCATTTGATGGTTGTTGCATAGTGTTTATTGTTCATTGAGCAGCCTGATGGCCTGGGGATAGAAGATTCTTCTGAGTCTTTCTGTGCTCGCCTTAAGACTCCGGTATCGCTTGCCTGACCGCAGCAGTTCAAAGAGGCAGTTGTTCTGGTGGCTGGAGTCCTTGATGATTCTCTTAACCTTACCCCTGCACCGCTTGTTGTAAATGTTTTGGAGGGTGGGAAGCCCCCCTCCAATTGTGCATTCGGCTGAACGTGTCACTCTTTGTAGTCTGCTACGGTCTTGTGCAGTGCTATTCCCAAACCAGGAGGTGATGTTGCCAGTCAGGATGCTCTCTATTGTACATGAGTAGAAATTCTTAAGGATCTTCTGACTGACTTGGAACTTCCTTAGGCACCTGAGGAAGTAGAGGCGTTGTCGTGCCTTCTTCACAACACTGTCAATGTGTGTGGTCCATGTCAAGTCCTCGGATATGTGGGCTCCGAGGTACTTGAAACTGTTCACTCTCTCAACCGGTGCCCCGTCGATGCTGAGGGGGCTGTAGACCTTGAGCCCCGACCTCCTGAAGTCCACAATCATCTCTTTTGTTTTGCTGACGTTCAGGGAGAGGCAGTTCTCCTGACACCACTGTGACAGATTCTCTACCTCTTCCAGGTAGGCCCTCTCGTCGTTGGCAGAGATCAGGCCCACCACTACTGTGTCATCAGCAAATTTGAATTTGATGATTGTGTTGTTGTTCCGCTGTGCCACGCAGTCATGTGTGTACAGGGAGTAGAGGAGGGGGCTCAGAACACAGCCCTGGGGGGCCCCTATGTTGAGCGTGATGGATGAGGAGGTGCAGTTGCCTGCTCTTACCACATGGGGTCTGCCCGTCAGGAAGTCCAAGACCCACTGGCAGAGGTCATAGTTCAAGCCCAGGTCCCTGAGCTTGGCTATGAGTTTGGAGGGGACTATGGTATTGAATGCTGAGCTGTAGTCGATGAACAGCATTCTCACATAGTTCCCCTGCCTCTTGTCCAGGTGTGATGCTGCTGTGTGCAGCACATGGGCTATGGCGTCCTCCGTGGACCTGTTAGGGCGGTATGCAAATTGCAGGGGGTCCAGGTTGATGGGGAAGGAGGAACAGATGTAGCCCTTCACTAGCTTCTCAAAGCACTTCATGGCTATGGAGGTGAGAGCTACAGGGCGGTAGTCGTTGAGGCAAGTGGGCGTAGATTTTTTAGGTACAGGGATGATGGTGGACTTCTTCAAACAGGTGGGGATGACAGCCTGTTCTAAGGACAGGTTAAAGATGTCAGTGAATGGACTTCCGGTTATGTCGGCGTAGGAGAAAGACGTGGTCGAGAAGGCTCTCCTGCCTCACGCTAATAATTTACATTTCTAACATCTAAAAAACATTCCAACCACAGAAAATCGAAACTCCTACTTAACAAACACCCTACAGAGGTAAAAAGGAACAACGACAGGACCAGACATCTTAAACAAGCGACATTACAACCGACACGGACAACTCCAATCAATAGGGCTAACGCTACTAGCAAGACAATGGCCGCACGGGACGTCGCAGTCAATACGGAGCACATGGAAGACGGTCAAGACGCCCTATCCATGACTATTCTACTCGAAGTTCTGGCAAAACAATGATCCAGCCTCAGAGAAGACTTTTCAACTTTGTTACAGAACTCTCTCTCGCCCCTACAAACATCGGTGGATGCACTTCACGAAACGGTTAATTCCTTTCAAGCACGCCTCGCCAGAGTTGAAACCACCGCGGGTGATAACTTTGAGGGTCTCGTCAGAGCGGAGAAAACCATACGCAAATTGGAAACAGACAACAGCACCCTCCTAGACCGGGTCGACGAGCTGGAAAATTGTTCAAGGCGAGTCAACCTCCGTATTGTAAACGTACCCGAAGACAGCGAAAAGGGACAAGACCCTATTAAATTTGTCGCAAATCTACTGATGGAAGTCATGGGTCCCGACGTATTCAACAAGCCACCGGAGCTGGAGAGAGCACACCGATCTCTACTCCCCAAACCCAAAACAGGTACCCCGCCACGATCCATCATAGTATGCGTCCACCGGTTCCAGGAGAAGGAACGAGCATTACGCTGGGCCAGAGAAAACGAACCCCGCTATCAGAATAAAACTCTGAGATTCTACCCTGATTACAGCGCAGCCCTTTCTAAAAAACGTGCAGCGTTTAATGATGTCAAAACTATCCTGTACCGTAAAGGCATACGCTTCGGGCTCCTTCACCCCGCCTGCCTCCGGGTGACACTGGCGGAGGGAGAAGTCTACACTTTCACCACACCGGAGGAAGCCAAGACATTTTGCAAGGAAAGATTTGGCCAAGCTGAAAACCCCGTTAAATGAATGATTATGACTGGGACCCCAGGCTATAAGACGTTCCACATCGACCGTGAAAGAAAACAGGCAGAGTCGACCGGTCATAGTTGGTTTGGGTACGTCGCGTGATCGCTTCCCCAGGTTTATAATTTAAGGTGGAACTTTTCATTTCACCGTCACTTTTTGGATGATAATGGTTTTATATAATTACTGACATACTGCAAAGTAGACCTGCCATAGTTTGTCTGATTAACCCTTTCAATGACCGGGACACCAGACTACAATAGACGTTCCACGTCGACCGTGAAAGAATTTACGGGTATATGTATACACTTTTTCTGGTTCTAGAGATTAAGGTGGAATTTCCCATTTCACTGTCACTTCTTGAATGAAAATGGCTTTATATAAATATGGACATCTTACAAAGTCGAACTACCATAGTTTGCAATCTTAATTTTTTTTCTTCTCTGTTTTCTCTTTGTTTCTAAGGTGGAATTTTTATTTTATTTCTATTTTTCTGCCATAGTTAATTTGGATATGGGATTGCTTTTTCTCTTTCCTAGAACTTAAGGTGGAACTTTTCATATTACTGTCACTTTGCGAATGACAACAGTTTTATATAAATAAGGACATGTTGACCAACTATATATATATCTTTTGAATATCCATCTATTATTTTTTCTCCCTTAAAATGGATGTCGCTTTCGAACATGAAACAAAGGTTGGGTCTTCTTAGAATCAAAGGTGGAACTTGTATTTAGATTTTTTTTCTCATACCACTACCACTTCTTGAAGGACAAGTTTTACATAATAATTGACATATTGCAAAATCGACCTGCCAGAGTTAATTTGGATATGGGATCGCTTTTTCTGTTTCCTAGAACGTAAGGTGGAACTTTTCATATCACTGTCACTTCACGAATGACAATGGTTTTATATAAGTAAGGACAGTTTGACCTACTATATACATACATATATCTTTTAAATATCCATCTATTATTTTTTCTCCCTTTAAATTGATGTCACTTTTGAACATGAAACAAGGGTTGGGTACAATTCTACACATACCTATCTCCAGTTCTCCAAGTTATTGGTTGTTCATGTAAATAACAATGTTCATTTGCTCCTCAGCAATAGTTTCGGTTAAAGCACAAATAAGATGTGTATAACATAATGAGAGACAGGAGCCTCTCTACATAGGCTAGGAGTGAAGCTGCACAATTGGAAGACACAAGGGATTTATCAGCCTGTCTCAATTGGGGAGACAGGCATAGGGGTAAATGTGTTTATGTTCTATTTGTATTCTATGTATGTTTCCGTCTGTACTACATGTATATTTTTTCATATAGAGATATATCGGTACCCTTATACTCTAATAGAGAATAATCCAGACATGGAGTGGTGGGGAGATGGAGACCACTTTACAACACAACCACACAGATCAAATGATGGAGCCAGTTAAATTCACAACATTCAATATCAAAGGCCTAAACAACCCAATCAAAAGGAAAAAGGTCTATTCATACCTAAAGAAACTCAAAGCAGACATTGTATACCTACAGGAAACGCATCTTTCTGATGAGGAGCATAAGAAACTCAAGAGAGAATGGGTTGGACAGGTGTTTGCTTCCTCCTTTAATACCAAATCAAGAGGAACCGCAATCCTTATTAACAAAAACATCCCTTTCGTTGCCACCAGAACCACCTCTGACCCTAGAGGCAGATTTGTACTTGTTGAGGGACAAATGTACTCGGAACGTTGGACACTATTGAACATTTATGCACCTAACTTTGACGACCCCGCCTTCATCCAGAATATTTTCCTTCTTATAGCTCAGGCAACGGGCATAATTTTAGTGGGAGGGGACTTCAACTTCTGCCTGGATACAGTACTAGATAGGTCCTCAACCAACCCGGCTTCCCCTACCAAGGCAGCAAAAACAACCATTTCTTTTATGAAGGACTATAACTTGACAGATGCCTGGAGGGGAATGCACCCAGGGGTTAGAGATTACTCCTTCTATTCTCACCCCCACGGCAGTGGCGTCGTTAGCCCTGGGCTTCCGGGGCTTTAGCCCCGGATGTTTTTCTCCTAGCCCCGGATCTAAAAAAAAAAAAAAAAAAAAAAAAATGTTTACATTTTTTTTTTTTTTTTACTTTTTTTTTTTTTTTTATGTCAGCATCCCCATTGTCTGTGCTGAATGTTTGTTAGTGTTTGGTATTTTTTTTTGGTTTTTAGTACTTTTAAACATTTTTAGTAAGTAGTTTTCATTTGATCCTATAATTCTTTCATTCACCGATTTGTGGACTTTTTTTTTAGTGTCCTGAAAGGCGCCTTATAAATCAAATGCATTATTATTATTATTATTATCATCCAGGAGGGAAAAGACACTTTGGATAGTAGGGACTGCATCTCTGCCTGTCCTGACCAGGAAACACTTTGCAACTGTGATCTCCTCTGGCAATAGTTGGATATTGTAATGTGTGGCGAGGGGTTGCAGCAATTCCACTGAGAGAAACTGGTCTGAGGCTGGATAACATGCCTGTATGCCTCTCATAAATTGTTATCCAACTCATGAGAACCTGCTCTCAAGCTCTTGCAGCATTCTGTCGACGACTGGATAGAACAGTCTCTGTCTCAGCTGATCTCCTGAGCTGAGGTCTGAGCTTGTGCCACAAGATGACTCAACTACATACTCGTCGATCCTTTTCTGCTTCCTCCTTTGGCTGGTAGTATGTTCCTCAATCCAAAGGCCATTACATATGGCCTTTGTCCTGTCATACATGTCCACTGCCATCTCTGATGTGCGATAACCTTTGAGTGTGTCCTGCACTGTGCTTTTAAATAGTACAGATATTGAAGATGTGCACTTTAACGCAGCAGCACCTGGAGCTATCCATACCCATGTCCAGTGTCCTATAATAAGCTTTAATCGAACCTCGGATAGTCCGGTTGGTTTGGGGTGGTGTGAAAGCTCATTCACTCTTGCAAGTGAACCCTGCTGCGGTTCATTTGAGATGTGAATGCAAAGCGGACCAAAGGCAGGAAAAGACCCAAAAATCGAATCTTTTTTTAATGAGAAGACTGAAACATATGTATATAATGAAACACACAATCGTTTTTTTTTCGATTGCCTAAGCATGATTTTGAAAACGGGGCCCGGTGTTTCAAAACACACAATTAGCACAACCACACACACAATTATCAGAACACCTCAGATCCTTTGCTAAATTAAACACTTGTCAAAACCATACACTAATTTTGTTACCATATGAAACACACGTTACATAATGACTTAATTCTGTTTGAACCAGTTACACACACTGCTGTGCTTAACCTAAAACACATTTAGCAATTCTACTTCTCAGTGATTAGAGTACTGTAAGTGAAGTACGCAGATAATGTGCAAATATACAATAAATTCACCAAACACTACACAAGACCAATGCTGTAGACTGATGAAAATATAATTTATTTATCTACATATACCCAAATCAATGATGCAGACTGATAAAATAACGTTTTCTCTCCATATAACCAAATCAGTCAACATTTCAACATGGAGAATCACAACAATACATGTCCCAGTTTTCATGCTACTATGTGCATAACACTGTAAGCTCAGCAAATATCAGACAAACATAAAATACTGTATCCAGTACAGGTTAAAATTACAGTAACACATTTTTTTTTGAAAAAATTTAAACAGAAAATACTAGACATTATCTCTTTGCCTAGCTGGATCTGGCAAGATACTTTTTTGTTGTGATTCTCCATGTTGACTGATTTGGGAAAATGGGAGAAAATGTATATTTTCATCAGTCTGCATCATTGGTTGTCTTGTGTAGTGTTTGGTGAATGTATTGTATATTTTCACGTTCTCTGTGTACAGTACTTCACTCTCCTTCCATTTTGGTTGAAGACAGGTGAACTCACCTGCTGCATTTTTATAGTGCTTAAACCTGATTGTGTATCTACAATTAACTGTGTTTTTATTTTGTTATTGGTGTATATGTGTATGTATGTACAGTATATGTATATATATTATATGTATATATATGTGTATATATGTATATTTGTACTCCTGTTGGGGCTTCTTGGACCAGATCAATGTTTTATCTGGCTAAATAAATAAATAAATAAGAAACTGATGATTTGGTCCTGTTAACTTTGAATTTTCTATGGGGACTGCCCAGATCCCTCTCATGGACCTGGACCTCACTTTGAGAACCTCTAATGATTCTAGTTATTCAGTATTCATCTCTAATTCATCTAAAATTGCGTATTTCTGTGCCTAAAAAAAAAAAAAAAAAAGGGGGGGGGGGTTGACCCCCCCCTCCACCCCCCTGGGCTGAAGCCCCCAATGTTTTCTAACCCTAAAAACGCCCCTGCCCCACGGCACCCACACGCGTATAGATAACTTCCTGCTAACGCTCAATACCTTACTCGACTGCTGAGCGATCATTCCCCCTTGATTATATCCATATTTATGCCAGATAAGATAAAAACAATATATAGATGGCGATTTAATCCAATGATTCTCAAACAACCAGAATTTTGCTCCTTTATTAGAAAACAAATTGCATTCTTTACACTAACAAATAAACAATCTGCCCCTAATAGCTTCATCTTTTGGGATACACTCAAGGCTTACCTAAGGGGCCACATTATCTCCTATACAAAGGGAATGAAAAAGAAATACTGTGCCGAACTTGATTCTATTGAGGCTGAAATTCAAACACTTGAGAAAGACTATCAGAGAACATCAAATAAAGATACATATAGGACCCTGGTGAACAAAAAAATACAATATAATAACTTAAATACATACAAAACTGAGAAATCCATTATGAGTTCTAGACAAAAATACTATGAATTGGGAGAGAAACCTAGCAAAGTACTGGCATGGCAACTAAAAACGGAAGAAAGCAAGAGGGCAGTCAACAGAATTGAAGTAGCCCCAAGCAAAATCTCCAATAAACCCACAGAAATTAGCAATGCTTTTAGAAACTATTACAGTGACTTATACACTGCACAACCTAGCGGGGACAGCACGGCAATAGACTCCTTTCTTTCCAAACTTGATCTCCCAAGCTTGTCTGTCGAGGATAGTGAGTTTATGAGCAAACCTTTTTCAATTTGCGAAGTAACAGCGACCATTAAACTTCTACCGTCAAATAAGTCTCCTGGGGAGGATGGTTTCCCCCCAGAGTTCTACAAGGAATTTCAAGACCTCTTAATCCCTCCCTTAATGGAAGTCCTTCAATTAGCTAGAGAAGAAAAACAATTTCCTGAGACGTTCTCTCGGGCCATTATATCGGTTATTCACAAGACGGGGAAGGACCCTTTAAAGTGCGCCTCCTACAGGCCAATCTCGCTCCTAAATACAGACTATAAACTTGTAACTAAGATGACATCCAAAAGATTAGAAACATTCCTTCCCCGCCTTATTAATTCCGATCAGACTGGCTTTATAATTAACAGACATTCCTCTAACAATCTTAGACGCTTTTTTAATATTATCCATTTCGCACATAAAAACAAGATTCCCAGCATTGCTCTCTCCCTCAACGGCGAAAAGGCCTTTGATCGGTTGGAATGGCCCTATCTCTTCAAAGTCCTTGAAAAATTTGTTTTGACGCTCAATTTCTCGACTTGATCAAATCACTCTATGGCTCCCCCAAAGCTAGGATTGCGGTCAATGGGACTACCTCAGATTATTTCTCCATACTGTACATAGAGGTAACCGACAGGGCTGTGCTCTTAGCCCCGCCTTATTTACGCTTGCCCTAGAACCCCTAGCACAGGGGTGGCCAACCCGCGGCTCGCGAGCCGCATGCGGCTCTTTGCCCGTCAATGTGCGGCTCTTCCATCCATAAAAAAAAATTAAAAAAAAGATTTTTTTTTTTTATTTTTTTTTTTTACTTTTATTTTTTATTTTTTACTTTTTTTTTTTTTATGTCACTCATTCCATAAGGACGTAGAATAAACATTTACAAATTTTTTTAAATGGTCCATTTGCATGTTCTTGGTATCTGAATCTAGGGACATATATGGATCAGTGTCAGAAATAGTGTGTCTGTTACTAGGCTTGAGTAAATTGTAATGAACCAAAGGAGAATATCAATTCTATTTAAAAAAAAATTATCTTTGACTGTAAATAACACCATGCTAAAATTGACCAGACCTGAAAAATATAAGCAAATGAATAAAGGGAAGATGATTAAACAGAAGGTTTTGTAGATACAGTACTGAATTCTGCCATCTTTTTTATAATGTAAATTTCTCCACCATTTTTCATCATATTGCAACACCGTTTTTTGCAAGACGTTCACAGAAAGGTAGAGAAACTAACTGCGTTCTGTTTTATGGCAATAACGTTCAGGTTTGTGGGAGATAATCCCAAAAAATAAGAGAAATTAAAAAGTAAATCCAGAAGTCAGATGATTGACAGGGGCTGGTGTGAGCTGTGTAGGGTAGTTTTTCGAAATTTGAAAGCCCTGAGTCTCTTCCTTCAAAAGACTACACTCACTTTTGGCTGTGCCACTTCCTCCTGTCAATATGCGCCGGTTTCCGACTCAATGCACTGAGATTTCTATAATCTTATATTTCACTAATAACAGTTCAAATAATTGGTAAACAAACATAATGCTGAAAATATACACTTTTACTGTATATCTCGGGCTTAAGAGGTTAACCCTGTGAGGCCCAAATTAAAAAGAAATTAGCAACTTCAGAGGCCAGAGGGTGGGACATATAAACACATTTACTATCAAATAGCATTGTGAGGCTGAACAACAGGACCAATTGACTATACATGTGCTTAAAGGGGAACTATCTTATAAATGGCTTTTTTCAGTGTTTACCATTGTTTCTTAGCTATGTGGACTTATATTAATAGGATATATGTCTCTAATTCTCATATTGGCGAATTCTTCCAATTCTCCTCTCACAATATTCACCCTCACTGAACTGAGTCATCTGAAAATGTGCATATCTGTGATGTCAGAGATTTCTCAGCTGCATAATAATGTGGCAGTTGATGTGGCAGTTGGCACCAGGCCACACAGTGGTTGGAGCCCAGCCTCAAAACGGCTTAAGATCTTAAGGTAGAAAAATGCGGTTTTTAGTACTTGATTAGAAATACAAAACAATGCATTTAAAAAAAAAAAAACCTAGGTGTTCCATAGACTCACAGGAATTGTGTAAAAGTGCCCAAATAGTGAAAGAAATAGTAAAATAGTTCCCCTTTAACATTTTTTAAATAAACATAATTTTTTTAAATGGCTAAAAGTGATTTTGTAATTTTGAAACCGTGGGTCTCACAGGGTACTTTTAACCCTGTGAGGCCCAAATAAAAAAGACATTAGCAACTTCAGAGGCCAGAGGGTGAGACCTATAAACACATGAAGGGTGCCGTGACTGAAAAAAAAGGTTGAGAAACGCTGGTATATGGTGTGGCTCTTTGTGGTGCCACAGTAATTTTTTTGTGGCTCTTAGTCTCTGACTGGTTGGCCACCCCTGCCCTAGCAGAAGCAATCAGAATAGACACTAAAATAACGGGCTTCGAAATTGGACCGAACACACATAAAATCTCGCTCTTTGCCGATGATATTCTTCTCAATTTTAACAAACGCGGAAAGCTCCCTCTCACGTTTAGTCGAACTGTTGGACTTGTATAGCTCCTTTTCCGGATATAAGATTAACCTTGACAAAAGTGAAATATTGCCCTTATCAGATTCTATTAAAGACACAATTCAACATAACTTCCCTTTTAAATGGTCACCAAATGGTATAATATACTTGGGTATACTAATAGATAAGGAGATGGGGAATCTATGTTATGGTTTGTTACCGACCCCAATCGCACAACACAAGACAGGTATGAGAGTAAGCCAAAACAGGGCAAATATTTATTATAGAATAAAAAGCGGCACAGTCCCTTTAAGGGAAAACACAAAAACACTAGAGTCAAGGAATTATGGAAAATGCGGCACTGTGCCTTTAAGAGGCGAACAGGCTAAGGGACTAAGGCTAAGGGACAGGGCCGGGGCTAAATGTCAAGGACCAGGACCAGGGGCACTGGAGAGGGGGACAGGGACAGAGGCCCGGAGAGGCGGGCTGGAGACAGGGACAGGGACAGAGAACAGGGTTAAGGCCTTGGACAGGGCGAGGGCCAGAGCTGCTTACAGGAATGAGGACAGGGTTCCGACGGCGGAGGCCTGGCACGGGGACAGGGGCCCGACGGCGGAGGCCTGGCACGGGAACAGGGGCCCGACGGCGGAGGCCTGGCACGGGGACAGGGGCCCGACGGCGGGGGCCTGGCACGGGGACAGGGGCCCGACGGCGGAGGCCTGGCACGGGGATCCTCCTCCTCCTCTTCGGATGCTGCAGACGGGCAGCGCAGAACAAAGGGGGTCCCAGGGGACCGGAGTGGGAACACGCCATCCTCCCGTGGAATACTAGGGAGCGACGACGAGCCTGGGTCCAAGGGGAACGGGATGGGTACACGCCGTCCTCCCGTGGAATACTAGGGAGCGACGACGAGCCTCACCCCCAGGAACGAGGATCACGAAGAGACGCCTTCCTCCCGTGGAATCGGGAGCGATGACGAGCCGGCTTGACGTCTGGAGTGGGAACACTGGAAAACCTCCCGTAGAGAATTAGAGAGCGAAGACGGTGTCCCACTCCAGGCAAACGGCGACAGGTGGTGATGGCTGGCACGTCGTCTCACGCCGGAGACGCGGCAGGTGATGGTAACGTACAGGATGGTAACGTACAGAACTCCATGAACACAGAGTGTACACAGATACAGATACAGAACGAACACAGAGTCCAGAACACAGAACGACCCGACAAGGACTGGAGGGGAGTCTGCAACCTATGTACTCTCCCGAGGTGATTGCAAACTCCCAACAGGTGCGTGAAGGTAGAGGATCAAGGATGTCCAAGGGTGGGGGCTGGTGAAGAGTAGGAGGCAGGCAAAAGTTCTCACAAGGGTGGGGGCTGGTGAAGAGTAGGAGGCAGGGAAAATTCTCGCAAGGGTGGGGGCTGGTGAGGTGAGGAGACAGGGAATAAAGGTCCAGGGACAGGCGAATCCTCACAATATAAACTCAATCTGTTAAGACAGTTACAAATCCTAGGGGAGGACTTGGAAAAATGGATGAACCTCCCTCTCACCTTACTAGGCCGAATTAATGCTATAAAAATGAATGTCCTGCCAAAGTTTCTTTATATATTTCAGTCCCTCCCAATCCAAGTCCCTTCTAAATTTTTCTCCTCCTTGGACGGATTGATCAGACGGTTTATATGGCGAGGTAAATCCCCAAGGATCGCCTTAATTAAACTTACTTTAGACTATACAAAGGGAGGACTGAAACTTCCTAATTTTAGATTGTATTATTTGGCAGCACAAGCCAGATTTTTGGCTCAAATGTTTGAGGGGGACCTCTCAGCCTCATGGTTGAACATTGAATGTCTAGACATCAACGAGACCGCCCCATCTGATACCTTGTACAAATGGGACGTGAAATCAATTAAGACCATCACCCAGAACCCCTTCATGATCCATTCAGTCCAAACCTGGTTAAAATTACAAAAAAAAATTGGACACAATAGCCCTCTATCACCTAAAACCCCCCTATGGGGAAATAGGCTTATACCTATCTTATACCAGAATAGAGACTTTGAGTCCTGGCCTTTACAAGGTATCACTCGACTGGAACATTGTTATGAAAATGATGTTTTTATGTCCTTCCAGCAAATGAAAGAGAAATATCAACTTCCTGGAAGAGATTTCTTTAAATACCTGCAACTGAGAGATTTTGTGAGGGTTAACACTCAAGGTCAATGGAAACTACCAGAAAAATCTCCAATTGAAAGTCTTTTTCATAATGACCAAAAGATGGTGAGAACCATCTCTCAAGTCTATAACACCTTACTACCCTCTCTGCCGACCACTGAACCTGATAGGTCCAGGACTAGATGGGAGAGAGATTTAGACACAGAAATTGATCCAGGCCTCTGGGAGGACCTATGTAAAGATGGGGTCACATGCACACTAAATTCAAGATATAGACTGATTCAATTCAATTTCCTGCATCAGGTCTATTTTACCCCCTCCAAATTACATGGGTTCAACTCTAGTATCTCGTCCCTCTGTTTTAGGTGTGGCCAGGAGGAGGGCACATTCCTTCACTCCACTTGGCATTGCATCAAACTGCAAAGTTTCTGGGAGCGGGTCTGTGAGGCCATATCACAAATTCATAATATAACATTTCCGACTGATCCCGAATTATGCCTCCTTGGTAACTTTACAAACTCAAACCTTACACGCAGTCATTCCATCAAGCTTACAGAACTCCTCCTGGTTATTGCCAAAAAATGTATTGCAACAAAATGGAAGTCAGATCTCCCTTTGCCATTTGGGATGTGGCTTTCAGAGGTGAAGAGCTGTATCCCTCTAGAAAAGGTGACTTATTCACTAAGGAACAGGGTTGATGCACTCCGAAATACTGGCCGCTATGAAAACCAGAGACAAAAAATGCTCTGAGTTTCGTAAAAGTCAGTCAAAGCTTACTAAAAGCACGAGCAGTGAACTCCAAGCCCACGTGACTGAACTCAAACTAGAAAGAAACAGACTAAGAAACGACGTAAACTCCATGATCAAAACTGCAAAAAAGAATTTCATCAATGACAAAACTGAGGAAAACAAAAACAAACCACGTGAACTTTGGAAATTACTCAATAATCAACTAGGATGCAGTAAAAAACTTAAAACCAGATTCTCAAACATAAACATAAAAACTGACAACACGCTCATCACAGACAAGCTGGATGTAGCCAATTACTTAAACATTTTCTTCACAAACATAGCCACAACACTGGTAAACAAACTACCCTCCCACTCAGGGCTTTATGGGGTAGAACACATAGTAGCTTACTACAAAAACCTAGGGGTCCGCAAGGACGACTTCAAGCTGGAAATGGTAACAACAGATGAGGTACTCAATAAACTGAGCGCCCTCCAACCTAACAAGGCCACTGGCCATGACAACATCCCCTCCAAATTCCTCAGAGACTCAGCAGCCGCCATCACACCAATCATCACACACATAATAAACCTCTCCATAAAACAGGGACACGTCCCCAAGGACTTCAAAATTGCGAGGGTGACCCCTCTGCACAAAAAGGGCAGCAAATTAGACCCAGGCAACTACCGCCCTGTTTCTATTCTCACCTCCATCTCGAAAGTCATGGAAAAAATAGTCTACGAACAGGTCGAAAAGTACCTAGCGGAAAAAAATCTAATCTACGAATTCCAATCTGGCTTCAGAACATCCCACTCCACTGACACATGCCTTCTCTATTTGAATGACCACATCAAACAAGAGGTGGACGCAGGCAAATACTGCGGCATGGTCATGCTGGACCTACAAAAGGCCTTTGACACGGTCAATCACTCCATTCTGATTGACAAGCTAAAAGCAATTGGTTTTGATAGTCTATCAGTGAGCTGGATGCAATCCTACCTTGAGGGGAGGGAACAGATGGTGGAGGTAAACGGTACCCTATCCCCCCCCCTCACAGTGAGCTGTGGTGTCCCACAAGGAAGCATACTAGGACCGCTACTGTTCCTAATTTATGCAAATGACATGTCGTCAGCTTGTGACTGCAACTTGTTCCTGTTTGCGGACGACTCAGCCCTGCTGGTCTCTGACAAGAACAAGTTACAGGTTGAAAAAACCCTCAGCTCGGAACTAGGCAGAATCTGCATATGGCTCGCTGATAACAAACTATCATTACACATGGGCAAAACAGAGTCCATTCTCTTCGGTTCAAATAACAAACTCAGCAAGACCGACGGCTTCTCAGTTACAGTGGGTGACAATATTGTCACAAGGAAAGATGAAATTACCTACCTGGGTTCCATCCTAGAGGCTAATCTCTCCTGTGACAAAATGGCATCCAATGTAATAAAAAAAGTCAACCAACGAACTCGATTCTTGTACCGGATCTCCTCTCTGGTAAACAAGAACACCCTGAAGACTCTGGCAGGAGCACTCATTCAGGGGTACTACGACTATGCTTGCACCTCATGGTACCAAAGCACCTCAAAGGCGCTAAAAACAAAATTACAAACATCTCAAAACAAACTGGTCAGACTACTGCTTGACCTTACTCCTAGAACCCACCTCACCCCTGCCCACTTCGACAACCTAGGATGGCTTAGAGTAGACGACAGAGTACAACAACTTGCAATGGGCCTGGTCTACAACATACACTACACGACCAAGGTACCCATGTACATGTCAAAATACTTCCCAAAGGTCAGTGAATACCACGATCACAACACCAGAGGGAGCTCCACAAATCATGTTAAACCCAGATTCGGCTCAAATAAGGGACTAAACACGTTTCGCAATTATGCCACATCAATGTGGAACGCCCTACCCAAAGCTGTAAAGGAATGTGGATCACTACCCACTTTCAAAACCTCTCTCAAGGGACACCTACGGGAGACTGCAATTCAACACTGGCCCCTGTAAATATCCTAACCCAACCCCCTCCAATGTACAGTCATTTACCTAGTATGGTTTTGTCAATAGTTCAATGTACAATTGTGTTTGTTTGTACAGTGTCTCCTCCCCCCCCCCTCAATGTACAGTGTTACTTGTTTATACAGTGTGCCCCCCGCCCCCCCCCCCCCACCGCCCCCCCCCCCCCCCCCCCCAACCACCTCCAATGTAAATTACCCAGTATGGTTGTCAATATCCCAATGTACCCAACCCCCCCCACCCAACCTCCTCCAATGTACAGTTTCTACATCAAATGTATATACTCCCTTTTCTTGACTCCTTCTGTATCACAAACAGTACTGTATTTGCAAATCTGGTATGTCATAAATGTATAGATGTAGCAGTACTGACTATCTGTATGTCATGTATGTCATATATGTCTATATGGATTGAAAATGGGGGACCCTGATGGAAACAAGACAAACGTCTTTCTCAGGTCTGCATCCCCTTAACAATTGTATGTATTGAGCCGTACTGTATTGTACCCATTCTGCAATCTGTTAAATAAAGTTTTCATTCATTCATTCATTCATCAGTTCAATAAAATTTGGCAGCCTTTTCTGGACTATCTTGGAGGTCTCCCACCCGACTTGACTGAATAACCTCATTGATCTCTCTAGTAGCTCCATTCTGGTAAAGATGTGTTAAAGATGTGTTGAGGACATCCTGTATCTCTCAATGTCTCTGAAAATATTGTAATTTTTTGTTATTTTTTTGTTGTTGTTGTCGTTTGTTTCTGTTTTCCTGATGTGTTTGTTTACATATGTAGGGACCTTTATCACTTTATCTTACACATTTACCATGGCGTATATAGGCACACACATGTAGTTGTTGTTATTGTTGCTGTTATTACTGTCCTGTAATTGTCTCAGTATTGTCATTTGTGTATGTTTTGAATAATGAAAAAAAAAAAAAAAATATGTCAGTGAATACCGGGGCCAGTTGGTCGGCACAGACTTTTAGGACGCGGCCGGGGATGCCGTCCGGTCCTGCTGCCTTCCTGATATTCACTTTTTTAAAGGTCCGCCTCACCTCATGCTCTGTTACCCCCCCCCCCCCCCCCACATTGCCGTGGCTTGTAGGCTGGTGTTGTTATTCACAGCCTCAAACCTCGCATAGAAAGTATTGAGATCATTTGCTAAGGAGATGTCACTGTTCAGTTTGAGGGAGGTGCCTCTGTAATCTGTCATTGTTCTGAGGCCCTGCCACATACCTCTAGAGTCAGCCTGTTCAAACTGAAGTTCAACTTTATCCCTATAACGCCGTTTTGCCTCTATTACTGCTCTCCTGACGTTGTATCTTGCCGTCTTGTGTTCATCCATGTTGCCTGTCACAAGCCCGGTGTTGTAGGCTGAGGTGCGCACTTTCAGAGCCTCACGGACGGATTTATCTACCCAGGGCTTTTGATTTGGGTAGATTCTAATTGTGGTAGAGGGGATTGTTTCTTCTACCAGAGTACAGACAAAGTCAAGCACCGTTTCAGTGTATTCGTTAATATTGGCTGTATTATCACGGAATACATTCCAGTCTGTGCATTCAAGTGCAGCTTGGAGTGTCTCCTCTTGACGTCACAGTCCAACGCTTAACCTCTCGCGATACTACCGGCGTTAGCTTGAGACTCTGTTTATATTTTGGCAAAAGAAATGCTCACAATGCAATGCTACTCACCTGGGCAAGGTTGTTGAAGGTAATGAGAGATTAGTACAAACACCTGTTGAATTGATTTAGTGATCTGCCTGTGTAGCAATAAGCAATTGAACATTGATGTAGTATTAGGTGGCTGTATTCTGAGACTGGAGCATATGATTTAGAGTGTGGCACTTTGTATTACCAGTTTTGCACTTTATATGTACTGTAAGCATAGCATTTAGTATCTTAGACTAGAGTATGACTTTTGAAAGTCAGTTTGGCAATTACATTTTGAGTTTTGCACATTGCAACTCTGATGTGCGAAATGTGTCAAAGCAGTCGTAAAAAACTGTAACAGAAACATATTACATACAGTACACTTTACTACTACACTACATCAAATCACGCCAACCCCCCCCCCCCCACCTCCTCCAATGTACAGTTTCTTCGTCAAATGTATATTCTCTCTTTTTTTTAACTCTTTTTGTATCACAAACAGTACTGTATTTGTAAATCTGGTATGTCATAAATGTATAGATGTAGCAGTACTGTCTATCTGTATGTCATGTATGTCATATATGTTATGATGAATTGAAAATGGGGGACCCTGATGTAAACAAGACAAAAGTCTTTCTCTATTCCCCGTACCTGGTTCAACTAAGTCGATCAAAAGTCCCATTATCCAGATTCAATTAACCCAATGTTTGAATCCAGGCTTTCCCTGTTCCTCGAACGCTGATTCAGTCTTGTTAATTCAAACCAGACTTGATACTCAGGATAAGTGTGCGCGGCCGCCTCACCTGAAAAGACAGCAGGTGTCGATCGCAGAAATCCTGATTTTCTAACGGCATTGATTGATTGATTGATTGAAAACTTTATTAACAGATTGCAGAATGGGTACAATACAGTAAAGCTCAATAGCCTCGCCGACAAGTTAAATGCATAATCTATAGGCTAATGTTAAGTCCCTCATTACCCCAATCAATCAGATTATATTTCTTTAAATGTGCCTGCTGGCAGTAGGCTTAATGGAATGAATAATCGAATGAGATCTTGCTAGCAAAAATAATTAGTTCAACTCTTTCAGAATAAGTAGATACAAACAAGCCCAAAGAGTATCTAATTGATACGAATTAATAGATACTTATAAGGATATCTGTACTGTATGCGCTCGGCTTAGGTATCATGTACTTATATATAAATACATGGTTCCCAAAGTTTCAAGGCGCGACCCCCGAAATAACGTGTCAGAGAGGCTTGGAGCCGGCTATACAGTTTCACTATTAATCAGGTTTTAATCTGTTTCGGACATAATCCATACATGCATTGAATTGATTAACCTTTGGTTTATACCAGTGCAGTGACACCTCATGTTCATCATCAGATAACAGTGCTTGAACAGATAAATGCATTTTCTCAAATGCATTGATGTCAACGGCTCATTCAATTTCTCAAATCCGTCAAACAGCGCATCTCATCAGACATTTTAATCCCAGTTACAATATCACAATAACGTGTGAGTGACAGTGATACAATTCAACAATCCACAGATTCAGATTCCTCGTAATTCATAATCCACAGTCCACGCATATACACTTCAATTTATGCTTGAATGAAACACAATCCGGGCGCTCCGTTAAACAAATACATCCACAGCAGAGAATATGAAACTAATCAGAGTCAAACGCCCTACAGGTTTCATTCATTAAAGATATCCCTGCAGGATTCACATTTGCAATGCGCTGTTATTAAAATAACCACATGCAGTGTGTATTGCGACTCCGAGCGCCGTATCCGTATAAAAATTACGTGCATTAAATGTAAGTAAATCTATAGGCTGAATATGATTTATTATCAGCATTTTAGGTCTATTATTTTACATTTCAAAAGCCCCCTCTAGGAAAACAAAGCACAAAAACATAATTCAGAATGGTATAATGCAGATCTACACTGTGATAATTATTTCAGGAAGGGAGCTGGCATTTCTTTGCAAGGGTGTGGCCATGGTTCATCCAGCTAACTGAACTAAACCCTGCTCCGGAGCATGTTCAAACTTTTCGATCTGTTGCCATAGCGACTTACAAAATCCGACGTCGGGGGACGGAAATGTCTGGCTTAAGTCAAGCTATGCTGAAAATTACCCGGCTAACTCAGTTAGCCAGGTACGGGGAATAGACCCCTGGTCTGCATCCCCTTAACAATTGTGTGTATTGAGCTGTACTGTATTTGTTAGGGATAGTGTTGTCTGAGGACCCAATCACGGAACAGAACGAGGGGAGAACAGGCAGACGAGACGTGGAGCCAGAGGTGAACTATATCAAAAAATGTCTTTACTTCAAAAGAGGGCAGCAACAAAGATATTCACAAAAAATACTTCCAAAGGCAGCAGCAAAATACAAAACAAAGAAAAGCACAGCTGAAGACTGGCAGAGGGCTAAATACAAAAACAAATAATAATCTCAAAAAGAGAGCAAGTCCAAAAAAACACAAAACAAAGTTACTGCAGGGAACTTACTATGAAACAGGAGAACAAGGGCGTGGATAACAAACATGGGACCGAACATCAAGCAAGGATCTCTAAACATGAACTCCAAAAATGAACCGACACTGGAGGGTAGGGAACACACACCAGATATAGGGAGACGAATTAAGACATGGGACGCTAATTACCAACGAGGCACACATGGGGATAACACAAGACAAAACACTCTGGGGAAATAACAGGGAAACAAACAAACTAACCACACAAGAAAAGACTGAACACTAGACAGAGTAAACACCATACAAGGGACAAATAAAACAATTACAAAGGGAACAAGACTAAAGATAACACAAGGTTAAAACACATGGGAGACAATACAAAAGCCAAAAGTAAAAGTTTGTCCAAAGGTGGGGGCTGGTGAGGAGGAGAGGAAAGTCTATACAAGGGTGGGGGCTGGTGAGGAGGAGAGGAGAAGGTCCCAGCGACGCGTGTATCACTTCCGCAACGGATTTGATTACCGGGGTTGGCCTTATTGGCCGCGACGGCCACGTGACACGCCGTGGCACGCCCCGCGGCAAGCGCGTTGCTGCTGGAGTTCACTTCGCCTTTCACATCGCTGCTGTTTAATAATATTGTCGCGTTGGCGAAAGCAGGATGAGAGAGCGCAGATTTCGCTGTGTATCATTTAATCATTTATCATTTAACATTTGAAAGGCATACATTGTTGTCATACAGAAGTACAGAATACTTTTATCCAAAATGCTTCTTACTGTTATTGTTAGAGACTGTGCTAGACAAACGAATTACTAATTCGGTCAGAAATAGTGTAACTAATAACGTTAGTAAGCACTGCTTATATGCTTATTATGTCTGCGGGGTACAGTAAACGTTTCTCTCGGTACATTCTGA
>NC_140165.1:207564582-207589582 GCF_963971535.1 Notolepis coatsorum
ATCCAGGCTGGGCGGCCTAAACTCGTGCCCCCACCCAGGGGAGTCCTAGACGAGAACCGTTGGATATGTACATCGGAGAACCTACACCGGCGACTGCAGAACCATTTCTGGTTGGATTATATTGCTTTGGGACCGTGACTGCTGGAGCAGAGAACCGTCGACCCCACTGTCATTTGGGATCTACCCCCCGTGAGGATCATCACTCGAGCCCGCCTCTAGGAAGAGGCTGGCTAGCTGTCTTCCATGCTGTCGAGCATACTGGATTATAGCTGTTGCTTTGTCTACTGATCAAGGGAGTACATGCACTGGCTCCTGTATCTAGAACCTCGTTATTCCTCGTTGACCCAGACTTTGTACCCGAACATTCCTCTACCCCGGCCGGCCTTACACCCGGAGGGAACCCCCCAGTGTCTCCAGCTGGTACTAGTGTGCCCTATGTAATTGCTATACCACAGGTGGCGTCAGTTTAGACCCATCCTAGTATTCATACTATTCTCATTGACTTACGCTCTTGACTTACTTTACGTGTGTTCTTCGCCATACAAGCGCGAGCCTAATTCTCAATCTGTAACCTAACGTTGCTTAATAATAATAAATACCCTTCAAATAATACTTTATGTGTCAATGCCGTATTCTTGTGTGGGTGTTCACCATATATATTCATGTACTGTATGGCCAGTAATTAAAGTACATAACTAGTAGTGGTTTAATATATCATACTCTTTAATACAGTCAGGGAATTGTACCCCTCAGTTACAATTGGTCCTTCGAGCCGGAGGGTATCAGTGTAATATCTAATATAATATTGATATTAACCATGGCCAGCGGTGAACACTCCCCAAGCGGCTCTCCCAAGCTAGAACGCCCGCAGCGCAAACGTCAGCCACCTCCCTATCTGGAGGAATACGCTGTCGTTCTAACACCTAGTCTATCTAAACAGACGTTAAATACGGATAAAGCGGATAGTCAAAGCATGTCAAATCCTATTGACCAGGCGACCCTGCCAGTAGAGACCCCAGTGGGCTCTCACGAAACTGACCAAGCTCACGGGGGGGACCAGGTGGGACATGACATGACTATACCTCCAGACAACGTCAACGGGATAGTCCCCGGAGAGCTCCAGGATAAAGAAAGCGATCCAGGGACAGAACCCGACACACAACCAAGAGAAGAGAAGCGCGCCCAGGAGATGGACCTCGGGGCGCGCCAGGAGAACAGATCTCCAACGAGCTCTGTCAGAAGCCGATCACCTCCGTCAGTGTCATCCCCCAGCCAGGCGGACCGCAAGCCTTGATCGCCACACTGGCAGCCTCCACCGAAACAGACCGACTTCAGGGTGAACGCGACCGGCTTCAAGCAAAGACGCTTAGTGAGCGCGAACACTCCGCAACGGAAAGAGAGCGCCTCCACGCGCAACAAGCAAGCGAGCGCGAACAATCTGCAGCGGAACGAGAGCGCCTTCACGCGCAACTCCAAGCGCAAGCCCTTAGTGAGCGCGAACACTCTGCCATGGAAAGAGAGCGCCTTCAGGCTCAACAGACGAGCGAGCGCGACGAACGAGAGCGCCTTCACGCGCAACTCCAAGCGCAAGCCCTTAGTGAACGCGAACACTCTGCAACCGAACGAGAGCGCTTCCAGGCGCAACAAAGGAGTGAAGACGACCGCATAAGACTGGAGGAGAGACGCCTTCAGACGGAGGAGAGACGCCTTCAGACGGAAGAGAACATTGAAAGAGACCGCGCCAATGCACAGGATCCATATGGCAGCTGAGTGCCGTTTAAAGAAGAAATGCAGCAAGTGCGATGGCGCCCACTTGGAGGTCCTGCACGACATCAACAAGCGTCCGCCAGGAAACCAAGGTGGGCCTGTCACAGTGATGTATCAGGCCGAGGCGGTGGCACCACTACCGAAGATCCATAGGACCGCCCCCTGGTGTCCTGACTGCTACAGAAGACACTGGGAGTCACGGTGCTACTCGGACTACCGCGAGTCGGCACCACTACAGAAGATCCAAGGCAACCCACCAACAGGAGTGCTCCACATAGACCAGCATAGCGGGACCCCCAGAGTGCTCATCAAAGTGGTCAGAGTGCTCCTGAGTTACGAGGACAAGGTCCTGGACACTTACGCCGTCCTAGACGATTGGTCTGAAAAGACTCTCCTCCTCGCTTCCGCCGCAGCCCAGTTGGGCCTGCGGGGTGCCAAAGGAACAATGACAATCCGTACCATTAGAAGAGACCAGAAGACCATAAAGGGTGAAAATGTCTCCTTCAAGATAGCAGCGGTGGACCAGCCCGAGAAGCAGTATAGCATCACCAACGTCTTCACCAGCCACGACATAGGCCTGTCACAGTACACCTACCCCATCCCACAGCTGATGGCGAAGTACGAGCACCTACGCAGACTACCTATACCGCTTATCGACGGCGCCACACCGACCCTGCTCATAGGCTCCGACCACGCAGACCTCATCCTCCCAATTGAGGCGGCCCACATCGGACCCAAAGGATGTCCAGTCGCGGTTCAGACCCGACTGGGGTGGACGCTCCAGGGCCCCCTCTACGGACTTGACAGTCAACCCACGTTTACACGCTGCCTGCACACAAAGGTGAGCGACACCGGCCACTCTCTCGTACAGCCCGTTGAGAGGCTATTGACATTAGACGAGAGGCCTGTGAGAGAACCGTGGGCCCAAGAAGAGGGAGTTCCGAACTCCACCCCCCTCAGCTGCGCTCCAAGCGACGTAGCTGACCTCGAACCCAGCACCCCAAACGACTTCTTGATGGGGCGGCCGGAACCGGCCCCTCCTCAGATGGGGTACAGACCGAACAAGAGGAACAGACGGAGGATGTGGAGACACAGCCAAGCACAGATCAACCAGTCTCAGGCCCGCTTCCTCCTAAGCTCCCTACCATCCCTTCCAGCCCGTCAGAAGCGGGTCAAGGACAGGGACAACTTAAAAGTGGACACAGTCGTTATGATCATAGACCAGTCACTACCCCGAGCTGCGTGGCCGGCCGGCCGCGTAAGCAAAGTGATCACTGGTGCCTACGGAAAGGTCAGAGCGGCAGAAGTTATTGTCCAGGGACGGACCTACACCCGACCCGTGGCGAGGCTGATAGAGTTGCCGAGGCTCCCTGACTCCCTTGATGACGATCATGACCCACTGACTTTGTAGATTGCCCTACTCCCCACAACAGACATTGAGTAGTTGACAAGACGATTAATCTGTCTTTGCTTTATCTAATTAGGTGCGGACTAATTAGGAGGCGGCTGTTACAAAGGGTCAGATTAAACCGAATATATATATTTATTGCTTGAGATCCCTTGTATAATATTTGTATATCGTTTGATATCCCTTGTATAGTATTTGTATATATACACGGAATATCCCTTTACCTGGGTACAAACCAGAGTAATATTCGCTCTCCTATTGGACAGCGACCCCTAGGCGCCAATGGCCAAGCCCCCAACGGCAAGTTCAAAGGCAACTCCGGGCATGTCTCAACATGTCCAGAGTCTGCGCAGTAATACGAGACAGAACTGAGGTTGGCACTAGATAATTCACCTTACGTATAAATACGGCGCAGGTGTACACAGCAGCACTTATTCGTTCATTACTAGTAAAGCATTCACCACGAGACAACGTGCAGTGAAGTGAGCAACTTTGCCTCTAAATAGAGCCTTGAGAACCGCGTGCGAATAGATTGCTAAAGTGTCAGAGTTTAACGCAGTAACGTTGAGTTCGACTTATTCTAATGTGAAGTAATAGTCTATCATTTATAGTGTATCGTGCGGCTACAGTTCTTCAGTGACCAGCATTACCACCGGTTCATCGTGTATATAGCTAGTGCACTTATCCAGGCTTGGCGGCCTAAACTCGTGCCCCCACCCGAGGAGTCCTAGACGAGAACCGTTGGATATGTCCATCGGAGAACCTACACCGGCGACTGCAGAACCATTTCTGGTTGGATTATATTGCTTTGGGACCATGACTGCTGGAGCAGAGAACCGTCGACCCCACTGTCGTTTGGGATCTACCCCCCGTGAGGATCATCACTCGAGCCCGCCTCTAGGAAGAGGCTGGCTAGCTGTCTTCCATGCTGTCGAGCATACTGGATTATAGCTGTTGCTTTGTCTACTGATCAAGGGAGTACATGCACTGGCTCCTGTATCTGGAACCTCGTTATTCCTCGTTGACCCAGACTTTGTACCCGAACATTCCTCTACCCCGGCCGGCCTTACACCCGGAGGGAACCCCCCAGTGTCTCCAGCTGGTACTAGTGTGCCCTATGTAATTGCTATACCACAGGTGGCGTCAGTTTAGACCCATCCTAGTATTCATACAATTCTCATTGACTTACGCTCTTGACTTACTTTACGTGTGTTCTTCGCCATACAAGCGCGAGCCTAATTCTCAATCTGTAACCTAACGTTGCTTAATAATAATAAATACCCTTCAAATAGTACTTTATGTGTCAATGCCGTATTCTTGTGTGGGTGTTCACCATATATATTCATGTACTGTATGGCCAGTAATTAAAGTACATGACTACTGCAACTCCCTCCTCACTGGTATCACCTCCCGCTCCCTCCATAAACTGCAAATGGTCCAAAATTCAGCCGCCCGCCTCCTCACTAACACCCGGTCCCGCGAACACATCACTCCTGTCCTCCACTCCCTCCACTGGCTCCCCATCAAACACCGCATTAACTTTAAAACATTACTCCTCACCTTCAAAGCCCTCCACAGCCTGGCCCCCCCCTACCTGACTGATCTCCTTCTCCCCTACCGCCCAACCCGTTCCCTCCGGTCCTCCTCCACTGCCTCCCTCACTGTCCCGACATCCAAGCTCAAAAACTTCGGAGATCGGGCCTTCTCTCGCACTGCACCCCGACTCTGGAACTCCCTCCCCCAGTCCATCAGAGACTCCCCTACACTCTCCACCTTCAAAGCTCGCCTCAAAACCCACCTGTTCTCCCTTGCCTTCAACCCCCCCCACCCCTAAACCCCCCCCTCCCCTCCAACCTGATCGATATGTCTCTAGTCTTTTTTTTGTGCCATCAGGCTGTCTCCCCCGTTCCCCCCATGGTCTCATGTTCCTTTGTTTTTGTTTCTTTGTTGTTTTGTTTTGTTTCTTTCTTTGCTTTCGCCTCTTTGTTTGTACCCCTGCTCCCGACTACTGTCAGCGACTTCGGGTTATTGAGAAGCGCTATATAAATTAAATGAATTATTATTATTATTATTATTATTATTATTATTATTATTATTATTATAACTAGTAGTGGTTTAATATATCATACTCTTTAATACAGTCAGGGAATTGTACCCCTCAGTTACACCCACTGTAACTGACGGTCTGTAGTGTGGTAGTGAAAGGGTTAAGAAGAGACAGAGATGCTACATTTAGAGACAGTAGACCTCTGTGATTTATTGTATTTTATGTTACATTTATTTGAATATGAAACATCACACCGTTTATTGGGGGTGCTGAAGAAAGCCACAGTTTCAGCACCAGCAAGAGCTGTAGAAGTGCCGTGTGTGTGTGTGTGTGTGTGTGTGTGTGTGTGTGTGTGTGTGTGTGTGTGTGTGTGTGTGTGTGTGTGTGTGTGTGTGTGTGTGTGTGTGTGTGTGTGTGTGTCTGTGTGTGTGTGTATGTGTGTGTGTGTGCGTGCGTGCGTGCGTGCATGCGTGTGTGCGCGCGCGCGCGTGTGTGTGTGTGTGTGTGTGTGTGTGTGTGTGTGTGTGTGTGTGTGTGTGTGTGTGTGTGTGTGTGTGTGTGTGTGTGTGTGTGTGTGTGTGAGAGTGAGAACATGTCTCATGACAGCTTCATCTGGTCCTGATTTGTCTACAAATGTTTGGCTGCTCCTGTATTTCATTGCGTCTCTGGGTCTCCTTCTCTCTTTCCCCTCTCTATCCAATTTTTTTTCTTCTTTGGAGATAATTTGTAATTCACTTGTTGGATTCTTCAGAAAATACATTAAATGGCGGTATTATAGACACTAACATGAGTTAACTCCCCTTTTAAGGTAGAATCTGTAACACCATCGAACAACACCTTCTAAAGTCAAAAGAATCCCACTTAGTATTGCACTTTGTTTACATTTTGTTTTGTTTTGGTCTGATGTGTGGGTTGGAGTTACGTGGGGATAAGGGGAGGGTGTGTGTGTGTGTGTGTGTGTGTGTGTGTGTATGTGTGTGTGTGTAGGTGTGTGTGTGTGTGTGTGTATTGCTTGCCTGTATGTTCATTCTACATTATAATGAACATGTCATGGAGTGTTTGGAAAAGCTGAGCAGGCATTGAAATGGGGGCCTAATTTTAACACACACTTTATACACACATGTGATGATACACCCCCCCCACACACACACAAACACCATTTTGCTCCCTCTTTTCTCATGCATATACTTTTTCTCACACACTCATTCTCGCATTCCCTTGATCTCTATATCACACATTCAGTCACACACAAGCTCTCTCTCTCTCTCTCTCTCTCTCTCTCTCTCTCTCTCTCTCTCTCTCTCTCTCTCTCTCTCTCTCTCTCTCTCTCTCTCTCTCTCTCTCTCTCTCCTCAACCCCCCCCCCACACACACCCTAACACACACACACACACACAGTAACTCTCAGTGCTGTTTCTCAGGCTCTGCAGTAATTACGGGTCAGAGTTCCGGGCCCCTCGTCAATCATCAGGTCATTACAACTCTTTAATGACCTCACCACCCCTCCTCCTTCCTTCCCTCCCTCCCTCCCTCCCTCCCTCCCTCCCTCCCTCCCTCCCTCCCTCCCTCCCTCCCTCCCTCCCTCCCTCCCTCCCTCCCTCCCTCCCTCCCTTCCTCTCCCTCCATTCATCCTTCTTCCTTCTCTCCCTCCCTCCATCTCCGCTTCTCTCTCTCCCTCCCCTTTTCTCTCCCTCCTCTCCTTCCTTATTTCCCTCCCTCCTTCTCTCCCTCCCTCCTCTCCTTCTCCCCTTCTCTACTTTCTCCATCCCTCCCTCAATCCTTCCCTATTTCCTTCCACCCCCCTCTCTCCCAACTTTTCTACCCCTCACATTCACCCCTTGCCTCCCTCCTTCCATCCACCCCCCCTCTACTTTCTCCTTTCCTTCCTCCCTGCCCCTCTCCTCTTTTCCCTCTCATTCAGACCTCCTCTCCTCCTCCTCCTCAATATCCATCCTATATTTAAGGAAACAACTCACTTTATCTTTTCTCTTCTCTTCTCTTGTTTTCTTTTCTTTTCCTTTCTCTTATTTTCTTTTCTTTTCTCTCCCATTTTCCAGCTTTGCCTTGGTTGTCCTCCTTTTTCTCTCCCCTTCTCTCTTCCCCACTCCCTCCCTCCCTCTTTCCCTCCCTCCCTCCCTCTCTCTCCTGCTCACCCCATAGTAACGCTTTGTGTTGGGTTCTTATTATTCATAATTCCCTCAGGCTTGATTGGATCACATTTCGATTCTTTTACCCTTAAGTTGTCTAAGAACACATTCTTACTTTAAGTGGCCTCAGGGAGAAGCTGCAGTGGGAGGTTTACACACACACACCACACACACACACACACACACACACACACACACACACACACACACACACACACACACACACACACACACACACACACACACACACACACACACACACACACACACACACACCTGGGAAGTGCCTTGTCCAACCGCATGCAGTCTTGTGCCACTGGCCAATGAGAAGTTGCATTCTAGCAGTTTGGAGATAAATGCCTTGCTCGAAGGCACCTAAACTCCCCGTTAACTTCCCCTTGCCCAAATCTTCCCATGGTCGAGGGATTTGAACCAGCAGTTCTATAATGTCATGTTTGGTCAATCTTCCTCTTGCCCTGCCTCCTGCAGTTGTGTTAAAAATTATATAAATGTATATTATATTAATTATATTCATATTATATTTGACATAATACAACATCAAGCCCTTTCTTTCATATTATGAATTATTGTATTATGAATTCTACATAGGCACAAGAAAGGGCTTGATGTTGCTCAAGGAATCTATAAAGACCCGGTAAATCAGGTGTTGAAGGTCAGTAGATTATTACATCCACTCTTGTAATAATAATAATAACCCTTTTACTGTCTATACAACTACTATGTTACCTACACTATGTCTATACTATTATGCACTCTCAAGTGAAAAATTCTAGACGAACAAGATCACTTACCGTTAACCGTCAGAGCTGTACCCTCTTGCTGACTTGTTGTACACTATTTGTAATTGCTTTGGCTAACCATCTGTATTGTGGTAGTGAAAAGGTTACACTTCTGTAGTGTGGTAATGAAAGGGTTAACACTGTGTGGACTCAATTAATTTAGTTGATACCAAGGGACATTACATAGCACATGTGTACTGTTTAATTCATCCCCTCTTCTCATTCTGTCCATCCCTGCAGAGAGAAAAGAGGCCCTTTCATCGCTTTATCTCCCTCCCTCCCTCCCCCCCGCCATTCCCCAACCTTCCTTTCCTTTACTATCCCCTCCTCTCTCTATATATATTTGTCCTTCTTTATCTCTTCACCCCTTCTTTCCCCTGTCTATATAGGGGAGAACGGGGATAGTTGTCACACTTTTTACTCTAGTGTGAATTGCTCATCATCAAAACATCTTTCAAATCAATAGTCATTCCTACATTAAATTGAAGCTTAAGATGTTGGCTTGAAATGTGTATCCCTCTCATTTTCCAACGTATTGTAACAAAGAGTTAATCACCTATCAAAGACACTCTGACACATTGTGACAACCAACCCCATCATGGGGATGGTTGTCACACACTATGGGGTTGGTTGTCACCATGTGTTTTAATGGGGAACATCTTAAAAAGAAGACAAGAAGGCAGAACTAAATTTGAAAGTTGAATTGCATTGACAAGTTGACAAATACATAACTTTATGCATCTTAACATGAACATAAACAGGAAACACATCTTTAGGCCATCCTATATAACAAAATAAGAACACAATAAATTGGCCTAACAATAATAGCCTACACAACATGTGACAACCAACCCCAAGAAAAATGTGACGACCAACCCCAACTGGAATGTCTTGATAGCATCAAGGCTAACAGCCATCTAACAACTAATTAGCTAGCTAACAACAATCTAAACTATAGCTAAGCTATCCCTTCACACTTTTTAAGGGTAATAATTTTTCATAATAAACCAATTGTGTAAAAGCCTAGAAGACAAATACTGAGGAGCGGAATATTAACAAATGAACATGAAAAACAAAAAGTCCTCTCACCTCAAGTTCAGCTGTTTCACTCCAAAGATGACAATGTAGGTGAACTCTGACCACAATTCTGGACATTTAAATATCAAAATATGGGAGACAGGACCCTCTGGTGGTGAAATATAATGAATGTGACAACCTACCCGTGTGACAACGTACCCCGTTCTCCCCTACATCCTCCTCCTCTCTCTCCCATGTACATGTCAAAATAATTCCCAAATGTCAGTGAATACCACGACCACAACACCAGAGGGAGTTTCACAAATCATGTTCAACCCAGATTCGGCTCAAACAAGGGACTAAACACGTTTCGCAATTATGCCACAACAATGTGGAACGCCACAGCCGTAAAATAATGTGAATCCCTACCCACCTTCAAAACCGCTCTCAAAGAGCACTTGCAACTCGAAACTGGCCCTGGTATGTCCAACCCCCCCCCCCCCCCCCCCACCCAACCCCCTCCAATGTACAGTTTCTTCCTCAAATGTATTCTCTTTTAGAAACTCTGCCTCTTAAACAGTACTGTATATTTGTATATCTTGTATGTCATAAATGTCTGGATGTAACAGTACTGTATATCTGTATGTCGTGTATGTCATAAATGTTATGATGAATTGAAAATGGGGGACCCTGATGTAAACAAGACGAAAGTCTTTCTCTGGTCTGCATCCCCTTAACACATTGACTGCCATGCTATTTTCCCATCTTTGTACTTAGTGTGCCAGCGCTGTAAAGTATAGGGTTTTTCACTGTGCGTTCCGGGGTTTGCAGGGCTATATCTATATTCTATATTATAGCTATGGAGACAATACTATGGCTAACAATCCATCGTTCAACATGTGAAAAATAATAAATTGTTTCATGTATAGGTTCACGTGTTATACCGTGGTGAATATTGTATAGTTTCAGAGTGATCCTGGCTAATTCCTGAAAACTGCGCTATGGAGCAATACGTGAATTTAGCTAAAAGCGTTGGTGATGCTCGCCTGTACACGCTACTATTTCCAAATCAAAGGTATATAATAGGTATTATGTTTCATCATGAATGCATGAAAGGGGGGGGGGGGGGTCGTTTTTTGATGCTCTGATCGTCATCAACGGCATTCGTTTTGAACACCACACACGCTGATCAGCTGGATCGATATGAAATCATTGTAGGATCAAGGTGGAATTGACGTCAGATAGTCCTTACCTTGGATCGGGGGTATCCCAAAAAGAATATTCCAATTGTCTGATCGCGATTTCCAGTATTGGTGACCATCGTGTTCCCGACATAATCTGGCACAACACATGCATCGAGGGGCAGGGACGCGTTCCAATGTGATCGGGTGAACCGTTAGGCTTGCATGTACCAAGATTCTGCACCCGGAGGGGTTTAGATGTCACACACGGTGTGCAATACGGTTTCAAAGGGTGGGCGATACTGCCGCCTAGCAGGATACGGCCAGTATTGCGCTTTTGGGATTTCAGAATGATTTCCTATGGTAACACAGAGGTCCGTGAAGATATAATAAATAAATAAATTTAATAAAAGAAAAAACCACCAAAACCAGAGAAATCTCGGGTCTGACACTCAACGCTTGGCGAGTTAACTTCTTCCACCTGGAGCCTATTTTAGCTTGCACATCACTCTCTCTCTCGCGCGCACGCTCTGTCTCTGTCAGTGAATGATTTGTTAGCCTATCCATTATACTGTACGTGTATCAGACTGAGGGCTCTTTATCATCAACTAGCCCCCCCCCCACACACACACACACACATAATATGCAGTGACCTCCCTTCAGCAATCCAGGAAAATGTGTAAGTATTCTGTCAGTAGGAGAATGTTTTCAAGCTTTATTATCTAAAGATGGTAAGTTAGAGTGTTGTGTTCATAGTACTTGCTGGTGATACATCACATTCACACCCAAGTGATTTGTATTGATTTCACAACTGCAAATACATGGTCTGTCAAAATAAGTTTGAAAATTGACTCATTATGGTTCTTCAGTGGAAGGATTAAATTACTTGTAGGTCATGTCCTCGAATAAAAAGAAAGTAGTAGACAGTAGGACTTTGTTGACTGTCGGTTAGTTGATTTAATAGACATATCTGTATAATCGTGTTTCAACCAATCACAATCATGCAGATTTAAGTCTAGTGCTTACCAGAGATGGCTTATGACTCTGGGGGGTGGGGGGGGGGGGGGGGGGGACTCAACAAAAACAAAAACATAAAAGACGAATTGACTGGACTGACATCTTCTCTTGATCCTCCAATCACAGCTGTAGCTTCCCTGGGACAAGATCTACAAGTGTTTGCACAGGGCCTGCGTGTCTAACCGTACCTTGTACGAGGTCACAGGAATCATCTGTGACTTCTTCAACCTGAGCTGAATGCCCCTTCATGAGTTCTATATGCTTCAGAAACAGCCCTTTATATGATACAAATTTGAAAACATGACGTGTGGAATCCGTCCAAATGTTTTAAAACGTCCAAATGTTTGAAACACTTCCAGAGGTTTCTACGTTACACTTTCTCTTTTTAATATGAACTTGGTAATTACAGCCGTGTAACCCAGAGGATTATATGCATAACTTTATATTTGCTTCAGGTGTGTACACTTGGAGTCGGTATGAACGTAACTATGTTAAAACATGTAAAAACATTTAGTTGTCTGTATCATAACGGTCAAATCTGGGATGCCTGTCAAGTTGAATCTCAGGCCATGTCCAGACGGAGACAAGTTTGGGTGTATCCGCCAAAGTATTTTAACATATGCACGTTTCGTCCACACGGTACAGCGTTCTGGGAGCCTGAATACGCTATTTTCTGAAAACGGGTCCCAGAGTGAACAAATCTGAACGGCCTTGCGTTTCCGTTTTTACAAGCTAGTACGCATCTTTCCTGAACCGATGACGCAATAGCCCACCTCTCCCTTAACACTTTGATTGCCACGAAGTATGCCCATCATTATACCCAGTCTGCCACCGCTGTAAGCCTATGGAGATGTTTACCTTCTTTGCAGGGCTATAACTTTTTAAATATTATAGCTATGACATTACTATGGCCCATTCAACATCGGGTATCTATCGTTCCGGATGTGGGAACGTTATATTTTTTCATTCATACATTGTTGTGTTAATACCGTCGAGAATATAAGTATGTTTTAAGCTTTTCTGCTGTAATTCCAAAACGCAAGTTATATATTCGTACTGGCATTGCGTCCCGCTCTTAAGCCATACCGAGATATACCTCATCTCATGTACCTAGTGTACTCCATCAACGAATAAAACCAATACACCCATCACCTGCCAGGCCCCGCCCTAGTGGCGTACTATATAGTACTAGGCGTGGTCACCACTCACTCTTCCTCTATTTTCGTTTCCATCATAGCGGATGCATGACACCCTATGCAACTAGTTGATATGAAAAGTTTAGATAATATTGAGTGCTTACGGAGATTTGCTTACCCCTGGAATCTTCGGGGTATGTTCCAACGACACGTCAGGTCTATTCTGATGTTCCCTCGTCTTGTGGCAGCAGATCGAGGGACAGCGTGCAAGGTTTGGCTATCGAGCCGGCTCGCACACAGGTAGGCCCTGTGTCATCAGGCATTGATGCTAGTGTTAGTAATTCTGGTTGTTTTGTTACACAACCGAGTTGTGTGTCGGCGCCAGGGGCGGGATGGTTTGGTGAACGTTCCCCTGAAGTGGACGGTTTCCAAGCGATCCTGGAGCGTGCTGCTAACACTAATGCTAACGCTAATGCTGAAATGCTGGGTCACTGTTCTAATGTTCCCCGCCGTGGGATGTTGCCGCTTTTCCCTCCTCTTAACCGGTTCATTGATGAAGGTCAGTCGGTAGCTAATGTGGGCGGTTTTGCTGAGTCCTATTTGACCCTTTTACGGGTAAATGGGTTGACAACAGGGTGCAGGGCGGGTGTGCCGTGGCTAAGTAGCCAGGTAGCATCGATCCTGTGCCCCGGCGGGGTTGGACGGTGTCCCACCCGGAAGCCGATGCTTGAGAGCGAGTCGGCCCGGCGGGTGGCAGTATGGACTGATGAGAGCTATACTGCTGCAGGATGGAATTTAGCGGCCGCCAGTGTTGTGGCTCAGCTGACTGTTTTTCTGTCCACATTAGCGTCGAACGCTATGCTATATTGGGCTACTGTTTCTGTTCTGTCTCTCTGCTACGGGAATGTCTGTCTATACTACAGTTTTTCCGAGCTGGGATCTTCACTTGGTCCTCGGTCGGTTGTCCTTGAGCAAGCGCTGTTGGAACAGCTGTCGTTCAAGACTGCGTTCTTGCTGGCCATCACCTCCGCTAAACGTGTGGGTGCGCTTTGTGCTCTCTCGGTACGGCCAGAGTGCCTGTCTTTTCGTTCCGATAGCGGTGCCACTCTGTGGCCTAATCCAGCCTTCGTGCCTAAAAATATCCGGAGAGAGTAGGGAGCTCCAGTAGCTCACCGCGTATCTCGGCGCTATTTCGGCGTCTGGGACAACCGTGCGCGTCACGGATCTGGGGTACACGAGTTCGACTCCCGGACTCGCCGTATTTTCTCAGAGTGTCTTCCCCTGATCTATATCCCATTCAACCTGTTTCTGTCGGTCATGCTTGACCAGAAAAAGCGATAAACGCTAAAAAATGAAGTTTAAAAAAAAAATATATATATCCGGAGTGTTTTCCACTCCAGGGATATTATGGTTCAGGCGTTTCATCCGCCTCCTCAAGCTAGTGAGTTGGAGGCGGGCCTTCACCTGTCATGTCCGGTCCGAGCTTGGGGGTTTACCTCAGCCGTACTCAGGGCCTCAGGGCTACCGATCAGCTCTTTGTCTGTTACGGTGGCTCTCGTGCTGGTAAGGCTCTGTCGAAACAGCGCCTGTCCCATTGGTTGTGCGAGGGCATTGCCCTTGCTACGCATTGGCCAGGCTGGCTCCCCCTGGGGGCGTCAGGGCGCACTCCACTCGTGGGGTGGCGGCCTCTGCCGCTCTCCTGGGTGGGGTCTCGGTGGAGGACATCTGTGCTGCGGCCTCATGGTCCTCACCGGGTCCCTTCGTAAGATTTTACCTCATGGACATGACCGGGGGTTCTGTCTCCCAGGCAGTTCTGAGGTCTGTGGCCTCTCCTGTTCCCGTCCTTTGTTGGGGTAGCAGGTGTGTGTGGGTGTGGGCCACAATGTGTTGTGTCACACGTGGTTCCGCCTGTGCTGTGTGTTCAAGAGGTTCTAGTTCCCTCTTGTTCGCACTCGGGTGGAGTTGACTGCCGCACCCTCTTCATTAGGAAGAATGGGGTGACGGGACTCCCCTCCCCCCTGATGTGGGCTTACGGGTCCTCAGGGGGTACATTTGTCAGGCCTCGCGTCCGCTCTACCCCATATCTCGGTATGGCTTAAGAGCGGGACGCGATGCCAGTACGAATATATAACGACAGGTTATGTATATAACCTAGTTATATGAGTACTGGCTAAGCGTCCCGCTCTTAGCGTGCCCTGAGTTCCCTTGGGGAAACTTTTCTTTGGAAACAATTTTCCGAGGAAGAGTGAGTGGTGACCACGCCTAGTACTATATAGTACGCCACTAGGGCGGGGCCTGGCAGGTGATGGGTGTATTGGTTTTATTCGTTGATGGAGTACACTAGGTACATGAGATGAGGTATATCTCGGTATGGCTTAAGAGCTGGACGCTTAGCCAGTACTCATATAACTAGGTTATATACATAACCTGTCGTTATAGGCCCTGAAGCATATGATATATCGATTGGCGTTTCTTTCCTATACACGCTATATTAAAAAATTCAAATGTATATGATCGGTATACATTATGCTTCATCATGCGTGAAGGAAAGGGGGGGGGGTCATTTATAATTCCTTGATCGTCAGTAACGGCTTTATTTAGTATGGGTTGATATGTTGACCAGATGGATTGCAAACAAAGAAATGGACAATCAAGCTGAAAATAACGTTATATTCCTCTTACCGTTCGCAGATGAGACTGGAGGAAAATATTCCAATTATTTGACGTCGATCTGCTAGATCCATTTCCCGTTTGTATGACGCAATAAACGCCAAAATCATATAGATTATTGCCTTTAGAAAGCGATCGCAATGCACTCGATTGTGTCTCTTGATCCACGTAACAAGATAGTACTGCCGGAGGGATTTCCTCGATGCACCAGCGCCACTTCCGGTTTGGTGTGGAGTGTAACTCGCCCGATCATCCACCAGGCGGCGGTATTGAGGTGTTGCAATCAGACAGGGTGCCGCTGCAGTCCCGGTGGGAGGCTGGATGAATTATGAATGCCATGGCAAAAAAATGAAATATTGATCCCAACAACAAATTATCACGTTGTTGGGGTTCAACGCATGGCGGGCAATAACGAATTACGACGTTGTTGGCGACCAATGTGTTAACCTGCATGCGCAAACCCAGCCAACAAAAAATAAACATCATACAACATAGCTGCAGTTAGTCGCTTGTTCACCAACAATCTCAACATTTGTATTCTAGACATTTTCAACAAGTCAAAGACAGACAAATATTGGCTAGCTTAACTAGCGTTAGCTCAAAAACACAGGACCGGATGACACAAGTTCTTCCGCTAGCAATAACAACAATAATACTTCCGGTCAGGGGGTTTAAAAATAAAAGAGCGAAGTCTAAAACACAGAAGCTATTGAAAGACGTTTAATTTGTACATTTGTGGCAGCGTTACAGCATTTTCAGTGTTTTTGTTTGGACGCACATAGACGATTTCGTGTTTAGGGAAAACTTTTTTGAAAAGAAAACTAAACAGATCGGTTCCGTCTCCATGTGGATGTGGCCTCAGTGCTGTGGTAAAAAACCTCTCCCTCTGGTGAACACAGAGGCTACAGACTAACTCCCCTTCTGGTGAACACAAAGGCTGCAGACTAACTCTCTCTCTGGTGAACACAGAGGCTGCAGACTAACTCTCTCTCTCTCTGGTGAACACAGAGGCTGCAGAGTAACTCTCTCTCTCTCTGGTGAACACAGAGGCTGCAGACTAACTCTCTCTCTCTGGTGAACACAAAGGCTGCAGACTAACTCTCTCTCCGCACAGAGAAATAAAGCAGATGGTGGCATGGCATTTCCAGATTTGTTCCACTATTTTAAGGCGTACACATTAAGACCATTGACAACATGGTTTGATCGCCAAGCATTAGTGTCCTGGAGAAAATTAGAAGAAAACATAGTAGCCCCACATAGACTGAAGGACATAGCATACACTAAACTACCAATCAAGCACTGTGAACGGAAATTTGGCCCCATAATTACTCATGCGATCCGGATATGGCGTGAAACACAAAAAATAAATCCTATCCCACATAAATGGCACAATCATACTCCCTTATTCAATAACAATGCACTCTTAATTGAAAAACGACCTATAAGATTCCCTATATGGGAAGAGCAAGGCATACACTCATTAGGGGATGTTTTTAACAAACAGGGTTTTTGTAGTTATGGAGAAATATGCAAAAAATGTAATCTCACCAAGTCCACATGGCTTTTTTACATACAGTTACGGCTATGTTTGAAGTCTCACAGTGTTCCATTAGACATACCAATTGAACACCACAGATACCACAAATTCTTCTATGAAAGAGAGACATCGAGAGGTTTTGTTTCAGATTTTTATCATCAATTACTAACGTCCTCGTATGAAACCCTCCAACTAGACTCTGCCTGGAGGAGGGATATACCAGACCTGGAAAGTGACTTTGATTGGCAAGGAGCCTGGGCAAATGTCCGACTTACATCAAGGAACCCGGACCATCAACAAATCAATCTTAACTATATTCACAGGACATACTTGACTCCTATAAGACTGAGCAGAATGGGTCTTAAACAAGACTCCAAATGCTCCCAATGTACAAATGGGGACGAAGGGACATTTATGCACATGTATTGGGACTGCCCACCAGTTAAGACATTCTGGAAAGATGTGACCCAACAATTATCAAAACTCGTATCTTGGAATATACCTGTACACCCCTCGGTATTACTATTGAATGATGTTTTTGAGTTTGCAGTAAATCCACAGCTAAAGAGATTGGTTTTATCGGGTATCACAGTAGCTAAAAAGCTGATCGCATCACGCTGGTTTCAACCGGAAAAAATTTGCCGGAAAGTTTGGTTTCTTACATATCTCGATGTGATTTATCAAGAAATATCTACAGCAAGAATTCTGGGTCTCAATGAATCCAAAATGTCAATGTGGTTAGAAGTGGTGGAGAGAATAAAAGCTAGCTTATAATGGTAGTGTCTGGTTAGGTGCGAGGGATAATGGAGGTACTATCCAAGGTGGGGTCCGGGAGGGGGGGGTTCGAGCTGGAGCATATGTGTGTAGGTTTTTAGATAACAGGTATTAGGGGTATATCCTATATAAGACAATTAACTAAAATGTGATTTCATTGGATGTGCACTGACAACTAATGCTTGTATATCTTATCGTGTGTTGTCATGTTTGTTTATGTGTTTGTTTAAAAAAAAATAAAAAAAAAATACAAAAAAAATAAAAATAAAAAAAGACTAACTCTCTCTCTCTGGTGAACACAGAGGCTGCAGACTAACTCCCTCTCTCTGGTGAACACAGAGGCTGCAGACTAACTCTCTCTCTCTGTGGTGAACACAGAGGCTGCAGACTAACTCTCTCTCTGGTGAACACAGAGGCTGCAGACTAACTCTCTCTCTGGTGAACACAGAGGCTACAGACTAACTCTCTCTCTCTCTCTGGTGAACACAGAGGCTGCAGACTAACTATCTCCCTCTCTGGTGAACACAGAGGCTGCAGACTAACTCTCTCTCTCTGGTGAACACAGAGGCTACAGACTAACTCTCTCTCTCTCTCTCTCTGGTGAATACGGAGGCTGCAGACTAACTCTCTCTCTCTCTGGTGAACACAGAGGCTGCAGACTAACTCTCTCTCTCTGGTGAACACAGAGGCTGCAGACTAACTCTCTCTCTCTGGTGAACACAGAGGCTGCAGACTAACTCTCTCTCTCTGGTGAACACAGAGGCTGCAGACTAACTCTCTCTCTCTCTGGTGAACACAGAGGCTGCAGTCTAACTCTCTCTCTCTGGTGAACACAGAGGCTGCAGACTAACTCTCTCTCTCTCTGGTGAACACAGAGGCTGCAGACTAACTCTCTCTCTCTCTCTCTCTGGTGAACACAGAGGCTGCAGACTAACTCTCTCTCTCTGGTGAACACAGAGGCTGCAGACTAACTCTCTCTCTCTGGTGAACACAGAGGCTGCAGACTAACTCTCTCTCTCTGGTGAACACAGAGGCTACAGACTAACTCTCTCTCTCTGGTGAACACAGAGGCTACAGACTAACTCTCTCTCTCTGGTGAACACAGAGGCTGCAGACTAACTCTCTCTCTCTGGTGGACACAGAGGCTGCAGACTAACTCTCTCTCTCTCTTGTGAACACAGAGGCTGCAGACTAACTCTCTCTCTCTGGTGAACACAGAGGCTGCAGACTAACTCTCTCTCTCTGGTGGACACAGAGGCTGCAGACTAACTCTCTCTCTCTCTGGTGAACACAGAGGCTGCAGACTAACTCTCTCTCTCTGGTGAACACAGAGGCTGCAGACTAACTCTCTCTCTGGTGAACAGAGAGGCTGCAGACTAACTCTCTCTCGCTGGTGAATACAGAGGCTGCAGACTAACTCTCTCTCTCTCTCTGGTGAACACAGAGGCTGCAGACTAACTATCTCTCTCTCTGGAGAACACAGAGGCTGCAGACTAACTCTCTCTCTCTCTGGTCAACACAGAGGCTGCAGTCTAACTCTCTCTCTCTCTGGTGAACACAGAGGCTGCAGACTAACTCTCTCTCTCTCTGGTGAACACAGAGGCTGCAGACTAAGGGCCCGCGTCCACTTGGCGCATATTTGTGACCGCACGCATCTGTTTTCAATGTATTCCAATGGGGAGGGAGCGCATGCGGCCGCATGCGGCCGCCTCTAGGAAGTGCGCTGCCGTCGGCTTCTTTTCTCAGATTTTTTGTGCGGCGGAAAGTTGAAACTTTCTGAACTTTCAGAGCGATGCGCTGGAGCTCATTTTCAGACAACCAATCACAGCCATTCATCTACCACTCTGTTTGTAACCTGACACCGGAGCTGCCTGCCTGTCTGGCTGTCTCCCACAGACCATTGAGATTCGCGACAAAACTAATAATAATAACTACACGAATACACTACTAAAAAGCTAATAAAAAGCAAAGGGCGAACTGTGGTGTCAGGCAATAACTATATATATAATTAATATACAATAAAGTTATTCAAATATGCTATAATATGTGCAAAACCGCGGCATGGCTGTAGATTTCTTTCTGTCATCTACAAAATGCGCTTCAAGCCAGCTCTGCCGGCGCACTCCCAGCATGTTTCACGGAGAAATATGCGCTAGGTGGACGCGGGCCCTAACTCTCTCTCTCTCTGGTGAACACAAAGGCTGCAGACTAACTCTCTCTCTCTGGTGAACACAGAGGCTGCAGACTAACTCTCTCTCTCTGGTGAACACAGAGGCTGCAGACTAACTCTCTCTCTCTCTGGTGAACACAAAGGCTGCAGACTAACTCTCTCTCTCTGGTGAACACAGAGGCTGCAGACTAACTTTCTCTCTGGTGAACACAGAGGTTGCAGACTAACTCTCTCTCTCTGGTGAACACAGAGGCTGCAGACTAACTCTCTCTCTCTCTCTGGTGAACACAGAGGCTGCAGACTAACTCTCTCTCTCTCTGGTGAACACAGAGGCTGCAGACTAACTCTCTCTCTCTCTCTGGTGAACACAGAGGGTGCAGACTAACTCTCTCTCTCTGGTGAACACAGAGGCTGCAGACTAACTCTCTCTTTCTCTGGTGAACACAGAGGCTGCAGACTAACTCTCTCTCTCTGGTGAACACAGAGGCTGCAGACTAACTCTCTCTTTCTCTGGTGAACACAGAGGCTGCAGACTAACTCTCTCTCTCTGGTGAACACAGAGGCTGCAGACTAACTCTCTCTCTCTCTTGTGAACACAGAGGCTACAGACTAACTCTCTCTCTCTGGTGAACACAGAGGCTGCAGACTAACTCTCTCTCTCTGGTGAACACAGAGGCTGCAGACTAACTCTCTCTCTCTCTCTCTCTCTCTCTCTCTCTCTGGTGAACACAGAGGCTGCAGACTAACTCTCTCTCTCTCTCTGGTGAACACAGAGGCTGCATACTAACTCTCTCTCTCTCTGGTGAACACAGAGGCTGCAGACTAACTCTCTCTCTGGTGAACACAGAGGCTGCAGACTAACTCTCTCTCTCTCTCTCTCTCTCTGGTGAACACAGAGGCTGCAGACTAACTCTCTCTCTCTGGTGAACACAGAGGCTGCAGACTAACTCTCTCTCTCTCTGGTGAACACAAAGGCTGCCGACTAACTCTCTCTCTCTGGTGAACACAGAGGCTGCAGACTAACTCTCTCTCTCTGGTGAACACAGAGGCTGCAGACTAACTCTCTCTCTCTCTGGTGAACACAAAGGCTGCAGACTAACTCTCTCTCTCTGGTGAACACAGAGGCTGCAGAATAACTCTCTCTCTCTGGTGAACACAGAGGCTGCAGACTAACTCTCTCTCTGGTGAACACAGAGGTTGCAGACTAACTCTCTCTCTCTCTCTGGTGAACACAGAGGCTGCAGACTAACTCTCTCTCTCTCTGTTGAACACAGAGGCTGCAGACTAACTCTCTCTCTCTGGTGAACACAGAGGCTGCAGACTAACTCTCTCTCTCTCTCTGGTGAACACAGAGGGTGCAGACTAACTCTCTCTCTCTGGTGAACACAGAGGCTGCAGACTAACTCTCTCTTTCTCTGGTGAACACAGAGGCTGCAGACTAACTCTCTCTCTCTGGTGAACACAGAGGCTGCAGACTAACTCTCTCTCTCTCTTGTGAACACAGAGGCTACAGACTAACTCTCTCTCTCTGGTGAACACAGAGGCTGCAGACTAACTCTCTCTCTGGTGAACACAGAGGCTGCAGACTAACTCTCTCTCTCTCTGGTGAACACAGAGGCTACAGACTAACTCTCTCTCTGGTGAACACAGAGGCTGCAGACTAATTCTCTCTCTCTCTCTCTCTCTCTCTCTCTCTCTGGTGAACACAGAGGCTGCAGACTAACTCTCTCTCTCTGGTGAACACAGAGGCTGCAGACTAACTCTCTCTCTCTCTGGTGAACACAGAGGCTGCAGACTAACTCTCTCTCTCTGGTGAACACAGAGGCTGCAGACTAACTCTCTCTCTCTGGTGAACACAGAGGCTGCAGACTAACTCTCTCTCTCTGGTGAACACAGAGGCTGCAGACTAACTCTCTCTCTCTCTCTGGTGAACACAGAAGCTGCAGACTAACTCTCTCTCTCTCTCTCTCTCTCTCTCTCTCTCTCTCTCTCTCTCTCTCTCTCTCTCTCTCTCTGGTGAACACAGAGGCTGCAGACTAACTCTCTCTCTCTGGTGAACACAGAGACTGCAGACTAACTCTCTCTCTTTCTCACTCTCAGTCTCTCTTCCCCTATCTCTCTCCCCTATCTTACTATGTCTCTCTCTGTCTTCTTCACCATCTCTCTCTCCTCACCCCTCTTTATTTATCTCACTCTCTCCCTCCTCTCTCTACCTCCCCCCCTCTCTCTCTCTCTCTCTCTCTCTCTCTCTCTCTCTCTCTCTCTCTCTCTCTCTCTCTCTCTCTCTCTCTCTCTCTCTCTCTCTCTCTCTCTCTCTCTCTCTCTCTCTCTCTCTCTCTCTTATTCTCACTCCCAATCTCTCTCCCCTGACCCCCCCCCTCTCTCTGGGGTGGGTGTCTAGCCATCACTTTAGTCTTGACTGTACAGTATATGGTACAACACACTGCTCTGATTTACCAGAAGCCCAGAGGGAGCGCCGACCTGCTCATACATTGGAGTATGTTACACTCTAGTATCATGAAGATGTCATCAGTACCTTGAACCTCTAGACAGGGTGTGTTCCAGCTATAGTTCCAATCAGTGAAACATCACTGAGAAAATCCCAGACCGTGCATTCAGAAATCAGAGAATAGCCCGGGGAGATTATCGGAACGAGCAGGACAAAGAACAAAATGTCCTAGTCAACCAAAAGCAAGCTATAGAAACCCAACCGCAACTCGCAAAACAGCCAAAAGACAGAAACGGAATGGAATGCATGGCATGGCTTTGATTCATGGGTAGCATTAACTACTGTTGACCCTTTGTCTGATACAGTACATCCAAAACACCCCAAAGTGTTGAAAATGATTTAAATCAAGGATGATGATCTGACTCTGGACGCTCCATACAGGCAAAAGGAATTCTCTTGTTTATTTAAAACTCACTGAAACTATGTAATTCAAATATTAAAATCAACTTAAAAGCATGTGCAATGATTGTACAATTATGAAGAAATGTAATCATGAAACCTTGTATGATAACCATTGAGAAGGAACTTGTGTAACCAAAAAATAATCACTATGATTCAATTGTACGGTTCTAAATTATATTATGAAGGAGCCAATCATATATTAACCAATTGCATTATTGTTTGAAGCTACACCCCATGACTCATGCCTGTCTGCTTGAGCTGCACCCAATGACTCATGTATTATATTGATGACTTGCAGAAAACCTAGGGTTGAGTTTACCAAGAGAGCTGGAATCTTCTTCTAGAATGTTTCAGAAGGGGAGGAGCTAAACAAGGTTATAAAAATGATGGTAGAAGATCAGAACATTGGGAATTGCTGACTGGTAACTGGACGGCAATGGACAGCACACCCTTGAGCTGCAGTGCAGTCTCTCTCTCTCTCTCTCTCTCTCTCTCTCTCTCTCTCTCTCTCTCTCTCTCTCTCTCTCTCTCTCTCTCTTTCCCTTTCTCCCGCTCTCATTATTGGTCAAGTAGATGCAGGTGTGGTGTTCAGCGTGGCAGCTGATCTGAAGTTTGTGGGCCTATTACATCAGCCCCAGATGTGGAGAAGCTTTCAGATCGTAAACTTTTGTTACCAGTTAGTCGTGTTACTTTGCTCGTATTCCCTATTCTTATACTTGTACTGTAGTTGTTCGCCTGGATTTCATGTTCTTTGACCGTGTCTAACTCTGTACTCTCGTCCTCTCTCCTCAGCCTGCTTGGCGAAGACCTGGAGACACTGGCTGGCTCACAAGGAACTGCTCTGAACACCTGCCTGGCTGACTATCCCTGTACCCGCTCTGACCCCCCCGTCTGTCTGACTCTCTGGTCCCCGCGCACACCCTGCACAATATAGTATCACCCCCGTGTATCGACCCATGCCTGGACATTGACCATTCTCAATAAATATACCCTATTGGGTTTCATCCAGACCTGTCTGCCATTTCTCTTTGTCTGCATATTGGGTAGGGATGGGAATTGATAGGATTTTATCGATACGATTCCATTATCGATTCTGCTTATCGATTCGATTCTTTATCGATTCCCTTATCGATACCTGATCAATTTCTAATTTAGATAAATAAATTGGAAATGCAACAGAACTACATTTACATTTAGTCATTTAGCTGACGCTTTTATCCAAAGCGACTTACAAGTTCTGTACGACAAGCCATCAGGAAGGGCACAACTCTATCAGCTGAGCAACTATGTTCATCAAAGTGTTGAGTGCTACAGTGTAGGTTAGTTTATTAGGACAAGTGCATGACAGTACGGTTAGTTAGGGTTAGATATATTTTTTTTTATTCAGATAATGGTTGAAGAAGTGCGTCTTTAGTTGACGGCGAAAGATTGGACATGATTCGGCTGTCCTAACTGGGGTGGGTAGTTCATTCCACCATTGTGGGGCAAGGACTGAGAATAGGCGACTTCTCTTTGATGACCCTCCCGGAGCTTGGATATGAGTAGGTCTGAGGCGGCCAGAAGATGCAGAGCGTAGCTGGGTCTAAGCTGGTTAGAATAACAACATGCAACTTGACATTTCTGATTGTCATTTATTGTTGAGCCCCCATGTCAGAAAAATACAAAAACTGTAAAAAATAAAACATTAACTATAGCCTACACTTAAATAAAATAATGTATTTGAGATTCTCTTAAAATGTATTTATTTTTTTATTCTTAAACTAATTTAATCTATTGAATAACAGGTCGTTATTCCTCTGACTTCTGTTAGTCTGACGCTGTCAGCTGTTTATCTCTCTTTGTGAGCTTGATTAAATAGCGTTAGCTCATGTTAGCTAGCGTTAGCTCCGTGGCTAATTTTAGCTCACCCTGAACTAAATCAATGACTAGGTTCTAAAGCATTCAAGTAGTTTTCACTGCACATAGAAGTAGCCAAACAGCGGGAGCATTTCGGGAGCATATTACCAAAACCCAGGCAATTTCGAGCCCTTAAGGAATCAAATAGAGTCTGCCGTGGCTACATGCTAACGCTAATTTTATTGCGCAACTGTAGGAAAAACCTGGCAGCGATAAGGGAATCGAAAGTCACGGGAGCCACACGGTTCCAGGCATCGGCCAATTAGGTTTTCGATTCCCATCCCTAATATTGGGTTCCAAACTAAACCGTGATAGGAAGTAACTACGCATTTTTTACTTTAGTACCATACTTGAGCAGATTTTCACATATCTTCATTTTTATTTATTCGTACATGGAATTGTTACAGTCCAACAGTACATATAGTTCACTTAATATGCTCCACATAATTCCATGGCCGAAAGGAACAGGAAGAAGAAAATTCAGATTTTCTCTGACTAATTTCAGAGAACGTTGTACTTTTAC
>NC_140165.1:207592082-207622082 GCF_963971535.1 Notolepis coatsorum
CATGTATGAAGCATCTCGTTCCAATTTCGCCCAGACTGTTTCAGGCCATAAATGGATTTTTCTAGCTTACACACTAGCTTCTCTCCTTTCTTCTCGTAACCTTCAGGTTGTTCCATATATATTTCTCTATCAATGGATGTCTGCAGGTAGGCTGTCTTCACATCCATCTGGTGTAAAATCAAGTCGTCTTCGGCTGCCTTCTGCATAACTACCCGTACACTGGTCAGATTGGCTGTAGGGGAGAATGTCTCACCTTAGTCTATTCCTTCCCTCTGACTGTAGCCTTTAGCTACAAACCTGGCCTTGTACCTGTCGTGCCCTTCAATACCCTCCTTGATTTAGTACACCCACTTGCCTCCCACTGTCTGTCTACCCTCGGGTAACTTTGTTAGAGTAAAAGTATGATTGTCCTCCAGGGACCTCATCTCCTCATCCATCGCTCTCTCCCATTTTCCTGACTCCGGGGATATCATGGCCTCTTTAAAGGTCTGAGGTACACCACTCATTACTCTGTAGCAGTAATCTATGCTGGTAAGTGTACCGTCATCCTCATAACTTTCTCTCTGGGCATAGTCCTTCAGATACTTTGGGGGTTTATGTTCCCAGGGGGGGATATCTCCAACTGCATGAGGCACATGACGTCACCCTAGGGTGCTTCTCGCCATCATCCTCTGGTGGCTGTTGACCATCTGTCTCCATGTCTGTGCTCAGTACACTAGGCTGTGGTGTCTCTCTTTTCTCACACCCTACTCTGGAGTCCAGCTCTGGCTCCTGTGTATGTGTTTCGTGCTCACATGTTGTCTTTGTGACAAACTTTACTAACCTGTGCTTTTGCACTTTCTCCTTGCCGGGATAATAGACTAGAAAAGCGGGGCTTCCCTTGGCATGCCCTACAAAAAGTCCCTTTTCAAACCTGGACTCGAGTTTTACTCTGTCTTGTTGGTAAGCCAACCCAAACTTGTGCATCCTGGCTAGATCACACCTTTTTCCTGTCAGTGCTGTATATGGGGTGGTGCCTGTGTGCTTGTGAACCCCTTTAGACCTAAAACGCCTGCTAATAATGCATTATATAGCCTGTATATACACAGAAATGTGTTTCCCGGTTTCAATGGGTTAAAACACCGATTTCTGGTGTAAGCTGCTTCTTGGACCGCATAATGCCATAGACTCTGTTACGACCCCTGTGTGTCTAAGGGTAAAGGGCTGTAACATAACAGTTGGTTGACAGAAAAGATGGACCACGTTTGTAAACAACAATACGCTCTGGCAAACGATTCTTAAACTCTTCTAATAGAATGAGTTCTCTGAGAGAGTTAAGATCTGAGGCCTTGCTTGCTGCACACCATTTATCAAAGAGTTCCCTTCTCTCTAGCAAACTCTACAAAGGTCTGGTTGACAGCTCTCTTGTGACTGCGAAACCTCTGCCTATAAGCTTCGGGCACAAGCTCATATGCACGAAGGATGGCAGCCTTCACAGTATCATACAGTAAACAATAGGCCTAGCCTCATGCCAGAGAGAGAGACAGACTGAAGTGAGAAGCCATGTTTTAACAGGTGTGTGGTGATCCATGATTGGGTGGTGTTGATTGAGTGTTGGAGTCTGGAAAACCATCCACCAATCGGTGCTGTGCTGCTATAATGGAAGGGCAGGCCTGGCAGGGACCAATGGTGGAGGACAGGTGGAGGGAACAATGGCTGGAGGGAGGAAAGAAAAATGGAGAACACACACACACATGGAGACACACACTGGGGATTGGGGAATATATACATTGGGATGTAACAGACTCTTAGGTAAGTTACCGTCTATTAGCTTACACCTAGCCATTTCGAAAAGAGTGCGCCCTTCCCTCTCGGCTATCCTGTTCTGGTGTGGGGAGTAAGGACAGGACGTCTTGTGTCTGATCTTGTTCATTCTCAATAGTGACTGAAACTCTCTATTTGTAAAGTCGGTTCCGTTGTCGGACCTTAAGCATTTTACGCTGCCATACGGAGCTACATCTGCAAGGAATTTCTCTGTGGCCTGGAGTGTGTCACTCTTTGCTCTGAGAAAGTAAACAAACACTGCCCCTGTACACACATCTGTGAAAGACTGCACATATTTAAAGCCACCTATGGACTCATTACATTTACATTTACATTTAGTCATTTAGCTGACGCTTTTATCCAAAGCGACTTACAAGTTCTGTACGACAGGTCATCAGGAAGGGTACAACTCTATCAGCTGAGTAACAATGTTCATCAAAGTGTTGCGTGTTACAGTGTAGGTTAGTTTATTACATGACAGTAAGGTTAGTTAGGGTTAGATTTTTTTTTTCATTATTTACTGGACCGGCTAGATCTGTGTTAACTAGCTCAAGTGGTGTCTTTACCTTTTCTGTGGGACCTCTGTTCCTTGTTTGAGTGAACTTTCCCTTTATACACACATCACATTCTTTGTTAGGTCTATGCTTTTCACCGTTAATGTGCATGCCTACTGTTACCGCCTGCAGCTTCAGTATATCCTCATAATTACAATGATGCCATGTCTGAATATCATGACTGACATTACACATATCATTTTCATTACATTCTGTTTGTAGATAATACATTCTCTTGTACACCTCAATGTTAAATATTGTTGGAACAAAACCATAAAGACACAGTAGACCGGATAATTAGAGAACAAATAATTAAGAAAAATAATGAAATAAATGAGATATATACAGAAGATATTCAAAGAAAGTTGATATTTACAAAACAGAAATACTATGAAGGGGGAGCAAAAGCAAGTAAACTGTTGGCGTATAAATTGAGAAAACAACAGGCGGAGAATTTAATTCATAAAATTAAAGACCCTCTGACTAACCTTATGCAACACAAACTAAATGATATACAAAACTGTTTCGAAACATTTTATAAGAATTTATATTCCCAACCCCAATTTGACAAAACAAAGATGGAGGAGTTCTTTAAGACAATTCATCTTCCTAAAATAACCAGTGAGCAGAGTAATCAGCTCGCAACTGAAATATCGGAGGAAGAAATTAGTTCAGCCATAGCTCATCTCAAATCAAGTAAAGCCCCAGGACCTGACGGATTTCCTTCAGAATGGTACAGATTAATGAAAGATTCGCTGATTCCGGTGCTGAAATCCACTTTTAATTGGGTCCTTAAGGAGAGTAAGATACCCCCCTCTTGGAGGGAAGCGGTAATCTCACTGATTCCAAAAGAGGGAAAGGATAAATCTGTTGGTGGCTCATTTAGGCCGGTAAGTGTTCTCAACCAAGATTATAAGCTCTTTACGCATATACTGGCAAAGCGAATAGAGGGACTTTTCCCACAAATCATCAGCCTAGATCAGACAAACGAAAGACAAACGCAAGACAACATCAGACGGACCTTACATGTAATTAATCATATAAAAGAGCATAATCTAGAGGCAGTGTTGGTGGGGCTGGACGCTGAAAAAGCCTTTGACTGTGTGAATTGGTCATTTTTATACAGGGTTTTGTGTCACCCCCCCGGTCCTACTGGACCGGCCATCGGACTATCAGCACATCCACTCATGAACAATACACTACTGCATTTGTGCCTGTCTATGTTTATTAATTTGTTCTCTGTCATGCTCACTAATCTGTTGTCTGTGTATCTGCTGTCTGTGTTGTGCCCCATTGTCTAGTCTAGTGATGTCTCCCCTGTGTCTGTATCTATGTGTTATTTAGTCTCGTCATGTTTCAGTATTTTACCCCAGGTTGTTCAGTCTTTTCCACGCAGCTGTGTCTTGTTCCCAATCACCCTCATGTGTCAATTAGTCTGTGTATATAAGTGTTGTCTGCCCTGCCTTCCTTGCTGGATCATTACTCATGGTACCCTCATTCCTGTGTGCTGTCAACCTTATGTTTCTCCGTATTTCCCTGTGAGTCAGTTTTTGTATTGTTTGCCACGTTCAGTAAAGGACTTATTACTTTCATCCTCGACTCGTGTCTCGTCCATCTCATCCTCCACTACTTCCCTCGTGTTAAATCTGCATTCTGGGTTCTACTCACCTCTATCACCGTCATGCCAACGAAACGTTCCAGGAATCGTAACAGATTGATCCAGCCAAACCAGAACCCAGCACAGAGGAAAGACGGAGCGAGCTTCGCGCTCGGTATCCTGGGCGCTTCGGTCCTGTGTGCCGACCAGGGGGCCGCTCGGGATCTGGCACCGTGGGACGGAGTGGCAGGGCCAGCAGCGCCGATGACAACGGGTGCTTGCGCCGCGGCCAATCCTGTGCTGGATCTCTGGGTGGGGAGTCGTCTGGTCCGCAGGGGAGCGTCGGGGAAGGGGCGCGGATCCCAACGCCACAGCCCCAGGGGGAGATGGGGTTCCCAGGAGCACAGGTCTTCCTCGCCGGCCTGGTCGAGGTCTCCTCAGCCCTGGGAGGTTCCGGATGACGAGCCACCACCATGGCAGACCTGGAGGATGACGCCGAATTCCGCTGCCGGAGGGACCCCAGTCGGGGGTCTTGCACCGCGTCCTGCCACCAGGGAGCCTCCGGTTCGGGGTTCGGCAGTGGGTCTCGCCGCCGAGGAGACCCCAGCCCCAGGTCCCACTCCGGAACCGTCGCCTCTACCCCCCATCCTTCCCTGCTCCAGTCCTCCTCGTCAGCCCCCTCCCCCCGACCCAGTTCCCACGAGCCCCGTCCCTCGACCCCCCTTCCTCCCCCCGCACCTCTTCGCCGATGCTGCTTCCCTCCCTCCCACCCTTCCCGTTTCCGGGGGGCCTGCTAGGCCAAGCCCCGTCCCTCGACCCCCCTTCATCCCCCCGCACCTCTTCGCCGATGCTGCTTCCCCCCCTCCCACCCGTCCCGTTCCCGGGGGGCCTGCTAGGCCGCCTGGGAGTCGACCTTTGAGGGCGGGGTACTGTCACCCCCCCGGTCCTACTGGACCGGCCATCGGACTATCAGCACATCCACTCATGAACAATACACTACTGCATTTGTGCCTGTCTATATGTGACGGGGTCCTTCTCCTCTCCCCTCCAAACTCACACAAATGATGGCGTAGTTGAAAAAATTATCTTGGTGTTGTTTTATTTGCCGGCCATCCACGATGCAGAGGTGACATTATATAAAAACAACCTCCAACATCAACCCTCACAACCCAATAAATAAATACATATACACAACCCAATAAATAAATATATGTACACCACACAACACAACACCATAAATAAATATATGTATGAATGGATATATGAATGTATGGTAATATGTATAAATGCATATATGATTAGATTAATGAATATGTATGCATGTTTGATTATGTATGAATGTATATGATGAGTGAATGTTGTGTGTATGTGTGCGTGCGTGCTGCCTCGGCGTCAGTGACAGACCCACTCTGTCACATTATCCCTCCCGTCGACGAGGTTGACGATGTGCGGCAACCTGGATCTGCGAATCATGTTCATGGGATGCTGGCCCGGTGGAACGCACAGCCAGCGTTCCTCTCCAACCCTCCCTGCTGCACAGCTCGGAGTCCAGCGACGGCAGAGCCCTCCGGTGGCGGTAGGATTCTCGGCTCTCACCCGGTCCCCCCGTCGGCGCTGGGGCTGCGGCGTCCTCCTCCCTCGTCCAGCAGCCGTCATTCTGACACGGCAGAGCCTTCTGGTGGCGGTAGATCGGTCTCGGCTATCACCCGGTCGATCCACCCGTCGGCGCTGGGGCTGCAGCGGTAGGTCTCGGCTCCCCATTACGCTCTTGTGTCCAGGAGCGCAGCCCGGTGCGCCGCCCTGGAAGGCAGGCAATCTCCCGACTAGCCATCCCACTTCTGACACCATAAACAAATATATGTATGAATGGATATATGAATGTATGGTAATATGTATAAATGCATGTATGATTAGATTAATGAATATGTATGCATGTTTGATTATGTATGAATGTATATTATGAGTGAATGTTGTGTGTATGTGTGCGTGCGTGCTGCCCCGGCGTCAGTGACAGACCCACTCTGTCACACTATGTTTATTAATTTGTTCTCTGTCATGCTCACTAATCTGTTGTCTGTATCTGCTGTCTGTGTTGTGCCCCATTGTCTAGTCTAGTGATGTCTCCCCTGTGTCTGTATCTATGTGTTATTTAGTCTCGTCATGTTTCAGTAATTTACCCCAGGTTGTTCAGTCTTTTCCACGCAGCTGTGTCTTGTTCCCAATCACCCTCATGTGTCAATTAGTCTGTGTATATAAGTGTTGTCTGCCCTGCCTTCCTTGCTCATCATTACTCATGTTACCCTCATTCCTGTGTGCTGTCAACCTTATGTTTCTCCGTATTTCCCTGTGAGTCAGTTTTTGTATTGTTTGCCACGTTCAGTAAAGGACTTATTACTTTCATCCTCGACTCGTGTCTCGTCCATCTCATCCTCCACTACCTCCCTCGTGTTAAATCTGCATTCTGGGTTCTACTCACCTCTATCACCGTCATGCCAACGAAACGTTCCTGGAATCGTAACAGTTTTGGATACATTTGGCTTTCATAGCAGTTTTATTAAAACAATACAGGCTCTTTATGATAAACCAAGGGAAAGAATTAAGATAAATGGGACAGTGTCTAGTTCCTTCGGACTAGAACGCGGGACTAGGCAGGGTTGTCCAATTAGTCCCTTATTGTTCGCAATTTTTATTGAACCCCTGAGTCAGTGGATCATACAGAATACAAATATTAAAGGGATAGATATGAAGGGGGGAGAACAAAAAATGTCCTTATTCGCGGACGATGTATTAGTGTATTTATCAAGCCCAGAACATTCACTTAAACAGTTATTTTAGCTTTTAGAACAATATGGGTAATTCTCAGGGTATAAATTGAATGTAACGAAAACGCAAATTCTTAGTTTTAAATATAGCCCTTCAAGAAATATAAAGACGAAATTTAAACTAGAAAATTCCACGCGGGGGAAATTGTGAAAGTGTGGGTGACGCCTGTGCACCGCCGGCCAACGGGAGAGGGTCTCTCGCGAGTCTCTATGACAAATGGTTCAAAGGATACAAAAAGGGGGCGCGGCCTAAGGATCGGGGGAGTGGTCAAAATAGACCAATGAAAGAGGATATCCCTACTGAGTGAAATGACACAACCCGCAAGTCGCATAGCACACTATTACACTATTACACTATTACACACTATTACACTATTACACTATTACACACTATTACACTATTACACTATTACACTATTACACACTATTACACTATTACACTATTACACACTATCACACTATTACACTATTACACACTATTACACTATTACACACGATTACACTATTACACTATTACACACTATTACACTATTACACATTATTACACTATTACACACTATTACACTATTACACTATTACACACTATTACTCTATTACACACTATTACACACGATTACACTATTACACTATTACACACTATTACACTATTACACACTATTACACTATTACACACTATTACACTATTTTACACTATTACACTATTACACTATTACACACTATTACACTACACTATTGCACTATTACACACTATTACACTATTACACTATTACACACTATTACACTATTACACTATTACACACTATTACACTATTACACTATTACACTCTATTACACTCTATTACACTATTACACTATTACACACTATTACACTATTACACACTAATACACTATTACACTATTACACACTATTACACTATTACACACTATTACACTATTTTACACTATTACACTATTACACTATTACACACTATTACACTACACTATTGCACTATTACACACTATTACACTATTACACTATTACACACTATTACACTATTACACTATTACACACTATTACACTATTACACTATTACACTCTATTACACTCTATTACACTATTACACTATTACACACTATTACACTATTACACACTATTACACTATTACACTATTACACACTAATACACTATTACAATATTACACTATTACACACTAATACACTATGACACTATTACACACTATTACACACTATTACACACTATTACACTATTACACTATTACACTATTACACACTATTACACTATTACACACTATTACACTATTACACACTATTACACTATTACACACTATTACACACTATTATTCTATTACACACTATTACACTATTACACGATTACACTATTACACACTATTACACACTATTACACTATTACACTATTACACACTATTACACTATTACACTATTACACTATTACACTATTACACACTATTACACTATTACACTATTACACTATTACACACTATTACACTATTACACTATTACACACTATTACACTATTACACTATTACACTATTACACACTATTACACTATTACACACTATTACACTATTACACTATTACACACTATTACACTATTACACACTATTACACTATTACACTATTACACACTATTACACTATTACACACTATTACACTATTACACTCTATTACACTCTATTACACTATTACACACTATTACACTGTTACACTATTACACACTATTACACTATTACACACTAATACACTATTACACTATTACACTATTACACACTATTACACTATTACACACTATTACCCTATTACACTATTACACTATTACACTATTACACTCTATTACACTATTGCACTATTACACACTATTACACTATTACACTATTACACACTATTACACACTATTACACTATTACACACTATTACACACTATTACTCTATTACACACTATTACACTATTACACTATTACACACTATTACTCTATTACACACTATTACACTATTACACACTATTACACTATTACACTATTACACACTATTACACTATTACACTATTATATACTATTACACTATTACACTCTATTACACTATTACACTATTACACACTATTACACACTATTACACTATTGCACACTAATACACTATTACACTATTACACTATAACACACTATTACACTATTACACTATTACACACTATTACCCTATTACACCATTACACTATTACACACTATTACACTATTACACTATTACACATTATTACACTATTACACTATTACACACTATTACACTATTGCACTATTACACACTATTACACTATTACACTATTACACACTATTACACTATTACACTATTACACTATTACACACTATTACACTATTACACACTATTACACTATTACACTATTACACACTATTACACTATTACACGATTACACACTATTACACACTATTACACTATTACACACTATTACACTATTACACTATTACACACTATTACACTATTACACTATTACACTATTACACACTATTACCCTATTACACTATTACACTATTACACTCTATTGCACCATTACACACTATTACACTATTACACTATTACACACTATTACACTATTACACCATTACACACTATTACACTATTACACTATTGCACTATCACACACTATTACACTATTACACACTATTACACTATTACACACTATTACACTATTACACACTATTACACTATTACACACTATTACACTATTACACTATTACACACTATTACACTATTACACTATTACACACTATTACACTATTACACTATTACACACTATTACACTATTACACACTATTACACTATTACACTATTACACACTATTACACTATTACACTATTACACACTATTACACTATTACACACTATTACACTATTACACTATTACACACTATTACACTATTACACTATTACACACTATTACACTATTACACACTATTACACTATTACACTATTACACACTATTACACTATTACACACTATTACACATCAGAAAATATCGAAGGATGGATTTAATTTACAAGTGATCAGATGGGAGGGACACTATTTCCTCGTAAAGAAGTACATCAAATGGTGAGTGGATTTAAAAAAAAAATATATATATATATATATATATTGGGCTGCTACGTCCAGTGTGTCAGTGACGTGTGTGTGGCTGAAATGCGTGCGTTTACTTTAGAATTACCCACGTAATTGTCCTTGTGTTACATAAAACCCAATCTGTAGATATCTAAAGTGGTCTCTATTCTCTAGTGCAAATCTTTCTTTCAATGTTTGTAGAGTCTGCATCTCCCCTCCTTCTATCATTGTACATATTGCTGTTATACCCCCCTGTTCCCATCTTTTGAACCCATGGTCGTCTATCCCTGGTTTGAATTTGTTGTCGTGTGTTATCCATCTCAGTATCTTGGATAATTTTTCTAGCTTGTATTCAGGGCTTGACATTAACACCCGCCCACTCGCCCAATGCGGGTAGAAATCGGCATTGGCGTGTAACTTCTTCATTCTTCCGGCAGGTGGCTTTTTTTTCTATGAAAAAAAAATTGTAGTCTACAAAAGGCATCTGCAATAATTAAGTCAATCCAGGTGATACTATATAATACTACAACTCCCACAAGGACTGGGTGCGCACAGTGTGCTCATTCATTGGCCCATCCACTTCGCCCTATCGCGCGCGTCGTGTTGCTTCCGTGTGGTGTGTGTGACAGCTGACAGCTGAACGAACGCTGTTAAAATTAATAGCTCAACTGGTTAGTACAGACAGTTAGCTAACTTAACGTTACATTGTGGCGGCATATTGTGGGTTGCGGTGAGATCCCTGGTCTCAATGAAATCGGCTCAGTTGGACAAGTTGAAGCTGCTGTTCTGCAACGTTCACGCAATCGGGAAGAAAGGCAGACCATCCACCGACTATTTGTGGATGTGCGAGTAAGTATTAGACAAACTAACATGTATTATGTAACGTGTATTATTAAACTAATATTACGGTGTTTGTTAGCTAGCCACATTCATTTAGCATTAAGAAGCATCCAGACTAACACAGTCCCGTCGCAAATATTCAGCACCATGGACAGCTGCCCCAGATATCTCTCTCTCTCTCTCTCTCTCTCTCTCTCTCTCTCTCTCTCTCTCTCTCTCATCTCTCTCTCTCTCTCTCTCTCTCTCTCTCTCTATCTCTCTCTCTCTCTCTCTCTCATTCTCTCTCCCTCTCTCTCTCTCATTCATCAGTGGTGAAAAAAGTTAGTCTGGAGCTCATTTTCACATGACCATTTTAATAATCACATTATTACCATTGTTGGGTTATGATCGTCGTATAGTGTGCATGTAAACACACTCAGTGTTAACGTTATATGAAAAATACATAGCTAAGTCATACTGTTTTTTCTTCGGGGTAGATGAGCAGAATTAAGTTTGTACTTGTCTGGTGGGTGGGATGTTCGGGTGGGGACAGATGTTATTGGATTAGATGTTATTTTATCACACACCACACTACTGACACTTTGGATTAGATATTATTTTAGCACACACCACACTACTGACATTTTGGATTAGATGTTATTTTAGATGTTTCTGTTCAAATAAAATCGTATGTCCAAACAAATGCTTGCAGTTACATTGTCCAATTACCTATATTTATAACTTTTTGAGTGGGGGCACGAGTGTGGGGATTTTTGGCGGGTGAAAATGCTGAGTGGCTAGTGACTTTGGAAAACCACTAGCCACAGTGGCTAGTGAGCCAAAAAGTTAATGTCAAGCACTGCTTGTATTTCTTTACTATAGTTCTAGTAGTTGTTGCTGTCTTCTGAACAGCTCCCTATCTCCTATTAGTGCCTGCACTTTGAATTCCTCTCTTTTGGTTTCTATGTCTTTCCATTTGGCTTCATAATTCACATTGCACCAGCATGCTACTGTTCTAAGCTGTGCTGCATTGCTGTTGGTTCTTGATATAATGCCCTAATTGTTTTCATAGCGTTTTTGTCTAATCCAAATTTCTCCAATACTTTATATAGAAATATCCAGCTTACACTGTCGAATGCTTTTTCTGCATCTAGGCTAACTAATACTGCACTTCCTCCTTCCTTTTGTATCTCCTCTACTATCTGCACTGTCTTCCTTATGTTATCCTGTGTCTGTCTTCCTTTACTGAATCCGGTCTGGTCTTTGTCTATAATATTTGTCATAAATGTCTCAAATATTTTGGATATTATTGATGTATACATCTTGTAATCTACATTAAGTATGGACACTGGTCTGAAACTGCTACATAGTTCTCTATCTTTCCCTTCTTTTGGAATTGTAGTAATTATGGCTTCTTTCCATGAAGGTGGCATTGTGCCTTCTTTCACCGTGTGTCTGAATGCTGCTTTTAATATGGGGCTCAGTTCCTGTCTAAATGTTTTGTAGAATTCAGAGGGGAATCCGTCGCTACCCGGTGACTTACTGTTCTTTGCTTTACTGATCGCATTCCCCACTTCCTGTTCTGTAATCTCTGCGTTTAATATTTCGTTCTGTTCCTTGCCTATCGATGGTAGATACAATTTTTCAAAAAAATTCTCTATCTCCTCTTCTCCTGCGCTATCGGTTGTGTGTATACTTTCTTATAGTATTCTTCAAATGTCTTCTCTATTTCAGCTGGTTCTCTTAGTATTTTGTTTGTGTTCGTGTCCCTCATTGTGTGTATTGTGTCTTCAGTTTTTGTTGTGTCCTGATTCGTCTAGCTAAAAGAATGGTCGCTCTCGGTCCTCCTTCATAGTATGACTGTTTCATGTACCTAGCTTTCTTCTCTATTTCTGTCAGCAGTTCTTTGTTTATCTTTCCTCTAACTTCCTTTACCTCTCTAAGTGTCTTTTGCTTCTTTGAGCGTTGGTGTTCTTTCTCTAATTCTTTCAGTTTTTTTATCAAGTTCTGGTATGTCTCTATCCTGGCCTTCTTGAGTAATGCCGTCTTTGCTATCAATTGTTCACGTATTACTACCTTTAGTGCATCCCATCAAATGTTGGGGTCTACCTCTCCATTATCATTTGCTTCTCTGTATCTAATTATGTCTCCTTTTACTTCGTTAACCAAACCTTTTTTATTTAATAGTCCTACGTTCAGTCTCCAAACTGTATTTTTCCACCTACTTTTAAGATTCACTTTCAGATATTGCGCTATGGTCTGATATGTCCGTTACCCCTATCCTGCAGTCTTCTACCCTGTATCTGTCCCCTGTTGTCATGAGAAAATAGTCTATCCTTGAATATGTTGTATGTGGATGTGAATAATGTGTGTATTCTCTGTCTAGTGTGTGCATTTCTCTCCATATATCCATGATTCCTAATTCTGCTATTTGTATATTCATATATTTGCTCATGTTTGTCCTCCATTTCTTTGTGCTTGTCGTGTCTATGTCATAGTTCAGTACTACATTAAAATCACCTGTACAGATTAGGACCCCTTCCCCTTCCATCGCTATGATATCAAAGATTGTTTCAAATAGATATTTCTCACTTTCTGGTGGAGCATACACATTCACTAGTTTTACCATTTGACCTTCCATTTTCCCCTTGACCATTACATACCTCCCCTCTTTATCCCTTATTTCCCTGATCATTTCAAACTTCACTGTGTTCTTAATTAGTATAGCTACTCCTCTTCTAAGGTTCTGTTTAAAAGAACTATAAAACAAATTCTCATACCCGAATATCTTCAGATTTTCATGTTCTTGTGATATTAGATGTGTTTCTTGTAAGAAGATAACCTGCGCCTCTTCTTTCTTAAGTTTCGTCATCACCTTACTCCTTTTGATCAGACTATTCATACCATTAACATTCAACGACATCATTTTGATACCCTTAACTTATGACATATTTCTTTTCCAAATGTTCTCCCGTTCTACCCATGTCACATAAAATAATATTTGTGGTTGTAGCCTCTGCTATCCCTGTCTGATTTACATACATATAACCATAATAAACATTAACATCAACATTAACACTTGGTACTTCCATGGTAGTAGAGGACCTCAGTCGTATCCCTCTTTCCCCCGCTGGCGGGTGGGGAGTAGTGGCTCTCCTAGTGAGAGGGCTCCCCCTTGTGGCTAAAAGATGCGCACTATACATGTCCAACTTGTTCTGTGTGCAACCTCCGAGCTCCCGGTCAAAAGCTCTGCATTAGTCACTTTCATGTTCCCGTCTATTTGTATTATGTGTCACGTGTAATCCTGTGGTTATATACTCGTACTGGCAATCGTGTCTCGCTCTTCGCCATATTGAGATATACCTCATCTCCAGTACCTACTGTACTACATGAACGAAAACAAAGCACCCTTGCACTTGACCAGGCCCCGCCCCAGTGACCTCCTATAAGTCACCAGGCGTGGTCATACTCGCCCTTCCTCTTTTTTGTTTTCCATCATGGATGTGCTTTGCATCCCATGTAACTAGCTGTGATGAAATGCAGAAAGAAATTGAACAATGTTGGTTTTCGCCGGAGATTTGCCAGCCCCTGGAATCTTCTCGGCATGTTCCAACGGCGCGTCGGGCGTGTCCTGGGGTTTCCTCGTCTTTTGACAGCAGATCAAGGGACGTCACGCGATGTTTAGCTATCGGGCTAACTTGCGTCCAGGTAGGATCTGCGCCACTAGGCATAACAATGCTGGCATTGGTGATGCTGCTCGAGTTGTCCCGGGAGACAACCGAGTTGTGTATTGGCGCAAGGGGCAGGATATCTGGGTAAACATTGTTGTTTTCCCAGTTATCCTGGAGCATGCGGCTAACGCTATGCTATATGCTGGGTTACTGTTTCTGTTTTTGATTCCCCGCTGAGGGCTGTCTTTCTAAAAGGTCTTCCCTCCTCTTAACCATTCATGCTGACGGTCAATTGGTGTCTACTGTTGGGAGCATTTACGGGGGCTTGTTTACCTTTTTCATGGGTGAATGGGCTGAGGCCTGGGGCTGGTGTGCTTTTTGTGAATATTATGAATGGTATGCAGGACTGGTGTTCTCTGGTCCGCATCCCCTTAACGTTGTGTGTATGGGCTAGCCCATTCTACAGTGTATTGGTGGTGTTTTTAGTTAATTTATTCATTAACCCCTTCATGGGTGCACACCACAGTGGAGGTTGCTGGTTGCAACCACCACTGGTGCTCCGTGTTTATGAAGCAGGTGGCATCAGTCCTTTGCCTCTGGAAACAGTGCCCCGCCCGGCCGACGCCATGAGGTGAGTCGGCCCGGCGGGTGGCTGGTGGGCTGTTAAGCCTATACCGCCACGGTATAGAATTAGCAGCGATTAGTGACTTTGTTCGAATTGCTGTTTTTTTCTGTCAAAAATGGTGTCTGGTGGCGGGGCCATGAGGGCCAGCTGACGTCGAAACATCGCGCTAGGTTTTTGATGTTATTAGCTTTGACCTAGCCGCAAGCTATAACCGCAGGGAGGGCTAGGATGCTGTCAACGGTTGTTTACAAACATCTTGGTTAGATTAGTCTCCCTTTGAGGGGGTGAAGTTAAAAATATTTGTTTCCCTCCTCAGGGCTCCCCTCTCCGCAGAGGATCTTTGGTCTTCCGCTGGAGCGCGGGCGGTATTTGACCTAGGCCCCACACCGCCTCACGCCGCGCGGCCAGAGGTAAGAGCACGGCCTCGCCAGCGGCTGTGGCAAGGCCCTCGACCAGCGGCCATGTTTCCCCCGCCTGAGGTACCCTGGGCTCAATGTCAACAGGTGTCCACAAGGCCGACAGCCTTGGCGGCCGGCCGAGGGATCGGCTACATTGGATGAGCACGCCCTAAAAAACCGTCGCCATCCGGCTGTGTGCAGCCCGCTCTCCGGTCACTCCCTCCCCCAACACCAGCGGAAAAGGGGCTCTGATTTGTTTCCTTTGGCTGCGGGCCGCGTGTCTTCAATGAAGCGCAGGCGGCCCCACGTTCGCTTCTCATGGGGACAGGGGCTGACACCCAGTTGATGGCTGAGACTGGGTCTGTCCGTGAGAATGTTGTGCTGTCAAGCGGCTCCCACACCATAAGCTGTGTTTGGTTGAGCCTGGTGTTACGTCTGTCTACAACTAGTTGTCAGCAGGGGGGCTCGAGACCTTTTGAGGCAAACAGTGCGGGCTTCCCCAACCTCGCCTTCGCCAGGCCGGGTGTCACGTTGGTGCCTCCCACTCCCGCAAGATCGGCAGTGGTCTGGCAGGCGCGCGTGATTTGGGTGGTAGTAATATCACTGCATGGCTACGGTGTGTAGGAACCCATGGGGGCCTCAGACCTTGCATGTCCAGCTGCAGAACAACTCCTCAGCATGTTCTGGAGGGGTGTTCAGTGGGGGAACTTTTGTCACCTAGTTTGATGTCAGCTTCCCCCGTATCAAACCGGCCCTTTCTGTCGGGGTCCCCCCTTGGGTGCGATTGCCTCGTAGGTAGTGTCAGGGTCTGATGTCCCGACTCCACGGAACGTTCTGCTCGCACGGTTAGCGGATCCAGGGTTGGCTACGGACAGCGGGTGGGACCGGGCCGCCTATCTACAGTTCCTAGCCGACCAGCGCCAAATGGCGGCGGGTGCGTTTGGGAGTATCATCACATATGGCTACAGCAGTACCATATGTCGAGGTGGATGGAGAGAACGCTGAGGCGGGGACTTGTATTTACACAACCCCACCCGTTTTCAGGTTTGGTACAGAATGGTACAGAATTTTCAGCGTCACCAGCAGTGACAGCTCTGGTTAACGAGATCCAATCTCTGTGGGCGAAGCAAGCCATCGTCGTGGGGTTTTCCTCCCGGTATTCTCTGGTGCCCGAGAAATCGGAAGGGGGGGGTGTCAGACCCATGCTGGACCTGTCCCATGGGAAGGTTCAGCATTTTGGACCGTCTCCTACCTGTTGAACACTGTCAGGTGGGGGCCTGGTTCTCCTCCATAGACCTGTAGGATGCGTATTCGCATCCCCGATCTTCCATCCTAGGGCTTACCTACGCTTCCTTTGCAGGGTTTAGCGTATGAGGGTTCAGCTGACACTGAGACTGGAAGTGGAGTACTCCTCTTCCCAGTCAACGGGTGGAGTACTATGGGCATCCCTCTCAGAGCATGTTATCGACACGCTCGGGAGGTTCCGTCGTAGGACGGTTATGGCACTGTCCGTGATGCGCCTGCTAGGTATGATGGCATCTGCTCATTCCGTGGTCCCTCTTGGCCTCCTCTTCACCTCATGAGGAGGATACGGAGGTGGTTTTCCAGTGTGGAAATAGACCCGGTGAGAGGCAAGTGGAAGTGGCTAAGGTTCCCGTGTCAGTACTGGGGGACCTCGCCCTCGGCCTCGGGCCCACACCAGGGGGGTCCCCATGGGCAGTAGGCTGTCACACGTCATGGTTTTCACCGACGCCTCCCTCACTGGGGACGCGTCGGGCCAACGCAGTAGGGGGCAGCTGGCAAGACCAAGCTGCCCGGTCTGCGTTACGTTCAATGTTTTGGTATTGAAGGCGGTCCATCTGGTCCTCAAACGGTGTTTTGATCAGGACGGACAATACGACGTCAGCGTCGTATATCGACAGACAGGGAGGGCTCTCCACATCCCCGGCAGGGTGAATATGGGTACAGGTGTGATGTCTCTGGGCGGTCCTCACCCTGACGAGTGGGGATTACGTCCGGACATAGTCGGGCAGGTCTGGGGCCGATGCCGTGGCCGCCTGGGATTCTTTTCCCCCCATACATCTGATAGTCAGTTGTTGGTGCGGATACGTCGGGAGCACAGGACCTTGGTCCTGTTCGCGTCGGACTGGGGCACAGCTGTGTGGTTCCCGGTCCTGATCCAGCTCTTGTTAGCCCCGCCGTGGCCTGTTCCTTGGTCGTCGCGGGCCCTCTCTCAGGTGCACGGGTCTCTGTGTCAGTTCCCTGTGCTGGGCCAGCCTCTGATGGTTTGGCTGGTGAGAGGGTGAGTCTGGAGAGGATGGACCCTTCTGTGGTCGACACCATCCGGAACGCGCATGCTCCCTCCACTATCGCGGGTCACGCGGGTAGGTGGCGTATTTTCCAAGAGTGGTGTAAGGTGGGGGGCTGGGAACCGGTGTCCTGCCCCCCTTTTCCTTCTGTCAGTTTATTTTGGATAGACTGTCGGCTTCGACGGTGAGGGTATATGCCGCGGCTATATCCTCTTGTCATGAGGGGTTTTGAGGGCGTTCCGTTGTTCAGCCACCCTCTTGTGAAGCGTTTCCTGCTTGGCGCTCGGCGCCTTAAGCCGGTGGAACGTTCTCTGTCTCCGAGTTGGGACCTCCAACTGGTCCTCGGCCGGTTGTCCGAGGCCCCGGTTGAGCCTCTTGAGCAGGCGTCTTTGGAACAGCTGTCCTCAAGACTGCATTCCTGCTGACCATCACCTCCGCTAAGCGCGTGGGTGAGCTCTGTGCTCTCTCGGTGCGGCCTGAGTGCTTGTCTATTCGTGTCAATAGCGGTGCGACTCTGAGGCCTAATCCAGTCTTCGTGCCAAAAAATATCCGGAGCTCTTTTCGCTCCAGGGATATTGTGGTTCAGCCGTTTCATCCGCCTCCTCACGCTGGTGAGTTAGAGGCGAGCCTTCACCTGTCATGTCCAGTCCGGGCTTTGGGGGTTTACCTCAGCCGGACTCAGGACCTCAGAGCTACCGATCAGCTCTTTGTTTGTTATGGTGGCTCTCGCGCTGGTAAGGCACTGTCGAAACAGCGCCTGTCACTTTGGTTGTGCGAGGGCATTGCCCTTTGCTACACGTTGGCTGGGCTGGCCCCCCCTGGCACTCCACTCGTGGAGTGGCGGCCTCTGCCGCCTTGTTAGGGGGGGCCTCGGTGGAGGACATCTGTGCTGCGGCCTCCTGGTCCTCCCCGGGTCCCTTCGTTAGGTTTTACCTCATGGACATGACTGGGGGTTCTGTTTCCCAGGCGGTTCTGAGGTCTGGAACCTCCCCTGCATCCCGCCCTTCGGTGGGTTAGCAGGGGTGTGTGGGTGTGTGCCACGAGGTGATGTGTCACACGTGGTCCCGTCTGTGCTGTGCGTTTTTAGGGGTCTCTATTTCCCTCTTTTTCACACTTGGGTGGAGTTGACTGCTGCCCCCTCTTCACTTGGAAGGGGGGGTGACGGGACTCCCCTCCCCCCTGGTGGTAGGGCTTGCGGGTCCTCAGGGGGTACATTTGTCGGGCCCCGCGTCTGCTCTGCCCCATATCTCAATATGGCGAAGAGCGAGACGCGATTGCCAGTACGAGTATATAACGATAGGTTATGTATATAACCTAGTTATATGAGTACTGGCTGAGCGTCTCGCTTTTAGCGCGCCCTGAGGTCCCTTGAGGTTTTTTTTTCCTGATGGAAAACTTTTCCCGAGGAAGGGCGAGTATGACCACGCCTGGTGACTTATAGGAGGTCACTGGGGCGGGGCCTGGTCAAGTGCAAGGGTGCTTTTTTTTCGTTCATGTAGTACAGTAGGTACTGCAGATGAGGTATATCTCAATATGGCGAAGAGCGAGACGCTCAGCCAGTACTCATATAATCGTTCTTTCTTGTCCGTCCCAATTTATCTCTTGAATCTCCATGTCCTTTTTTATAACTTTTGGTATAATTATCTCCTATGTACTTTACCATCTTCTCATTGCATAAGTAATTTTCATGTTTACATTTACTTGTATTGTGTGTCACATGTATACCAGTCTAATGTGTATTGTACTTATCCTTCCTTGGATCACAGTGTCCCCTCTCGTCTCCTCTCTGCTCCCCTTCCCCGTGTCTTTTCGTCATTCTTCTCAGTTGATCCGCTTTGAATCGGTTCAGATCTCCTTCACCTTCCCGTCCTCCTCTCCTCGTCCTCGTCCCTCGACCCTGGTCCATCTTCGCGCCTTCTCCAACCTCTGCATCAGCGTCGGTCTCTCTCCTTCTCCTCCCGGCACCCTCCATCCTCTCCGGTTCATGTCCCTCGTCGCTTCCCGCACGTCGTTGTACACCTTGATGCCTTCTTTCCAATGGACCTTCAGCGTGGTCATTGGTTATTAAAATCTGATTTCTTTCTCTTTCAAAGTCTTTTTTATCTGAACATAGCTCCGACGTTTTACAGCCACCTCTGTTGAATAGTCATGGTCGAAGGTTATCCTCTGCCCCTCCACCTTCATCTTCGTCTGCCAGGCTGCTCTGAGAATGTTTTCTTTGACTTCGAATTTCAAGAAATTAACTATAACTGCTCTCAGTGGTCTGTTTATCTGTGGCTTCGGCGCTGGGGCCCTGTGCACCCTTTGAATCTCTATCTTGTCGAGGTCTGACATTTATAATTCTTCTCGAATTAGGTTGTCTACATATTTGGTCATCGAGTCTCCTTCTATCCCTTCTCTCAGTCCCCATATTCGTATATTATTTCTCCTTGACCTCCCCTCCAAGTCCGTTAGCTTTTCTTTCAACATGTTTTGTTGTTCGAGTGTCGCCATTAGAATTCCTTGTATTTCTGTATTCCATTCCTCCGTTTCAGCTGTCCTTTCTTTTAACATCCTTATGTCTTTCTCGTGTTCCTGTAGTTTTCCATCAATTGTCTCGAGTCTCTTATTTATTTCTTCTCTGAGCTCGTCCTGACCCTTCTTTAATTCTTCCCTGAGTCTGTCGATATTGTTCTGGATGTTCTGCGTGTTAGCTTGGATGCTAGTCTCTATGCTAGCTTGTAGCTCCTCTACCCAAATGGGCACCTCTGCTCTGTCGCCTTGTGCCATGCTAGCTTGATTTTCCTGCTTCACCTCCTCATGTCGATAACTTTCCTCCGGTGCTTGTATCTCTTCTGGGGTCGCTTTTCTTTAGCTTTTTCTCCTGGTCATCCTTCCTTTTCTCTTATATAATTGAATTGTCACTTTTTATTTTGTTTTAGATATTTTAACTTCCTTTTTCATTGTTCTTTGACCGGGAGCTCTTTACAATGGACGTCTACCCGAACATCTCAAACCGGAAGTCCCGGGTTAGGGTCTTTACTCTTGGCTACATTTGAAAAAGAAACGCAACAATGATTATTACGGACTGTATTGATAGATTTATGGCGTGATATCAATCTCGTACCGGTACCGGACCGCTCTGGCTAAAGAGGTTAGCCGATTTTTGGTACCGGTCCCAAAATGACATCACGTCATAAATCAAGTTCTCCAGAAATTATAGTTTTTTTTTCAAACTTATTCAAGTATAAACATCATAACCATGTCACAACAGCAGTTATAATGTATATTATAATCAATACGTTAGTTTACCAATAGGTTAAAGTGTTATTAGATAGATTTTAGTTCTCGTTTTTCTGTTATGTAGTTTGCGAAAGCCTGCCATTTTGAAAAATGTACCGTCGGGAATTGTAGTTTGCCATTTTGAAGAGGACACCGAGAGCTTTCAATGAGCGTCGGCATTTTTCAGAAACACCCTACCCAGAGGCCTCTAGGTCAAAAAAGCAAATGGCTTCTGAATGATTTTTTTTTATATCTCGTATTACTCTGGATAATAAACCACAAAACGTAATGTTATTGGCATATATTGGAGCGCAGTTAGTTTGTCTCCCCTATTTTTAGCATGTTGCAACAATCAGATTTGAAATTTGTTTCAAAATGGTGGCACTCTGGCCAGAATAATAAACCTACTGTACATACAGTAGATTTCATTATCTGTTCTTATGCACGCCTGGTGATACTAAATCCAAATTGAACTCGGGCATTTGAAAGATAAGATTTGGCACAATCCATAAATGTGCGAATTGGCTGTAATAACGTCATTTATAAGCCTGCTATTCTATATTCTATAATAATATTTCAAATTGCATTGGTCCAGATGGGAGAATTCAGTACTGTATCTACACAACCTTCTGTTTAATCACCTACCTTTATTCATTTCCTTAGATTTTTTGTACACGTGATCTCAAGATGGTACTGAACGAGATCAGTGGCAGTTTTTCATGTCAGGTCATTTTTAGCATGGTGTTATTCCCTGCCAAATATGCAAAGAAAAATCATAATTCATATTCTCCTTTGTTTCATCACAATTTAAGGAAGCCTAGTAATAGACACAATATTTCTGACACTGGGAATACATTCACTGAGGTCCATAGATGTCCCTAGATACCAAGAACAGAAGTAGAAGTGGAGCAATATTCCATTTACTTAGGTATGTATTTTAGGCAGATTTTCAGAAAATAGGGCTCCGGGCTTAAGAGGTTAAGAAAACCCTCCTACCTTATGGAAACCCTCCTACTTTCGGAAATCCCTCCTATGAAAATCCAGAGTGTGCCACGAGGTGATGTGTCACACGTGGTCCCGTCTGTGCTGTGCGTTTTTAGGGGTCTCTATTTCCCTCTTTTTCACACTTGGGTGGAGTTGACTGCTGCCCCCTCTTCACTTGGAAGGGGGGGTGACGGGACTCCCCTCCCCCCTGGTGGTAGGGCTTGCGGGTCCTCAGGGGGTACATTTGTCGGGCCCCGCGTCTGCTCTGCCCCATATCTCAATATGGCGAAGAGCGAGACGCGATTGCCAGTACGAGTATATAACAATAGGTTATGTATATAACCTAGTTATATGAGTACTGGCTGAGCGTCTCGCTTTTAGCGCGCCCTGAGGTCCCTTGAGGGTTTTTTTTCCTGATGGAAAACTTTTCCCGAGGAAGGGCGAGTATGACCAGGCCTGGTGACTTATAGGAGGTCACTGGGACGGGGCCTGGTCAAGTGCAAGGGTGCTTTTTTTTCGTTCATGTAGTACAGTAGGTACTGCAGATGAGGTATATCTCAATATGGCGAAGAGCGAGACGCTCAGCCAGTACTCATATAATCGTTCTTTCTTGTCCGTCCCAATATATCTCTTGAATCTCCATGTCCTTTTTTATAACTTTTGGTATAATTATCTCCTATGTACTTTACCATCTTCTCATTGCATAAGTAATTTTCATGTTTACATTTACTTGTATTGTGTGTCACATGTATACCAGTCTAATGTGTATTGTACTTATCCTTCCTTGGATCACAGTGTCCCCTCTCGTCTCCTCTCTGCTCCCCTTCCCCGTGTCTTTTCGTCATTCTTCTCAGTTGATCCGCTTTGAATCGGTTCAGATCTCCTTCACCTTCCCGTCCTCCTCTCCTCGTCCTCGTCCCTCGACCCTGGTCCATCTTCGCGCCTTCTCCAACCTCTGCATCAGCGTCGGTCTCTCTCCTTCTCCTCCCGGCACCCTCCATCCTCTCCGGTTCATGTCCCTCGTCGCTTCCCGCACGTCGTTGTACACCTTGATGCCTTCTTTCCAATGGACCTTCAGCGTGGTCATTGGTTATTGAAATCTGATTTCTTTCTCTTTCAAAGTCTTTTTTATCTGAACATAGCTCCGACGTTTTACAGCCACCTCTGTTGAATAGTCATGGTCAAAGGTTATCCTCTGCCCCTCCACCTTCATCTTCGTCTGCCAGGCTGCTCTGAGAATGTTTTCTTTGACTTCGAATTTCAAGAAATTAACTATAACTGCTCTCAGTGGTCTGTTTATCTGTGGCTTCGGCGCTGGGGCCCTGTGCACCCTTTGAATCTCTATCTTGTCGAGGTCTGACATTTATAATTCTTCTCGAATTAGGTTGTCTACATATTTGGTCATCGAGTCTCCTTCTATCCCTTCTCTCAGTCCCCATATTCGTATATTATTTCTCCTTGACCTCCCCTCCAAGTCCGTTAGCTTTTCTTTCAACATGTTTTGTTGTTCGAGTGTCGCCATTAGAATTCCTTGTATTTCTGTATTCCATTCCTCCGTTTCAGCTGTCCTTTCTTTTAACATCCTTATGTCTTTCTCGTGTTCCTGTAGTTTTCCATCAATTGTCTCGAGTCTCTTATTTATTTCTTCTCTGAGCTCGTCCTGACCCTTCTTTAATTCTTCCCTGAGTCTGTCGATATTGTTCTGGATGTTCTGCGTGTTAGCTTGGATGCTAGTCTCTATGCTAGCTTGTAGCTCCTCTACCCAAATGGGCACCTCTGCTCTGTCGCCTTGTGCCATGCTAGCTTGATTTTCCTGCTTCACCTCCTCATGTCGATAACTTTCCTCCGGTGCTTGTATCTCTTCTGGGGTCGCTTTTCTTTAGCTTTTTCTCCTGGTCATCCTTCCTTTTCTCTTATATAATTGAATTGTCACTTTTTATTTTGTTTTAGATATTTTAACTTCCTTTTTCATTGTTCTTTGACCGGGAGCTCTTTACAATGGACGTCTACCCGAACATCTCAAACCGGAAGTCCCGGGTTAGGGTCTTTACTCTTGGCTACATTTGAAAAAGAAACGCAACAATGATTATTACGGACTGTATTGATAGATTTATGGCGTGATATCAATCTCGTACCGGTACCGGACCGCTCTGGCTAAAGAGGTTAGCCGATTTTTGGTACCGGTCCCAAAATGACATCACGTCATAAATCAAGTTCTCCAGAAATTATAGTTTTTTTTTCAAACTTATTCAAGTATAAACATCATAACCATGTCACAACAGCAGTTATAATGTATATTATAATCAATACGTTAGTTTACCAATAGGTTAAAGTGTTATTAGATAGATTTTAGTTCTCGTTTTTCTGTTATGTAGTTTGCGAAAGCCTGCCATTTTGAAAAATGTACCGTCGGGAATTGTAGTTTGCCATTTTGAAGAGGACACCGAGAGCTTTCAATGAGCGTCGGCATTTTTCAGAAACACCCTACCCAGAGGCCTCTAGGTCAAAAAAGCAAATGGCTTCTGAATGATTTTTTTTTATATCTCGTATTACTCTGGATAATAAACCACAAAACGTAATGTTATTGGCATATATTGGAGCGCAGTTAGTTTGTCTCCCCTATTTTTAGCATGTTGCAACAATCAGATTTGAAATTTGTTTCAAAATGGTGGCACTCTGGCCAGAATAATAAACCTACTGTACATACAGTAGATTTCATTATCTGTTCTTATGCACGCCTGGTGATACTAAATCCAAATTGAACTCGGGCATTTGAAAGATAAGATTTGGCACAATCCATAAATGTGCGAATTGGCTGTAATAACGTCATTTATAAGCCTGCTATTCTATATTCTATAATAATATTTCAAATTGCATTGGTCCAGATGGGAGAATTCAGTACTGTATCTACACAACCTTCTGTTTAATCACCTACCTTTATTCATTTCCTTAGATTTTTTGTACACGTGATCTCAAGATGGTACTGAACGAGATCAGTGGCAGTTTTTCATGTCAGGTCATTTTTAGCATGGTGTTATTCCCTGCCAAATATGCAAAGAAAAATCATAATTCATATTCTCCTTTGTTTCATCACAATTTAAGGAAGCCTAGTAATAGACACAATATTTCTGACACTGGGAATACATTCACTGAGGTCCATAGATGTCCCTAGATACCAAGAACAGAAGTAGAAGTGGAGCAATATTCCATTTACTTAGGTATGTATTTTAGGCAGATTTTCAGAAAATAGGGCTCCGGGCTTAAGAGGTTAAGAAAACCCTCCTACCTTATGGAAACCCTCCTACTTTCGGAAATCCCTCCTATGAAAATCCAGAGTCACACAAATCGGTATTATTGAGCTGTGTAAATACCCCAAAAATGTGTAGGTGGCCAAGGGTCCAGCAGGACCAACAATCTCTTGTCTTGTTTGCATTATATGGTGAGCTTTAAATGGATATGTCTCATATTGTCAGTCAGTCAGTCCGGTGTCATAATAATATAAACTTCTCTTGGATCTTGGTGATTGCCCTATTTTTTATTAAACCATTACAGACATATGTGAATCCCTCATTGTCCTCTGAGGACCAGTATCAGAACTAGTCTACAAGGGCCTTGAAATTAAGCCCGTGCCCTGCCCGAGCCCATGACGTTCAGGCCCTGCCCGACAATAAGCCTGACTGTAATGCAACATTTGAAGCCCTAGCCCGAGTGAAAGCCCAAAAAAAAAAATATATATATATTAGACTTAAAAATTTTGTTTTTATTTGTATTTGTTTTAAATATTTGAAACACGGTTTTATATGAACTTAATAAATAAACAAAAACGAAAATGTCCAATAGGTCTACCTAAATAACGCATATCACACTGAAAACTAACAAGCATTATAGGCCTATAGCCTGTTTTGCGAATGCCGTCCATTTCCCAGCACGCATGTTAGACTGAACACAGTGCCTCGTCACAATCAGTTCAAAAACTGCTCGGATGCTACCGATCCGATGTTGCGAGTATACAGAGGTACTGGCAGACACAGACTAAAACATTAATGTCATCGTGACACAAAAGTATACAGAAAAACCAGCAGCCAATTATATATAAAATAAATCAGGACTCACCACGCTGTTGACGTCAGCAACAAAAACGTCTTGCGTTGAATAACGTTAACAAAACTTCACCAACCAGCTGCTACATCCAAGAAGAAAATGGCTATATTCCAACTTCAACAACAAATGAAGTTATTGAACCACTTCGGTCTTCAGCACTGTTCTACTGTCCTCGAATTCTCCCTGCGGTAATTACATCCAAATGTTTCCAAAAATGCAGCTTTCCCAGATGCATTGGGAACTTTCAAAAGCTCTCCCTTTCCCTAATTCCCTATCTGTTAACTTATCCATTGCGACTCAGAGACACGAGGCTCTGACTCGCTGATCTCTGATGACAGCTGGCGCAAAACAGAAAGTGAAAGCAGCGTGAGGCGCATGCGCAATAAAACCTTTTTAAAAAAAAGAGGGTGCTGCCCGGCCCGGCCGAGCCCGAATTATTTATTTAAAAAAAAATCCCTACCCAGCCCGAACATGTCGGGTCGGGTAGGGCCCCGTCGGGCTCGGGCAGGGTTGCAGTGCACTAATCAGAACTGAGGGGAAAAGGAAAAAGAAAAAGAAGAAGAGTGGAAAAGTAGGATTCTTTTCCCATGCAGTGAAACACTATGTGTTTTCACTGGTATTATACAATGGCATGCAAATTTCTCGATTCTGATTGGCTGAAACAGTCAAGTTACACGTGGTAATTTGTCATAACCCCACGCTCTTGGTCCCAGGACCCGCCCACAACCGAATTACTATCACTCCGCTGTGCGAGTTTTTAGACGTGAAAGCAAGATGGCGGACAGTAAACGTTACGAATGGATATGTTGATAGGGTCATAAAGACTAAATAAAAAATGATTCTGTCACGGCGAATGTGTTAGTTTCTTACACAATGTTGGTATTACGTTACCATTGACTACAGGAAGGCTCGTTGTCTGGTCAATGAAACATAATAAGGAGACGGTAGCCAAAGTCATTAATAAAGAATATTTAATATATAATTACCATGGTCTTTGTAATAAAGGAACGTAAGATAATAAACAAAACAAACACAGGACTATACAGACAGGATCAGCCCAGACGAAAGGGAAGACGGAATACTTATACACAAGGGGATGACGAGACAAGACACACCTGGGGTTAATGGTACATCTGGGGAAAAAACAATAGGAACTACAACACCAGGACAGAGGACTACAACTAGACATGACGACTCACATTAGGAGCACCTGATCAGGGCACAAACATAGACCCACACATAACACCCCCCCCCCCTCAAATTTATGGCCATAACCCCAAAGTGAAATGGGGAAATGGACATAAACAAAGAATACCACACATAAATAAATAAAGGGGAAAAATAGTGGTCGATAAATGTACAGTCTCTTGGTCAAATGTACACACTCTCCTTTTTAGACTCTTCCTGTATCAAAACCAAGACTGCATTCGCAAATCTGGTACGTCATAAATGTATAGATGTACTGTAGCAGCACTGTCCATCTGCACGTCATGTTATGATTAATTGAAAATTGGGGACCCTGATGCAAACAAGACGAAAGTCGTTCTCCGGTCCGCATCCCCCCAACAACTGTGCGCATCGAGCGGCACTGCACTCTGCAATCTGTTAATAAAGTCCTCAATCAATCAGGCAAGAAGAATGGGCAGCCTCAATTACTCCTCACTACTCCCGACTCCTGGAAACAGAGCAAAATTAACAAGAAGAGAAAAAAAACAACAACACCGCTCACACAACCCCATCAGAAACACACAGCACAACCCCCCCCCCCCCCCCACCACTGACTACAGCCATGACAGCGCGTCGGCCAACACATTGTCCTTGCCCTTGACATGTACCACCTCAATATCAAAGGCTTGCAGGAAAAGGCTCCAGCGCATTAGCCGCTGGTTCGAATTCCGCATCCTGCCTATAAAGACCAATGGGTTGTGGTCCGTGTAAATTCTAACAGGTGATTGAGAGGAGCCAACATACACCTCAAAATGGGAGAGGGCCAGAATCAAAGCCAATGCCTCCTTCTCGATTGTCGAGTAGCGCCTCTGATGTATATTAAACTTCCTAGAGAAGTACGACACCGGGTGCTCAATACCCCCGTCATCATCCTGCAAGAGCACTGCGCCAGCGCCCAACTCGCTTGCATCCACAGCCAATTTAAAAGGCCTCGTGAACACAGGCGCTGCAAGGACAGGGGCACTGACCAGAATGGACTTCAACTGTTGAAACGCGAAGGAACACCTAGGCGTCCACTGAAACGGGATCTTCGGACTCAGCAGATCTGTAAGGCGAGAGGCTACCGCCGAAAAGTTCCAACCACTGTGTGACCCGGTGGCATCTGCCACATTGTTATGCAGCTGGGAAATCTCTGACATCACTGATATGCACATTTTGTGATGACTCAGCTTGGTGAGGGTGAATGTTGTGAGGTGAATTGGAAAAATTGGCCTTTTTGAGAATTAGAGATATAAGTTTTATTAATATAGGGCCACACGGCCGGGAAACGGTGCTGAATACTGGGAAAGGCCATTTATTAGATAGTACCCCTTTACATTTTAAAAGGTTGTACTCTGTTTTCTTTTTTTTTTCTTTATAATTTGTTATTTCTGTATTATTATTGTTTCTGTTATTACCCTGTGAAGTTCTGTGTATTGTTATTGTGGTTATTGTGTTGTCTTGTTTTGTTTTCATGTAAATAATAATAAAAAAAAATTGATAAAAAAAAAAAAAAAAATGTTAGTTTGTTGGATGTCTAGTTGAAAGACAGTTGGATGTCTTAGTTTGTTAGATGTCTAGTTGAAAGACAGTTGGATGTCTTAGTTTGTTGGATGCCTAGTTGAAAGACAGTTGGATGTCTTAGTTTGTTGGATGTCTTAGTTGAGAGACAGTTGGATGTCTTAGTTTGTTGGATGTCTTACTGAGAACAGTTGGATGGACTTCCGAGCTGCTTCCACATGGAGGCAACTTCTCTTTTTTTTTGGGAACAACTTTTTCTGGCGGATGGTTTTTTCAATAAATCTTCAATTAATGTGTGTTTATTGTATAGCAATAAGGTTGGATGAATGCGCCAGTTGTATAAAAGCCATTACACCACGTGCAGTCGTGTGTTGTGAGAATTAGACCATGCCTAGGGGGGTCTAACAAACACCTGGTCTAATTCTCACAACCCACTCCTGCGCGTGATGTAATGCTTAAGGATGTCTTAGTTGAGAGACAGTTGGGTGTGTTAGTTTGTTGGATGTCTTACTGAAAACAGTTGGATGCACTTCCGAGTTGCTTCCACATGGAGGCAACTTCTCTTTTAATTTTTTGGGAACTACTTTTCTGCGGATGGTTTTGTCAATAAATCTTCAATTAATGTGTGTTTATTGTATAGCAATAAGGTTGGATGACATCGGCCATTGTATAAAAGCCATTACACCACGTGCAGTCATGGGTTATGAGAATTAGACCATGCCTAGGGGGGTCTAACAACCTTCGGCTGCGCCTCGGGCCTAACAACCACCCCTAGGCATGGTCTAATTCTCATAACCCACTCCTGCGCGTGATGTAATGCTTTAGTAGAGGCTAGAATCTCTGTCTCTCTCTCTCTCTCTCTCTCTCTCTCTCTCTCTCTCTCTCTCTCTCTCTCTCTCTCTCTCTCTCTCTCTCTCTCTCTCTCTCTCTCTTCTCTCTCTCTTGTCTATCTGTCTCTTTTCTTCCTGTATCTCTATTATCTCTGTCTGTCTGTCTGTCCCACAGTAGGACCAGTGTGGGTAGGCTACAACATGGTACTTACGCAGTGGAAAAAACACATAATATATGTGGATTAGGTGCCCTTGCTCTGGGGAATGTGAGCAGTATTTGGGTGCTGTTGGTGCCAGGGACCAAACTAGCACTCCTTCTGCTATTAGTAATCCTCCCTAGCCACCCTGCCAACCTGTCAACCTGCCAACTTGTCAAC
>NC_140165.1:207624582-207694979 GCF_963971535.1 Notolepis coatsorum
TATGAGACAAAGCACAGCACTGCAAAACACATCAAGCATGAGATTATTCAGCCTTCTGTGTGTGTGTGTGTGTGTGTGTGTGTGTGTGTGTGTGTGTGTGTGTGTGGTGTGTGTGTGTGTGTGTGTGTGTGTGTGTGTGTGTGTGTGTGTGTGTGTGTTGTGTGTGTGTGTGTGTGCATATGTGTGTGTGTGTGTGTGTGTGTGTGTGTGTGTGTGTGTGTGTGTGTGTGTGTGTGTGTGTGTGTGTGTGTGTGTGTGTGTGTGTGTGTGTGTGTGTGTGTGTGTGTGTGTGTGTGTGTGTGCATATGTGTGTGTGTGTGTGTGTGTGTGTGTGTGTGTGTGTGTGTGTGTCTGTGTCTGTGTGTCTGTGTGCGTGTGTGCGTGTGCATATGTGTGCATGTGTCTGTGTGTGTGTGCATATGTGTGCGTGTGTCAGGGGGAAATGGGCTAATTTGTCTATGTATCCTGGCTGTGTTCACATGGGGTTGCTGCCACTGACTTAACCAGAAACATATTTAGACTGGCGGGATGAAAGAGAGAGAGAGAGAGAGAGAGAGAGAGAGAGAGAGAGAGAGAGAGAGAGAGAGAGAGAGAGAGAGAGAGAGAGAGAGAGAGAGAGAGAGAGGGGGGGGGGGGGTAGAGAGGTAAGAGAGAGAGTCAGACATCTCACAATAATCCTGCAATGGAAAACGTCCATTCTGTGGGCTTTGTGTTGTAAAGAGTCACGATGGCGTCATTATGTGTGCGCTCAGACAGAATGCTGTGATGCCGTGTACCCGAGTCATAGGCGGATAGAAGCAGCGCGTCTCGGATTGTGGTTCTGAAATAAGTCTCCAAAGGTGCATACACGCAATGTAGAATCAATTTGACATGCATAACTCACGATGATGACAAGCTGTCTCTAGGCTTTTGAAAATGCTGGGGAGACATTGCTGGTGGTAATGGAGCAGCCAAGATAGGAGAGCATTTTTTCTTTCTTTTTTTCTCGACGCACAACGTTCCAAAAATTATGACTCATATTTCCGGGGGTCCAAAGGAATATACAAGGCAGTCAAATTGTTTTTGACAGCAAACATGATGGTGGTGTCTGTTTCAAAATGCCACCATGGGAAGTAAATAGTTTTGTCACCGAAAGGCCCAAATTCTACCTGCATTTGACAGGTGGTGGTGGTGGTAATGTCAAGCACTGCAGTGTGTGCAAGATTATAGGCTCAGAGTCGAGACCTGAGTGTAATCTTCAAGTGCATAGTGTTTCATTTTGTCAAAATTGTCTAATGCGTTCTGTTATGTGATGTATACGATTGCATGTAACTGTCTAACTGTTTCCACAAAAGGGCGCTATTGACGCTGGCGCCAGGTAAGAGGGTATTTAAGGGATTGTTCCCTCCCTCTCTATCTCTTCCCACCTTCCTCCCACAGAGAGAAGGTCTCATGTACTGTGTAACAATGTGATAATAAACTACGCCGATTAAAGGCTGAAGTGAGAGGACCTTGTCGTCATGATTAGTTATTGTCGCCCCATAGCCAACATCTGTCAACAGGTTATGGGCCCAGATCACGCAGGGGCGAAATAATAAGGGTAGCAAGTTTAGCTAAAGTATAGGCTAGTTTAGCACTGGGAGCACCGCGTGGCTAAAGCTAAGCTAACGGGAGCTAAAGCTACGCCTACCATCAAAAAGGGATGGCGACCAAAGGAAAGAGCAAATGGCCCTCGTTCAACGGAAGAGCAGAGGACTATGAGCTCTGGGAAGAGCGAATGTTGTGCTGTATGCACGGTGTGGGACTGAAGACAACGATCTTGACGGCCCCCATGGGACCACTAACGGCGGACGCGCAAGCCCTGGACACCAAGCAAAATGCCGACGCATACTGTGAGTTAGCACCACTGCTAGACGACACAAGCTTGGGGCTGATGTTCTGCGACACTAAGGACAAAGGCCGAGAGAGCCTGAAAATGTTGAGAGAACATTATATCGGACGGGGAAGACCCCGATTCGTATCCCTCTACATACCACTAACCACGCTGAAGAAGGCGCACACCGAGACTCTGACCGAATACGTCCAGAGCTGAGCAGATCATTACGGCGCTTAAGAGTGCCGGAGAAGCACCAAGCGATGGACTAATGATGGCGATGGTTATGAGAGGACTACCGGAGCTGTACAAACCGGTCACACTACTGGTGACACACGGTTCAGCGGACATGTCGCTGGGAGAGTTCAAGGCCAAGTTGCAGAACTTTGAGGCCTCAGAAGACACACACCCAGTCGCCGCGGAGGCGGGAGAGAGGGTGCTGAAGGCCCGGGCGGCACCGAGTGAGAAGACCAGGCCCACGACGGAGCTGGCGTGTTGGCGATGCGGAGAAAAAGGGCATCGGAAAGATAACTGCACAAAGACTGTTTGGTGTAGCTTCTGCAAATCCACGCGGCACACAGACAAAGTGTGTAGAAAGAAACGCGACCAGAGCACACGGTACGCGCATGGACAAGATGGCGGCTGTGGACAAGATGGCGACGATGGTGGACGTGAGACGAGTCGAGACGACGCCCGGAGAGTAGCGGAATGAGAGGACTTCATCTTCGGGGCGCAGACAGCGTACATCACCCAGCCAACGCAGCAGCAGCAGGCCCAAAGGAAGGGACTGATCATGGACACAGGTGCGTCGTCCCACGTCATCAATGACAGGAATCGATTCAAGAACTTTGACAACACCTTCGAGCTGGAGAGACACAGCATGGAGCTGGCAGATGGGAAGCGCACTTACGGGTTGGCGCAAGGGAGATGAGACGCACAGGTATGCCTCATAGACAGTGAGGGGCGCTTTAACATAGAGGTGTACAAGAGAATGTATTATCTACAAACAGAGTGTAATGACAACGACAAGTGTAATAATAATGATATGTGTAATGTCACTGTCAGTCACGATATTCAGACATGGCATGAGATCATGGGTCATTGTAATTACGAGGATTTACTGAAACTGCAAGCAGTGACAGAAGGCATGCACATTAAAGGTGAAAATCGTAGACCTGACAAAGAATGTGAAGTGTGCATGAAGGGGAAGTTCACTCAATCGAGAAACAGAAGTCCCACAGAAAAAGTAAAGGTACCACTTGCGCTAGTTAACACAGATCTAGCCGGTCCAGTAAGCAACAAGTCCATAGGTGGCTTTAGATATGTACAGTATTTTACAGATGTGTGTACAGGGGCAGTGTTTGTTTACTTTCTCAAAGCAAAGAGTGACACACTCCAGGTCATGGAGAAATTCCTGGCAGACGTAGCCCCTTATGGCAACATAAGATGCTTGAGGTCCGACAACGGAACCGAGTTCACAAATAGAGAGTTCCAATCACTGTTGAGAAGGAACAAGATAAGACACGAGACGTCATGTCCGTACTCCCCACACCAGAACGGGGTGGCAGAGAGGGAAGGACGTCCTCTTTTCGAAATGGCTAGGTGTAAGCCAATAGCTGGCACACAGGCACCACCCTGTATACAGCACTGACAGGAAAGAAATGTAATCTAGCTAGAATGCACGAATTTGGATCAGTGTGTTATGCTTACCAGCAGGACAGAGGAAAGCTAGAGTCCAGGGCCCTCATTTATCAAGTTTTCTTGGAAAGTATTCTATTTTCGTTCTTAAGCACAGAATTTAGAATGTGTGCACGCACAAAAAAAACTGGATTTATCACACGTGCGTACACAGGTCCTACGCACACCTGTCTTCATAAATATCACCTTGCTCCTAAGCTTGAGCTTGTGCATGGTTTTAAGTATTTGCATACCAGAACCGCCCCGATTATCCATATATGGTCATGAAACACCCCCATGGGATGTGAAATAATGGACTGACCCGAGGGAATTGCGTGTTATGGAGAAATACGAGACAGGCTGACAGACATGTACACGTACCGTGATGTCGGATATGATATCTCTTAAAGACCATATTAACTAATAAAGCCCATGCTGGAATATGACTGCCTTTTTCCGTTTTGTTCGATTAATACCCAGGGATTAAAGTTCTCCTCAATTGTATTCCAAATCGCGACGGATTTTCCGTACATTTTCTACCTGCTGCATATGATTTCTAGAGGCATACAATCTATTTTGATGTCAGTATTGGGTAGCCTATATAAACAATAATACGAGAGCATATACAAGAACAATGAATCTCACTGCCATGTATGATGTAGCCTAAGTATACGCCATGTGTAGCCTGCCTATGTGATAAATACAAACATGAACTTGAATCCCATCATCATATTTACATAGTCTGTCCACTATGTTTATTACTTTGTTATTTCCCCCCCCCCCTATCTATGTAAAGCGACCTTGCATGGGTCTCTTGAAAGACGCTATATAAAATGAAGCTCTATTATTATTATTGTTATTATTATTATTATTAAAATACTGTCTTTTACTGTTAGTCTCAGTGAAGTTTCAACGGAGCGAGGTAATCTATTCTAACCAACAGATTGAAGTAGAACGCATTTCGTTGTGGCCAATCTTATTTGGAAACATGACACAAAATAATAGTATGTCGCTTTTGAATTTGAAACAATATTTAATCGCGTTTGGTGGAGGTGGCTGTTCTGTAACCCCTTTCGTGACTGTGATGCACCGAGTGAATCCACAGTCACTTGCTCCTCAATAGGAAACCAACCTAGATTTACCCTGAAGGACTGGTTCTAACCGAACCGTTCGTTATACAAGAATCACAGAGAAATGTCAAAGGTGCTCACATTTGCACAAGGGTTTCGGACAGAGATACGGGATGGTTTGAAAGCTCGGCGTTGCTAATAAACATTTTAAATATTTTTTATAAACTGGTCAACACGGCATTATTTCCGGCGTTGGCTGCCTGGTGTGATCACAGCGCATGCGCATCATGCACACAACGCCGGAAATAATGCAGTGTTGACCAGTTTATTAAAAATGTTTAAAATGTTTATTAGCAACGCCGAGCTTTCAAACCATCCCGTATCTCTGTCCGAAACCCTCCTGCAACTGTGAGTACCTTTGAAACGTCTCTGTGATTCTTGTATAACGAACGGTTCGGTCAGAACCAGTCCTTCAGGGTAAATCTAGGTTGGTTTCCTATTGAGGAGCAAGTGACTGTGGATTCACTCGGTGCATCACAGTCACGAAAGGGGCTAGGTGGTTGATGGTGGTTGAGAAGTGAGAGAGAAAGAACCCTTGTAAGTTCTCTCTATTTATACACTGTGGAGCGCAGTTCTGGAAGGTTCTAGCCTGTTCTAACCGGTTCTACTATATGACATCATACTGAAGCTTAACTTGAATTACACTATGACACGGCGGCAGTTACACTAGGTGTTCTGCGTCTGCCCCCCCTGCCAAACAAGCAAGCCAACCTCTTGTTCGCGCACAGTGATGCCAGTAACGCGTTACTAAGTAACTACCGCTAAAAACAGCACATCCAATTGCATTGAAAGCATCTGGAATCACAACACTAGCCGACGCTTCAACTAGGTACAGGAGGGTTGATGGTGGCAGAGCAAAAGCTCTTATTTGCCAGATTTACAGTTAATTTACATGTTAAAGAGAGACTGATTGTATGTTTATAGAGAGACATTTATAAAAACAATTTAATAGTTACAGTTGATATAATTGAATAGTTCAGCCTGCATTTGTTAGATGTGATACACTGGTTTTGTAAAACCACTGGCTGGCTGCTCTAATGCTGTGAGCATCATAGACTGTTGCTTTACCATACTTGATTGTACAGAAGCTGAAGCACTAGTTTAACAATTTACGTTATGTGCAGAGAAACAAGTTAAAAACAATTTATGCACTTTCAATAAAGCGTTAAAAAAAAACCTGTTGGGGGAACGACGACGACTTCGTAACCTAGTTACTTTCAAAGTAACTAAGTTACTCTGATAATCAAGTAATCAGTAAAGTAACTTAGATTACTTTTTAAAGGAGTAATCAGTAATCAGTAATCAGATTACTTTTACAAGTAATCTGTGGCATCACTGTTCGCGCATGAGCCCATTATGATTACACTACTGTTGCTATTTCACAATGAACTATAATGAATTACGGTTCATACAGAACACGCGCCAGTGTCAGGACTCAGAGTAATGCACGAAAGCTTATTTCCGCGTTGAAACTAATGCATGGACTGAGGAGCGCATATGCCGTAGTAACGATATTCTACCACTGGGCGTCAGCTAAGCATGCTCAGAGCTGTGCGTAGACATAAGCACAAAGTCAAGTTCAAGTTCAAATTGATAAATCCCACACTTTGCTTAGAAATGGTCGTACGCACGGGTTAAGAACATATCTGTGCGTACGCCACGTTGATAAATGAGGGCCCTGATGTCAAAAAGGACTCTTTGTAGGGCACAACAAAGGAAGCCCGCTTTCCTAGTCTATTATCCCGGTAAAGGGAAAGTGCAAAAACACAGGCTAGTCAAATTTGTCACAAAGACAACATGTGAGAACGAGACACAGACAGAGGAGCCAGAGCTGGACTCCAGAGTAAGATGTGAAGAAACAGAGACACCTCAGCCTAGTGTACTTAGCACAGTCGTGCAGACAGACAGTCAGCAACCCCCAGAGGATGATGACGAGGAGCACCCGAGGGTGACGTCACGTGCCTCATGCAGTGGGAGGTATCCCTCACGGGAACGCAAACCCCCAAAGTATCTGAAAGACTATGCCCGGAGAGAAAGTGACGAGGATGACAGTACACTTACCAGCATTGATTACTGCTACAGAGTAGTGAGTGGAGTACCTCAGACCTTTAAAGAGGTCACATTGTCCCCCGAATCAAGGAAATGGGAGAGAGCAATGGATGAGGAGATGAGGTCCCTAGAGGACAACCACACCTTTACTCTAATCAAGTTACCAGAGGGCAGACAGACAGTGGGAGGAAAATTGGTGTACTCAATCAAGGAGGGTATTGAAGGCCACGACAAGTACAAAGCCAGGTTTGTAGCTAAAGGTTAGAGTCAGAGGGAGGGGATAGACTACGGTAAAAAATTCTCCCCCACAGCCAATCTGAACAGTGTAAGGGTAGTGATGCAGAAAGCAGCTGAGGACAGTTTGATTTTACACCAGATGGATGTGAAGACAGCCTACCTGCACGCACCCATAGATAGGGAGATATACATGGAACAACCTGAAGGTTACGAGAAGAAAGGAGAGAAGCTAGTGTGTAAGCTAGAGAAATCCATTTATGGCCTGAAACAGTCTGGGCGAAATTGGAACGAGATGCTTCATACATGTCTCATTGAAGATCACTTCCTACAGAACCCAGTAGACCCCTGTGTTTACTCAAGGGAGCTAAAAGAGTCAGGAAAAGTGATAATTGTCATTTGGGTGGATTATTTGATCATCGCAGCGGACAACACTAGAAACCTAGAGCAGGTGAAAAGTATGCTCTCTCGGGGTGCTCCAGTAGCACACCATGTTACCGCGCTCGCGCGGGACTCCGTGCTGCGTCACGGATCTGGTTGACTCCGAGTTCGATTCCCGGACTCGCCGTCATTTGCCGAATGTCTCCCCCTGCTCTCTCTCCCGTTTCACCCTGCAACTGTCGGTCATGCTTGGCCAGGAAAGCGATAAACGCTAAAAAATAAAGTTTAAAAAAAAAAGAAAAAAAAGTATGCTCTCCACCAGATTCAAAATGAAAGACCTAGGAAGGCATTTTCTAGGCATGGACTTCGAACAGTCTGCCAGTTGTGTAAAAATATCCCAGAAGAGATATGTGGAAAATATCCTGAAACGTTTTGACATGGAGGAATGTAGAACAAGGGAAACACCATGTGATCAAAAGCTAGAATACCAAGAGGATGCTCAGAAATTTACAGATGTAAAAATGTACAGAGAAGCTGTAGGTAGCCTCATTTATTTGACAACATGTACTCGCCCTGACCTATGTTTTGTAGTGAGTAAATTGTCACAGCATTTTGCTGACCCCACAGAGGAGCACTGGATTACAGCAAAACATGTTTTTCGTTATCTCAAAGGTACAGCAGATAAACAGCTTTGTTTCAGAAAGAGCAGCGAGGGCTTAGGGCTAAAAGCCTACAGTGATGCAGATTGGGCGGCAGACACCACAGACAGAAGAAGTACCACAGGGTATTGTGTGAGTTTGAACACAGACAGCTCACTGGTTTCGTGGAAAACAAAGAAGCAGCCCACAGTGGCACTATCAACTTGTGAAGCCGAATACATGGCTCTAGCTATGACAATACATGAATGTATTTATCTAGAACAACTGCTCGAAGGAATGGATACCTATGTATATAAGAAAACTGTTGTTTATGAAGACAACCAGGAAACCCTGTGTGCCGACAGAGGTGTAAACATGTGGATATAAAATATCATTTCATCAGATCTGTCATCAGGGAAAAAAGGATGACACTTGTTTATTGTCCTACAGATGACATGGTAGCAGACGCTATGACGAAGCCTGTTTCCAAACTGAAATTGAGAAGATTTGCAGAGGTCATGTTTGGTGTGTAAATATTGCCTGTTATGTAGTATTGACTGCCATATTCTTTTTGATGCTCTGAGCTGTACTATTTTCTTTGAAGATTGTTTTTGAAAAAGTTGTACAGTATACAAGACAGCCGTAAGTGGGAGTGTTAAAGTTATGTGATGTATACGATTGCATGTAACTGTCTAACTGTTTCCACAAGAGGGCGCTATAGGCGGAGCTATTGACGCTGGCGCCAGGTAAGAGGGTATTTAAGGATTGTTCCCTCCCTTTCTGTCTCTTCCCACCAGTGGAGGCTGCTGACCAAATTTTTAGGTGAAGCACAAATTATTATATTATATTATATATTAAATTATATTTTTTAAACATCCCCAACGCTGCAACACCCCCATTCCTCCCAGGTGTCAGGCTCCTCATTCGCTTCCATTCATTTTGGGGACCATGTTTAAATATCATACTTCTGAAGTATAAACAAACTATATTGCTGTGACGATTTCAATAACACAGACCATTCTTAGAGTCAATGGTATGCAAAACTGTACATTGGAATATCTAACATGTATTTACCACCTTCCTCTGCACAAGGCCACAGATGGGTTTTATGTAACACAAGGACAATGAATGAATGAATGAATGAATGAATGAATGAATGAATGAATGAATGAATGAATGAATGAATGAATGAATGAATGAATGAATGAATGAATGAATGAATGAATGAATGAATGAATGAATGAATGAAAACTTTATTTAACAGATTGCAGAATGGGTACAATACAGTACGGCTCAATACACACAATTGTTAAGGGGATGCAGACCAGAGAAAGACTTTCGTCTTGTTTACATCAATTCAGTGCCACATACACACAGTCCTCATATCCCTCCTAGTTACACACAGTCATCATTATCCCTCCCATACAATACGCACAACACAACAGACTAACTCGTCTTGCTCAATACTTGTTTATGAGTTTTAAGAGACAGCACTGTAATCTCTCTCAACCAAAGCTCTACTAGTTAACAAAGATCTCCACCTTGCTATATGAAACACTGACACCATTATCAACCTAATAATATCAACCTGATAATATTGAAACATTATCAATATAACGTTAGCTACCAACTTTAGCAGGGCTCCTAATAACACAAGATACATTTCACTATGAATTGAAAATGGGGGACCCTGATGTAAACAAGACGAAAGTCTTTATCTGGTCTGCATCTCCTTAATAATTATGTGTATTGAGCCGTACTGTATATTGTACCCATTCTGCAATCTGTTAAATAAAGTTTTCATTCATTCATGCCTTTTGAAAAGTGACATGGTCGATGTAGGAGTTATGATGCGGTTTCAATTCGGTTACAGTAACGTTACACAAACTGACATTCTAAAGCCAAGAAGACACGACTTACCCATATCGTTGAATAGTGCAGCTTCTCCATGTGACGAGTCCGACTCGAGCCGCTTGCATTAATCCCATGGAAAATGTAAACAATAGTGCATCGCGAGCCAGCTTGTTGCATCAAATTGATGTTTGGCTTTTGTTTCCCGAGTGACGTTAGAACTACTACACTTCGGCTGCGTCCAGGCACTGCAGGCTTTCGTTTTACGACTGAGATAAAAAAATATATATATCATCAAACGATGCACAATGGAGAGGCATTGTTGTTATTGATATCATCTTCATCAATGCCATCAGCCATGTTTAGACATTCACAAGACTTGCGTAACGACAAGTTGTCTTCCTGAGATAAAAATTATTTTGAAAACAAGCTCGCTGCAGAGCCACAGTACGGCACAAGAGAAACCATTATCTGATTGGGCCACAAGGCTGTCAATCATGCTAGCTGCAGAGCCACAGAACAGCCAAAGAGAAACCATTAGCTGATTGGTGGATTGAATGATTGACAGCCTTGTTATCCATTCAATGGCAAGAGTTTAACTGCACAGACCGTGCTTAGATGAAGTTAATAGCCTATTTTGATTCGCTGTTATTTATTATTTATTAACAATGGGTCACACCTGTGAAGTTTTCTTCACGAATAATTACTGCAGGCAATACTGCAGTGCAGGCCTGCTCAGAGCTGTCAATTTTGGCCATTTTTGAAGAAAAAAAAATTCACTGGCATTTTTTTTACAGAGGAAAACATTTATAATAAAAAAAGAAATAATAATAATAATAAAAAAAATATATATATATATATAGGTATATGTAAATTAATAATAATTATGAATTATGAGTGAATTTGTATTTCACGTGTTGTCATAGAGAAACCTCCACTGCTTCCCACCTACCTCCCACAGAGAGAAGGTCTCATGTACTGTGTACCAATGTGATAATAAACTATGCTGATTAAAGGCTGAAGTGAGAGGACCTTGTCATCATGATAAGTTATTGTCGCCCCATAGCCAACATCTGTCAACACGTTCTAACGATTAAAAGGCAAAAACAATTGAAACAGGATGTGTAGTTTCCACCACCGTTTCAATATCTGTTAGGATTTGGAATATCTTCTAGCCCGAGCCAGGCATTACCCCTGCCCATAGGCGGGGCGTGAGCCGGACATTAGGGGAAGCGATATCGCGCGGATGATCATGTGATTGGCTACATTATTTAACCTGAGCCTACGCGTGATTGGTTACTGCCTGTACTTGGAATGTTAAACGCTGCCACCTAACCGATTGACACTTTCGCCGTTGACACATTGGCCGGTCAGTGGGCTGCAGCACAAGACACACATTATAGTAGCCTATATAATGCTGCGCTGCAGCCTGCAAACATATATTATATATACATTTCAAAATTCCCTGCATAACATTTGATTTGGGTAGGCCTAGCCTAGCCTAGCCTAGCCTAGCCTTCATTACCCGCCGCCTATGCCCCTGCCCTGTCATGTAGCCTATGTTTCTATGTCCCAAAAATTACTTTATCCCAAAGTAGATCATGCAGTGTTCTCGAAACTGGTCTATGAGTCCATGGCAGCCAATTGCATCTCCTCACGTTGCATATTCTAATAATTAGACATAAAACATGTTGCCTATTATTATGATTAGTATTATGATTATTGTGATTATTATGATTATTGGTATGGTTATTGTTATGATTCTTATTATTATTATGATTATTGTTATGATTCACATTATGATTAGCATTATGATTCATATTGTTATTATTATTATATCATGTGGTCAGCCTTTGTTCTACACAGTATCTCAGCTTTCATGCAACAACTGACAATATTCCCGCGGGTTGGTGGTGCGAGCATAGTGTCATGGGGCAACCACATATGAAAATACTTGTGGTTATGATATTACCTACAAGCTAACCCCCACAGAATGAACCACATCATCAAAACATCACACCCTTCTCCGGCAATGCCAGGCAGGCTCTTTTACACATATGCTGGGGCGAACCCATCCCAGCAATTTCACTATACCTAAAGGTATACGGCTGCATCAAATCTGCCCCCCCCCCCCCCCATTCCGTGTTCATACAGTACCTTTCACACAGAACGGCATGCCGGCATAATGAGATAGAGCTAGAAAGAGAAGAGAGAAGGAGGAGAATAAAGAGAGACAGAGAGAGAGAGAGAGAGAGAGAGAGAGAGAGTGAGGGAGAGTGAGTCAAGAGTATAAAAAGAAGAGTAGTAGAGATAGAATATAGAGTCATATTTGGTTTGCAGCTCTCTGTCTTGTCTCACAGTAAAGCCATTACTGATAAGCTGAAGCAGTGTGTTTCTGACTGCTGACTACAGTCTGTTGACGTGTCACCAGGGCAACTAGGCTACAACATGTTGATGTGCCTGTGCTTTTTCAATGAGGGGGGAGTGTTTCTTCAGACTATTACTAGTGGTGGGAGACATACGTTTGGCTTCACTGAGTGTGTGTGTGTGTGTGTGTGTGTGTGTGTGTGTGTGTGTGTGTGTGTGTGTGTGTGTGTGTGTGTGTGTGTGTGTGTGTGTGTGTGTGTGTGTGTGTGTGTGTGTGTGTGTGTGTGTGTGTGTGTGTGTGTGTGTGTGTGTGTGCGTGCGTGCGTGCGTGCGTGCGTGCGTGCGTGCGTGCGTGCGTGCGTGCACGGGAACTGACTACCCAGGGCCCTAAGCTGGATGAGGGCCCTGAGAGGGTCTGGTTTGTTTTAAAGGTTTCAGAAACGTGGCTTTTTCTGCGTCTGCTGAGGCTTAAATATTTCCTCTTATGACAAAAAGAGGCCATATGAGGTGTAATAACAGCCTATTAGTGCCGTCCTTATTTCTATAGATTTTCCTGTATAATGTGCACATAATTAGTAGTAGTTGTAGTAGTGGTTGTAGTAGTAGTAGTAGAAGTAGTAGTAGTCTTAATAGTAATAGAAGTGGTAGTGGTATGGCAAGCCGCCAGTAGTGGTCAGGGCCGCCTCAGGGGGTGTGCGAGCAGTGCGGTCGCACAGGGCCTCGCGGGAAGGGGGGCCTCGCAAAAAAAAAAAAAAAAAAAAAAAAAAAAAAAAACATTATTAATTTTTTTTATTATTTTTTTTATTTTATTTTTATTTTTATTTTTTATTTTTTGCGAGGCCCCCCTTCCCGCGAGGCCCTTTTTCATCACAGACCTAAAATCTAGTTTTGCTTATATGCTTATATATTTCACATTAGACACGTTTGTAGAATGACTTGTTCCTGGGTCTGCACCTGGGTCACTATTGGAGCTCTGGTGCTCTGCAGCAGGCATTGATTTCAATGAGGGGAGGGGTTACAGGTAAGGTAGCGTCTGACTATTCCGCGCATGCAGCATTGGAGTTTATGCCAGCCAAGGCGAAGAGGACATCGTTCGGCAGATGGACTGAAGATGAAAGTTGTTGCATGTTAGACAGTTCAGTCAGGCTAGCCATCCCGGCTAAAGACAGGGACAGCTAGTTAGCTTTAGCTACGTTATAATATTGAGTGCTAACGTGTGGTTCAGTCGGGATAGCCATGATGATGTCGGCTAGTAGCTAGCTTAGCTAACGGCTAACTAGCGTTAGCTAACCTATCCAGAGGAGCGAGGCGAGGCGAGTGGATGTCTTTTCAAAAGAAGGAGAAGAGAACTTGTGAGCAGATAAATCTGTTAGGCAGCAATACGCCGAAAGGTGTCCAGTCTGCCGGAAAGTACTCGAAGAAGAAGAAGAAGAAGAAATTACACGTGGGCCAAGTCTCCTTCCAACTTTACCATTGGCGCCGGCCGCGCCGCATTCATTGATACTGCGTTATGGTGAGTCAACCTATGATTATATACCCGCCGTGGACCTGTCCTGACCTATCTATCTTTCTCTCTCTCTGGAGCCAAACTGGTCGACTAGCTAATATATAGTACTACTAGTAGCTAACTGTGTGTGCCTGGTGAGAGCACCTGGCTGTATGTAGACAGTAGCCGCATAGCTTGTTAGCTGTTAGCTAACGCAGAAGCAAGCTATGCGGCTACTACATGCAGCCAGGTGCCTGATTGAGCTAACTGTTAGCCAGTTAGCTGTTTAGCGTCAGCTGGGAACGTTCGTTTGATGTTATCAGTTAGCCTTGAGAATAGCAGGCCCTGGCACTCTGACTACGACATCATCTTTGACAGAAGATGTAGTCGGGCCTGCACCATGACAAGGCTCTGGCCATAGCTTTGTCCCGACAGCGAGAGGCCTTTCGTCAACGACCTGTGTTGCGGCCTTTCGCCCAACGTTCCTCGTGCAGGTAAAATGTCATGACATTACCCCACTCTTCCTTCCTTCCCCTCCCGAATGTTTTGTTAATAACGATGTTTTTTTCCAGGCAAAACATATGCTACTTCACAACATTTGGAGATACGACATGTGCTGTGTGTGAATGGTCGTTTGTGTAGCTTGGGTAGCGTTGGGCCGTTGGCCAAAGCTGTGTGTCACGTGGCCTGGTGTCACAGTACCTGGCTAGCCTATTTAGCTGATGTCGGCCATTGGCTCCTTGCTGCTTTGGTTTCTCTGGTATAGACGCTCTTCTTGTTGGATTTAAGTGTTGATCTTTGTCCTTTTGAATCTCTCATACATGCTATAGTCTCTCTCTAACACACACACACATGACAAACACACATGTTCTCTCTCTCTCTCTCTCTCTTTCTAACACACACAGTCTGCCTATGGCGGCCTTTCTCGATGGCTAGGCTGTGCTCAAGGATCTTCAGTCACAGTGCTCAGGTATTCTGCCACTGTGTACTCTCTGTTTAGGGCCAAATAGCATTTCAATTTCTTTCCAATGTGTCTCTCTCTCTCTCTCTCTCTCTCTGTACACTGCAGCGCTATTATTTAAGAATATGTTGACTGTATAAAAAAAAAAATATATATATATATATATATATATTTTTTTTTTATTTTTTTTTTTACCTTTGGGGGGGGGGGGGGGGGGGGCTCGCGTTAAATCTCGCACAGGGCCTCGCATTTCTCCCAGGCGGCCCTGGTAGTGGTAGTAGTAGTAGTAGTAGTAGTAGTAGTAGTAGTAGTAGTAGTAGTAGTAGTAGTAGTAGTAGTAGTAGTGTAGTAGTAGTAGTAGTAGTAGTAGTAGTAGTAGTAGTAGTAGTAGTAGTAGTAGTAATAGTAATAGTAATAGAAGTGGTAGTGGTAGTAGTAGTAGTCGTAGTAGTAGTAGTAGTAGTAGTAGTAGTAGTAGTAGTAGTAGTAGTTGTTGTAGTAGTAATAGTAATAGAAGTGGTAGTGGTAGTAGTAGTAGAAGTAGTAGTAGTAATGGCAATAGTAGTAGAGGTAGTAGTAGTAGTAGTAGTAGTAGTAGTAGTAGTAGTAGTAGTAGTAGTAGTAGTAGTAGTAGTAGTAGTAGTAGTAGTAGTAGTAGTAGTAGTAGTAGTAGTAGTAAATGTATGGCAAGCATGGGAATAAATGTTAAAACGGCTTGCCATAGTAGTAGTAGTAGTAATAATACTAGTGGTAGTAGTAATAGTGGTCTATATAGTAGTAGTAATTGTAGTAGTAATACAACTAGTAGTGGTAGTAGTACTAGTTGTAGTAGTAATGTAGTGGTAGTTGTAATACTAGTAGTATATTAGTAGTAGTAGTAGTAGTAGTAGTTGCTGTTGATGTTGTTGTTGTTGTTGTAGTAGTAGTAGTAGTAGTAGTAGTAGTAGTAGTAGTAGTAGTAGTAGTATGGCAAGCCGTTTTAACATTTATTCCCATTTACTAGCTAGCTGGGTACCTAGCTAGCTCACTCACAAGGACAATTTTGCGAATGAACTAGCTGGGTACCCAACTAGCTCATTCGCAAAGATGACCTAGCTAGCTGGGTACCCAGCTAGTTCAATCACAAAGACACATTCGCGAATGAGCTAGCTCACTACCTAGGTTGCAGATATGTCTTTGCGAATGAGCTAGCTGGGTACCCAGCTAGCTAGGTTGTCCTTGCGAATCAACTAGCTGGGTAGCTAGCTAGCTCATTCGCAAGGACCATTTTGGGAATGAGCTAGTTGGTTAACCAGCTAGCTGATGGTGTTTGGGGGCGGAGGGTGTTTGGGGGTGGACCGGAGGGCTGTTTTGGGGCGGAGCAGAGGGTGTTTGGGGGTGGAGGGTGGTTCTGTCAGCTCATTGGTTGACAGAAATGACCAGGTTTGTAAACAAAAATGATATTTATTAACATAAAGGAAGCACAATATGGTAACTCAAAATGACCAGGTTTGTAAACAAAAATGATATTTATTAACATAAAGGAAGCACAATATGGTAACTCAAGGGTGAGCCAAGGCTTAATGTGTCACAGCAGCACAAACATTCCCCACATTTAACATTCACAAACACTGCATAACGTTAAATGAATGTTATGATGTTATGTTATTATGATGTTATGATGTTATGATGAATTGAAAATGGGGGACCCTGATGTAAACAAGACGAAAGTCTTTCTCTGGTCTGCATCCCCTTAACAATTGTATGTATTGAGCTGTACTGTACTGTACCCATTCTGCAATCTGTTAATAAACTTTTCAATCAATCAATCAATCAATCAATCAATCAATCAATCAATCAATCAATCAATCAATCAATCAAGTAATTGAAATGCAAATACCAGCATCTGCGTCATGTACCACGCCCCTAGACGTCCGCCCCCAGACGTTGCTACTCATCTCAGCTAGTTCATTCGCAGGTTGCGAATGAACTAGCTGGGTACCCAACTAGTTCATTCGCAGGTTGCGAATGAACTAGCTGGGTACCCAACTAGCTCATTCGCAAAGATGACCTAGCTAGCTGGGTACCCAGCTAGCTAATGTGTCTTTGCGAATGAACTAGCTGGGTACCTAGCTAGTTCATTCGCAAGGATCATTTTGCGAATGAACTAGCTGGGTACCCAACTAGTTCATTCGCAAAGATGACCTAGCTAGCTGGGTACCCAGCTAGTTCATTCGCAAGAATCATTTTGCGAATGAGCTAGTTGGGTACCCAACTAGTTCATTCGCAAAGATGACCTAGCTAGCTGGGTACCCAGCTAGTTCATTCGCAAGGATCATTTTGCGAATGAGCTAGTTGGGTACCCAACTAGCTCATTCGCAAAGATGACCTAGCTAGCTGGGTACCTAGCTAGCTCATTCGCAAAGACACATTTGCGAATGAGCTAGCTCACTACCTAGGTTGCAAATGTGTCAGCTAGCTGGGTACCCAGCTAGCTAGGTAGCACGTGTCTTAGCTAGTTAACTAGCCGGCTTTGTCCCATAGGCTTTACACCAAATTTTGCCTCAGCTAGTAGCTAGCTCATTCGCAAAATGGTCCTTGCGAATGAGCTAGCTGGGTACCCAGCTAGCTGACACATTAGCTAGCTGGGTACCCAGCTAGCTCATTCGCAAGGACCATTTTGCGAATGAACTAGCTGGGTACCCAACTAGTTCATTCGCAAAGATGACCTAGCTAGCTGGGTACCCAGCTAGTTCATTCGCAAGGATCATTTTGCGAATGAACTAGCTGGGTACCCAACTAGTTCATTCGCAAAGATGACCTAGCTAGCTGGGTACCCAGCTAGTTCATTCGCAAGGATCATTTTGCGAATGAACTAGCTGGGTACCCAACTAGTTCATTCGCAAAGATGACCTAGCTAGCTGGGTACCCAGCTAGTTCATTCGCAAGGATCATTTTGCGAATGAACTAGCTGGGTACCCAACTAGTTCATTCGCAAAGATGACCTAGCTAGCTGGGTACCCAGCTAGTTCATTCGCAAGGATCATTTTGCGAATGAGCTAGTTGGGTACCCAGCTAGTTCATTCGCAACCTGCGAATGAACTAGTTGGGTACCCAGCTAGTTCATTCGCAACCTGCGAATGAACTAGCTGGGATGAGTAGCAACGTCTGGGGGCGGACGTCTAGGGGCGTGGTACATGACGCAGATGCTGGTATTTGCATTTCAATGACAGAGCGCATTTGATTGGGTCATTCTGAAGTCTGGGGGCGGGGCGGACAGCGGCCGTGGTTCAAGTTTGCAGTTCCGTTCAAATATAGTTGCGTCTCAAGATTCAACGTTACAGTAGTATAGTAGAGAAATGGCTGAAGTTGTTAGATTGTATGGCAATCTGTCTGACAAGGATATGCGAGATTTGTTGATAGAAAACGGAGAATTGAAAATGATTTGAGAGAATATACTTTATTAATCACCAAATGGGGAAATTGATTGCCACCAGACGTATGTAACATACAACACAAACAAAAAAAATATTATAATAGAATACGGCAAAGTGCTTCCAGACAACACATATGGATTAAAGAAATTAAATAACACACTATATATATTCTCAATGGCTTTCTTGCAGGGATGTACAGAAGATTCATTTGAGATGGCAGCGATCTGCCGATACTGTAGAATATTAATACAATAATAACTAACTACTACACAATTAGTATGTACGTTTATTATCTTTGTATTGCATGTTCTTTGCATGTTTTGTGTTCACATCAACCTGCAAAGGGACTAGATGGAAACCGTTTATACAGTAACCATCCACTTAACGTTTTATATTCACTAGGTATGCTCGATATCGGCTTTTTTACCGATACCGATATTCCGATATTGTCCAACTCTTAATTTCGATACCGATATCAACCGATACCGATATATGCAGGGTTTCCCCCCAAAAAAACTGAATAATTTCAGGTAATTAATAATTTCACTGGATGCATTCAAAAGGCTTTCTAAATGTAAGCATTATCTGTGCAAAATATGATAATTAAAAAAGTAAAAATTAACATTACATATCTCTTGTTGTTGAATTAAACCAACATGCATACTTTTGACAATAAATCAAATAAGAATTGGTTCTTACTTGCTTGCCAGGGTAAATAAAGGTTAAATAAATGTAAAAAAAAAAAAAAAAAAAAATGTTACCGATATCACATTTTACTGCCGATATCGGCCGATAATATCGGACATCCCTAATATTCACCATAGTGACTTACCGTTTTTAATAATACAGTAACCAGGTTACCATCCAGTGACTTACTACTTTATACAGTAACCACCCAAGTGTGTTAAAGTTTGTAGATGGAAATGAGTTTATAGCTACAATCTGGCATGTTTACATATAAATGTTTATTAAATAAATAAATTTAGTTGAATTTACAGATTAGTGTGATTGAGGTCTGCTCCACAAGCAGAACTGGACTGGAATCAAGAGTATTAATTTATATTTACAGCATATATAACCATAATAATTCTATATACCTACTTATACACCTGCATATAACCCATATAACTATGTATGATAGCAGTGTACAGTGGGGGAAATAATTATTGAACACATCAACATTTTGTTCAGTAAATGTATTTCCAATGAGCGTATTCAAGCGAAATTTGCACCAGACTTTTGTATTTGAATAAAAAATTTACACATGGTCCAAAGATGTTTATTAAAACATAACAAACAAACATTATGCCACATCAATGTGGAACGCCCTACCCACAGCTGTAAAGGAATGTGAATCACTACCCACTTTCAAAACCACTCTCAAGGAGAACCTACTGGAGGCGGCAATTCGAAACTGGCCTCTGTAAATGTCCTAATAGTCCAGTCATTATATGAAAAAACCTAGGACAAATTGCAACAGTAGCAAACTCAACTGATTTTGTATCCTCATTATGTCCTTAGTGAGGGAAAAAAACTCCCAAGGAATCCCATCATGGGAAAGTTTTGAAAACGACCTATATATGTTCATATCGATTATAACAGTGGTGAAAATTTTACTTTTAGATATCACTATAAAAACTCACAAGCTGATTACACACACAAAGACAAGAAAAAAAGTCAATCACAACTTCATTGAATTATTCTGTTTACTCATGCAAATCACACATTATCTTATTTGATATGCACCAATAAGCATACACGCTAGAACTAATCAAAACATTTGATAAAGAAATTTTTTTCTTCTTGGAATATTAGTAGATAGGCTCTGTGGAGCTCAGTCCACGAGGATGGGGCTCAAGGGTTTATGTCCGTGGGGATAGGTCCATGGAGATGGGGGTTTTTATAATAGGCGGAAACTACATATTTGTACAGCATGCAAAACACTACATGATTCTTGCACAAAACTACATGGGCTTAACATAAATTTGGTATGTCTGTATAGGGGAGGCTTGTAGGTACCCATGTAACCCATTTCATTAACATATATTGAGGTAGAAGGCCAAGGGACCATTTGAAAAATGGTGATGGCCATATTTCCCTCCCCAAAAAAAATCATCTTAACTTTGAATAATTAGGTATGTAGCCCCCTTTCCAATGAGGTAACATGACATGGTTGGTCTCATTGGAAACCCGAGGTTGTCTAGAATCAAATGGTATCTTTACTTTTGAGCTACCTCAAAATTTGAACGCGTCACAATCTCTGAAAGACAGTGTCGTCAGTGATCCTGCCAGCAATCAAGTACATTGAAAAAAAACACATTTCCCATGATGGGATTCCTTGGGACTTTTTTTCTCTCACTAAAGACATATTGAGGGAGTTTGCTAATGTTGCAATTTGTCCTAGGTTTAGCCTAATTCTGGCCTATAATGACTGGACTATAGGGGTAACAAAACATTGAAAAAAAACACATTTCCCATGATGGGATTCCTTGGGACTTTTTTTCTCTCACTAAAGACATATTGAGGATACAAAATCAGTTGAGTTTGCTAATGTTGCAATTTGTCCTAGGTTTAGCCTAATTCTGGCCTATAATGACTGGACTATAACCCAACCCCCTCCAATGAACAGTTAACCCCAGCCCCCCCCCCGCCCCACCTACTCAACCCCCACCTCCTCCAATGTACAGTTTCTTCCCCCTCAAATGTATATACTCTCCAATGTATATAATGTCATGTGGGGGGCATGTATCGCAGTTCTATGGCCCTCTTCTCCAATTCTGCTTCAACCATTTTTAGTTCCACCATCTTTTCTCTGGCGCTTCCTGAGGGTGTTGGATTTTGTGATGAGCTGGGCCAGGACCAGGACCCAGCCTTCCCGTAGGCGAGGAAGCCGTTATCTCTTGCTTCAACAGACAGAAAGTCCCCAAACTGTTGAGTAATCACATCACCTGAGACAAACAGAAATACATAATTTAGGTGCATCAGTCAGATACTTTTCATATCAAGAAGCACATTTTCATATCAAGAAACACATTTTATGATAATAAAATGTGCTGAAAACCCCCAGCCCTGCACAATGGTGCGGCCCCTGTTGAGGTCCCTGCTGCGATTGAAGATTTATATGACTCATTTAATTTATTAGGACAATGTTGTCTACTAACTTGGCCAGTGAGTCATCTAGTCTTTATATATGTCTATGGAGGAGACAGTGGCAACATTGTGCTCAGTACTCAGTGAATATGCTCATCGCCCCACAGTGCAGCTCAGGCTGTGTGCTGATTTCCCCGGAACATGTCTATGGGCTGGTGGGACAGCAGGCAGAACCAGGACTCGGTCAGAACCAACAGGTCCTCCGTCTGCTGCTCTGGCTTAAACACAGTACGGCACAGTTTACTACAGGCACTTAAGCATTCTTACTCTCACAACAATAATAAATATATTAAATATTAAATTGAATACGAGTTTTCAGACAAATAAGCAGGATTTCACATTTGATTATAGGACCATGTCTTACCCAAGGTACACAACAAACAAACTAGGCTCATATTGTTTAACGCTTCATCTCCCCTTTAAGGCCAAAACATGTAAAAAAAATAATAATAATTTTTTATATCGGCCCAATCTTGATATCGGACCGATACCGATGTGTAAAGAAACGGCCATATCGGCCGATATTATATCAGCGGCCGATATATCTTGCATCACTACATGTGCCCAAAACACTGAGCTCAGGCCTTCTCGTGTCGCTGCGCCCCAAGCCACCACGACACGCACACACACCTGTAGAGACATCAGTTGTGAGATGGACAGGTTCGAAACTCAATTCTAAGAAATAAATCAACAGTTCTGGCTTTCCAGATTAATTTATAGATGAGGGAAAGTCAGTAAGTAAGAAAAATGAGGTGGCAGAAAGATTCAACAGATTCTTTGTTAATGTAAACTGGCAGAGGAGATAACCCCGCCACAAGGGGGAGGTGTTTCTAATTATTTTATATAACGAAACACAAGTACCATCTTCTTGAGAAAAACGGATAAAAATGAAATTATGGATACTGTGAACAAACTCAACTGGAAACCTCATATCAAATATGTCAGGACTAAATTGGCACGGAGTGTTGGTGTTTTATGCAAGATAAGGCACATTCTAAACCAAAAAACACTGTATACACTGTACTGTACACTCTTCCTATGGTATATGACTATATGAGCTACTGTGCGGAGGTGTGGGGTAATACCTACAAAAGCACTCTACAGCCAATATGCACCATGCAAAAAAAGCAATAAGAATAATCAACAATGTAGGATATTATGAACACACTAATAACTTATTTATAAAGCTACAAGCATTGAAATGTATGGATCTAGTGGATTTAAAAACTGCCCTCATTGTATACAAAGCCAGATACAAACTAATCCCAGGCAACATTCAAAAATGGTTCAGAGACAGGGAAGGAGAATATAACTTAAGAGGGAGAGGGAATCTTAAACAACAAATGGTACACACTACGCTGAAAAGCATGTGCATATCGGTGTGTGGAGTGAAGTTGTGGAATAATTTACCTGAATACATCAAACTGAGTAAACATGTAGCACAATTTAAAAAGCAGCTAAAAAAAACACACATTAGAGAAATACAGAAATGAGTAATGAGGATAAACAAAGTTATGTTATATTGTGTTATGTAGTGCTGTACTATATTCACTGCTGTCAAGTGAATCAATTTTATTTGATTTTTCTCTTTTAAATACCGGTATAAGTAAAAGTATATTCTATATTGTAATATACTAAATTAGGGCTGGGCGATATAACGATAACGATAAATATCGCGATATATTTTAATAATCGATATCGAAATAAAAAAAAATCGAAAAATCTTTTTTTTCCTTTTTTACCTGCAACAGGGCAGTTTTAAAACCAGAGACAGTGGACAGACTTGTCTTTCTTGCCTGCAACTTAAAGTAATGGCTTTGCTTGTCCAAATGACAATACTGACCAAATTCAGATTTATTTCTCTCTTGTCCATTTATTTTGTTTGCTTTCTAATTTAAAATACATTTTGAAACCATCTGTACACAGTAGGCTATGTGTGCTAGCAGAACTAGACTCCAGTCACGAGTCACAGTGCGGTGGTTTGTCCACCAAAAAAGCGCCAAAAGATCGAAAATAAACTAGCAGAGCCAGAACTGTTCAACTCCTCTGGAGCCACAGCCAGCAGAGAAGCCGGTTTACTTTAGCTTTTAAACCAGCTGCAGCCTGAGAACTGGAGTGTGAGGGGATGTAACACTGAAGATGGCGGCAATGACAAAGAATTTCTGCAAAATAAACAAACATCTGTTGTTAAAAAAAAAAAAAAAAATTTTATACTTATAACAATTCGATAATTATCGATATCGAGAAATAAAATAAAATTATCATATCGTTATCGCGATATGATTTTTTTCCATATCGCCCAGCCCTATACTAAATTATGTTATATCTAGTCAAATTAATGGAAGAACAAACATAAATGTAAGGGGGTAGGGATCAATAAGCTTAGCTTCCCTCTACTCCTTTTTTGGACATGTCTGCTAACCAAACACATTGCTCTTGACCTTTTGTTTATAATTCCATGTAATAAAAACGGAGCTCAACGCATGCATTTTGTAGATCATTGGCTAAATGATTATCCAGTTTGACTATCGTCTACTACGAGCCATCGTACCTGTAGTACTACTGCTTACAAACTGCCTCGCTACTGTGAACCTGCTCTTGTCGTCACGTCACAACTAGATGTTAAATAAACTAGTCTAGATGGAAATAGGGGTCCACGCGCACCCCCCGGAACTTTTTATGCCACCTGATTTTTCTTAATCCTTAAAGTGTCTACTTTCAGAATCTGCCAGGTGCCAAGCTGAAATAATGTCCGAAAGGCTCCATTTTTAACCCTTTATTGCACCTAACCCAAAACCGAAACATTAAAATGTGATGTAGCAAGAGGCATAACCTTTGAAGTAAACAACATGGAGACAAATTAATACATTTGTCCATACAATTCTGACCGTAGGAATTCAATGGGATGGTTATTTTTGACATGACAACATTTTGACTGTATTTCTGGACAAAAAATACAATACAATACGCATAGAGTGAATATTTGGTGACAATAATTTTTTTTTTCAATCCTCCAAGTGTTTATTTTGAGATTATATTGGGTACCAAGCTGAAATAATGTCTCAAAGGCTAGTTTGAACCCTTTATAGCACCTAACCCAAATTTTTTTAAATGAAAATATAATGTAGAAGAGGCATAACTTTTGAGGTAGACGACTTACAGAGCGAAAATACATTTTCCCACACAATTTTGATCCTAGGAATTCAAGGGGATGGTTATTGTTGACATTTGACAACATTTTGACTGTATTTCTGGACAAAAACAGCAAGAAATGACCAAACGTGTGTATGACCAACTACCTTTTCATTTTTTAAAGCACATAGTGAATATTCTAGAGTTGAACCTTATATACAGCTCAAGCATTACTGTAGATGAAGCAGTTAAATGTGCGTACAAACTTGGAACATCTGATTAACTACAAGAAGCAGCACTCACCCTCAATTCTCACATTATAAAGGCATTCAAAGAGTCAAAGGAGCTACCATGGCCCCCAACTGCACACAAGCTGGATGCTGTGAAAATGGATGAACTGCTCCCAGAGCATCTTGTACCATTTCTGAGCTCAGTGGTGACTGGGACACTTGATGAAGAAAAGTGTGAGAAGACGCAGAGGCTGGTCTATTCGATTACACAAGATGTGTGTCGAGTAGGGCTGCACGATTAATCGATTTTTTATCGAAATCGCAATTTGTAATGATGCAATTATCAAATCGCCTGCAATTAAAAAAAATTAAATAAATAAGATTTTAACCAGGAAGTCCCATTGAGAGACAAGATCTCCTTTGCAAGGGAGACCTGGCCAAGATGACAGCAATAACATTTGCAATACATCACACAGCAATAAAAATTTGCGATACATCACACAAGAACATAATAAATGTGCATGTATACAATATACAATACATCACATGTAAACACAAAAACAAAGCAGAATAGTCTACATGATAGTAAAAGTGTATAATACAGGGTAATACAGTAATTTTGCAGTTGGGACCCGACTACAGAAAGCAGCAACATTCTTCTTGTAGGAAGTTATGTAATACAGATTTAAATTCACCAAGAGAGACTGGGGTGTAAGTGGATAATGGTCCTGTAGCCCATTCCATGCCCAAGGTGCGAAGCTTGAGAAAGCTGTTCCTAGCTAACCCTGCTCAAGTCAGAGAAAACATCTGAGCCGAGTAAGGAAAGGGTGGGGGGGGGGGGTGGGGGCATCTCTCTCTACTGGTTCAATTAATGTAGAAAAACGTTGCACTATAAAAACGAACTGGATAGTTGATAATAAACATTTAACTTCATTAGCTGAAGTATTCTAAAATAATTTAAGCAATTCTCCTTTTCTGTGTGTGTGTGCACGTGTCTCATATCTCATTTGATAGTATTTACTGAGGATTGCCAGATAATGTTGATATTTAAACACAAAAAAAATTATAATACAAAATATACATGATCATGCAACATAAAAAAAATTGTTGTAGGAACAGTTTGGGAGAGGGAGGTAAGGGGTTTTAGATTGTGTGTTGTGAAGTTTACTTCAGAGAGGGAGAGTAAAGTACAGGGAAAAAAAGGTACCGTTGGGTACCGTACCGGTATCGATTCCCAGGTAAAAAGAAAAATGTTCAGACTCTGTGTCCCGAACAGACCCACCGCGTAGGCCAGATGCAAGCCGCATTTTACAATAAACCTCTGTGGGGCTGCTTAAAAAAAATTATAATCGCAATCGCAATATCTGTCCGAAAAATCGCAATTAGATTATTTCCCAAAATCGTGCAGCCCTAGTGTCGAGCAGCAACTAACAGCAAGTGAAGTGAAACTCCAAAAGCACATCCTCCTGTGTGCCACACTTCGGCACCTCTATCGAAGCAAACAGGTGAGTGATCAACTAACTTATTGCTTATGAGGTCCTACATTGTCATTGCTCAACTATGCTTCATACAGGTATTTGATATTGATACAAAAAAACATTTGTTTATCTTATTCTTTACAGCTCACAACCATCCTTTCACGACTAGGACACTCGGAGACATACGACTTCAGTATGGAACTTGAGACAGCCATGGCCAATGCTTTTGATGAGATGTCCACCAACATGACCCCTGAAATCACCACTGGCGAGGGAAACACTGTTTTTCACAGCGAGTGGGACAACCTGAACAGAATCACCACCAACGTTCATGGTTCAAATGTGGTAAACAGCGCCGGGGGAATCATGATTCAAGAAGTGAAGGAGAGCCATGTGAGCACCAAGAAAAGGACCCTTCCTCTCTATGACAGGTCATCCAAGATGAGAAGCCTTAAGATCACGCCTCCCGAGACGCTGCCAGAGCTGGCATTCAAAAGAGTTGGCCCCAAATTCCCCAAGAATGCCAACTTTACCCCTGCTGCTGAGGAATTACTGGGCCCCGACTACTGTAGCACACTGCTGGGATTCTACGACTTTACTGGGGAGGACTGTATCAGCGCTTTTAAAGGCAAATGCAAGGTGAATCCCCTGAAGAAGCTGGAAAAGACTCGTAAACTCCACAAAGCTTTCAGGCAGCTTGGTGCAGACTGGATGGTCACTGATGAGCTTCAAGAGGAGATGGAGAGCTTCACATGCATTATGTATGGCCAAGCACGGATGACATCAGTTGACACAGTACGGGTGAAAATGATGAGAAAGATGGTCGGCGCTGACAAAGTCCTGGACTCCAAGTCAAAAGTAGACCTGGAACGCCTGCCAAGGTCCGTCTCATTCCACATGTCCAGCGAGCCTTCTATAAGAGAGCAGACAAGGCAATAATCAAGAGCCCAAAACCACATGATCCAGGCATGGGCTGGGAGAAGACAGGAGAAGAGGAGGTGTTGGAACCGGTCTGGGCAATTGGACCCATCCTCCCTCCTTCTCTTGTTGAGGTACTGGCTCAGAGAGCAGAGTCAGAAGAGCATGCAGCCCTTGACAAGGTGACCGATTACGCCAACAATAACTTTGTCTGTGGGTAAAGTGGATGGAGAGTACGAGCATGAGGATGAAGAGCTGGAGATGGAAGAAATTGAATTAGAAGATCTCTTCAGTGACGATGAGGATGAGTAGTTTAGGTCAGCAAGTTGGTAGTGACATGAAAAGGTAAATGTATTGGTTGTCTACTTCAAAAGTTATGACTCTTCTACATTATATTTTCATTTTTAGATTTTTGGGTTAGGTGCTATAAAGGGTTAAAGCTAGCCTTTGGGACATTATTTGAGCTTGGTACCCAATATAATTTCCAAATAAACAGTTGGAGGATTGAAAAAAAAACTGATTGTCAACAAATATTCACTATGCGTTTGAAAAATAAAAATGTAGTTGGTTAGACACGCATTTCTTGCATTTGTTTGCTGTTTTTGTCCAGAAATACAGTCAAAATGTTGTAAAATGTCAAAAAAATAACCATTCCATTGAATTCCTAGGGTCAGAATTGTATGGGAAAATGCATTCATTTGTCTCTGTATGTTGTTTACTTCAAAGATTATGCCTCTTGAGTCTTGCTACATCAAATTTTAATGTTTCGGTTTTGTGTTAGGTGCAATAAAGGGTTAAAAATTGAGCCTTTCGGACATTATTTCAGCTTGGCACCTGGCAGACTCTGAAAGTAGACACTTTAAGGATTAAGAAAAATCAGGTGGCATAAACATTTCCGGGGGGTGCGCGTGGACCCCTATTTCCATCTAGACTAAACCCACGGTTTGATAAACCCAAGTGTGTTCATTGACCCACACGCAACTGAGGTACATATTAACAGTTTACACATTTGATGGTAGAAATCAGTTTGTTACCCTCATACCAAGATGGCGGCGGTCTCGTGACGTCAGTGTCTTCGATTTCAAATAAACTTGAGTAAAAGATAAAAGCATAGCAGATAGACAGTGAGATTTGAGATAGATAGATAGGAGGACACAATGTATTAATGTAACAGCTAATACAATTTAAACTTTGCAAACTCCCATACATGTAACGTTATTATGATAGATAAGCTGTAGCTGTAGCAGAAAACACGAGACTGAGTCGAGTCACCTAAATCGAAATGTTGAAACAGTGCCAAGCCAACACGAACTCAAAAACACTTTAACCTATTGGTAAACAAACGTATTGTTGAAAATATACACTGACTGCTGTTGTGACATGTTTAAGATCGTATTGACTAGTTTACACACTCACCTTCAAAGTTTCAAACCGCGGCGCTAACGTTAACTTGTTGATCTTAGCTCTGTAAATCGGGATCTTCTTCTCTGCTCCTATTTCCTAAATGTTGTAACAGCGCCACCACAAACTCGCAACAGCGCCACTTGTGGCCAAAAATATGACGATAGACAGACAATTGTTAAGCTGCATACAGTTGAGCGGTGATAGAATGTGATTGGACAAATGGGATTTAGGGGAGGGGGAGGTGACGCAATTCATTAGTCTTTGGGGGAGGGGTGCTTTTAGAAGTGTCTGTCTTTTAGAATTCACAGTTCAAGTGACTACAAACTTTGATTGATTGATTGAACATTTTATTAACAGATTGCAGAATGGGTACAATACAGTACAGCTCAATACACACAATTGTTAAGGGGATGCAGACCAGAGAAAGACGTTTGTCTTGTTTCCATCAGGGTCCCCCATTTTCAATTCATATAGACATTTATGACATACACAACATACATGACATTTATGGCATAGGGACATATAGGTATTTAGTACTGATACATTTGTGACATAAACGGTATTCAAATATACAGTACTGTTACCCCTAGATCCTGACAGAGTATATATGATGGGGAGGGGACTGTACATTAGGAGGGGGTGGGTGGGTGGGAGAGAAATACATACGGCGGGGAGGGAATATATACATGCGGTGGGGAGGAGACTGTCTATTAGGAGGTAGTGGGGGTTTTGGGCATTTACGGATTTTGCCTAGTTCCGTGCTGAGGGTTTTTTCAACCTGCAACTTGTTCTTGTCAGAGACCAGCAGGGCTGAGTCGTCCGCAAACAGGAACAAGTTGCAGTCACAGGCTGACGACATGTCATTTGCATAAATTAGGAAGAGTAGCGGTCCTAGTATGCTTCCTTGTGGAACACCACAGCTCACTGTGAGGGGGGGGGGGGTAGAGTACCGTTTACCTCTACCATCTGTTCTCTCCCCTCCAGGTATAGGATTGCATACAATCCATTCAACCCCATAACACACAAAACAAAAACCCCATCCCTAACATCACCACCCTATCCAAACCTAATCTATGAGTCATTCATTGCCTCCTGCGGGCTGACTCTGGCCTTTTTGAACACTCACCACCACCTTCCCTAACTCTCTTACTTGATCACTCACAACAACCTTCTTCCCTAACTTCCCTAACTCCCTTGATACTTGCCCCATTGTCAACCCCTTCATACCCATGTCTAGTACTGCTGCTTCAACTACTAACTTTAACCTCTCTGTCCTACTGCTAACCATCACTATTGTATTCACTACTCTTGTCACAAATGCCACTATCTCCAACTTCTCCCCCCACACCCTCTCTTTCTCCTCCTGTACTTCCTCTACTGACAAATGCCCTTTTCTAAACCCCTGATCCTCACCTTCCATTCTCCCCTCTCTAACCCCTACTCTGATTATTACTTTATTAACAGATTGCAGAATGGGTACAATACAGTACAGCTCAATACACACAATTGTTAAGGGGATGCAGACCAGAGAAAGACTTTCGTCTTGTTTACATCAGGGTCCCCCATTTTCAATCCATTTTCACTGTAACTGAGAAGCCGTCGGTCTTGCTGAGTTTGTTATTTGAACCGAAGAGAATGGACTCTGTTTTGCCCATGTGTAATGATAGTTTGTTGTCGGCAAGCCATATGCAGATTTTGCCTAGTTCTGAGCTGAGGGTTTTTTCAACCTGTAACTTGTTCTTGTCAGAGACCAGCAGGGCTGAGTCGTCCGCAAAAAGGAACAAGTTGCAGTCACAAGCTGACGACATGTCATTTGCATAAATTAGGAACAGTAGCAGACCTAGTATGCTTCCTTGTGGAACACCACAGCTTACTGTGAGGGGGGGGGGGGGTAGGGTACCGTTTACCTCCACCATCTGCTCTCTCCCCTCCAGGTAGGATTGCATCCAGCTCACTGATAGACTATCAAAACCAATTGCTTTTAGCTTGTCAATCAGAATGGTGTGATTGACAGTGTCGAAGGCCTTTTGTAGGTCCAGCATGACCATGCCGCAGTATTTGCCCCCGTCCACCTCTTGCTTGATGTGGTCGTTCAAATAGAGAAGGCATGTGTCAGTGGAGTGGGATGTTCTGAATCCAGATTGGAATTCGTAGATTAGATTTTTATCCGCGAGGTACTTTTCGACCTGTTCGTATACTATTTTTTCCATGACTTTCGAGATGGATGTAAGGATAGAAACAGGGCGGTAGTTGCCTGGGTCTAATTTGCTGCCCTTTTTGTGCAGGGGTGTTACTCTCGCAATTTTGAAGTCCTTGGGGACGTGTCCCTGTTTTATGGAGAGGTTTATTATGTGTGTGATGACTGGGGTGATGGCGGCTGCTGAGTCTCTGAGGAATTTGGAGGGGATGTTGTCATGGCCAGTGGCCTTGTTCGGTTGGAGGGCGCTCAGTTTTTTGAGTACCTCATCTGTATAGTTACCATTTCCAGTTTGAAATCGTCTTTGTGGACGCCTAGGTTCTTGTAGTATGCTACTATGTGTTCTACCCCATACTGCCCTGAGTGGGAGGGTAGTTTGTTTATCAGTGTTGTGGCTATGTTTGTGAAGAAAGTGTTTAAGTAATTGGCTACATCCAGTTTGTCTGTGATGAGCGTGTTGTCCGTCTTTATGTTTATGTTTGAGAACCTGATTTTAAGTTTTTTACTGCAGCCTAGTTGATTATTGAGTAATTTAAAAAGTTCATGTGGTTTATTTTTGTTTTCCTCAGTTTTGTCATTGATGATTTTTTTTTGCAGTTTTTATCATGGAGTTTACGTCATTTCTTAGTCTGTTTCTTTCTAGTTTGAGTTCAGTCACATGGGCTTGGAGTTCACTGCTTGTGCTTTTGGTAAGCTTTGACTGACTTTTACTTTTACGGTCAGTATTTCAGTGTGCATCCACGGCTCAGCGCAATTTTTTACCCTGGTGGTTCTTAGGGGGGCCATGTTGTTTAGTATTGTTGAGAATTTGGTTTTGAAGCCAAGCCATGTTTCTTCAACCAGTGTACCATTGAGCTCATCTGACCAGTCCAGGCTCTCCAGTTCAAGGTTAAAGGCCTCGCTAGAGTAGGTTTTGAGGTCTCTAGATGTGACTGTTTTGTGACAGCCAGCCTTTTGTTTTAGCTTTTTGCGGGTACAGAATATCATGGCGTTCTATCGCCATGCTCTAAGACAAACTCTAACCGAAAACCAACTTCGAAAGAGTGCCTAAGCAGCAAAAAAAAAAAAGAGAGTGACTGATAGTGCCATCTAGTGGTAAGGTAAAAGTACTGTATTACAACACTCTCACTTAATTTTACAATGGCATTCAAGTCCCTTTAAATAATATTACAACACTCCCACTTAATTTTACAATGGCATTAAGTGCCTTTAAATAATATTACAGCGCCATGCTCTCCTTCATAAAAAGAAACGTCAAGAAAAAATATATTTTAAACAGCAAAAAAAAAAATACTTTTTACAATGCTTTTACTGGAACTCTTTTTCACATTATTTCAGACTTGCTTTGACTAGGCAGCGTTCGGCGTTCACCTGTCAAGCACAAATAACCACTCTATTTTACATGTGAATTACCAAAGTGCCACTTAACCCTTTCACTGCCACACGACAGAAGGTTAACCCAAATTAAACAATTACATTTTTTTTGTATATATATATTGAACAATTAACAATATTCCTGTGAATGCATGAGTACACTGAATGAATACTGAGAGTATTACTGGCATAATAGATCATGTAAATAGAATTCTTACAATTTCTGGATTAATAAACCATCCTCTGACAAGCATGTTCTTGAATAATTTGTGTGTTTTTGAAACTCAATGCCTCTTATCACCTCTGTGGGGGGTGAGTGGGCTAATAATTCACAAATTATATTGTGGTGCAGGTATTCTAGCTAAACAAAACAGTGATAATGACACTTTTGAATGGTGTGAATTTAGTCATTGTTAGTATAAATAAGAATAATCAATTTTGTAATGTTGGGCAATAAGGCATAACAATAGAGCCTCTTGATTGATTGATTGATTGAAAAGTTTATTAACAGATTGCAGAATGGGTACAGTACAGTACAGCTCAATACATACAATTGTTAAGGGGTTGCAGACCAGAGAAAGACTTTCGTCTTGTTTACATCAGGGTTCCCCATTTTCAATTCATCATAACATATATGACATACAGATAGACAGTACATCTATACATTTATGACATATCAGATTTGCAAATACAGTACTGTTTGTGATACAAAAGTGTCCAGAAAAAGAGTGTATTTGACGTAGAAACTACATTGGAGGAGGTTGGGTGGGGGCTGTACATTGGAGGTGGGGGGGGGACACACATTGTACACTGTACATTGGAATACTGACAAAGCCATACTTGGTCATTTATTGTACAACTGGGTTAGGACATTTGTAGGGGCCAGTTTCGAATTGCAGTCTCCCGTAGGTGTTTTTTGAGAGTGTTATTGAAAGTGGGTAGTGATTCACATTCCTTTACAGCTTTGGGTAGGGCGTTCCACATTGATGTGGCATAATTGCTAAACGTGTTTAGTCCCTTGTTTGAGCCGAATCTGGGTTTTACATGATTTGTGGAGCTCCCTCTGGTGTTGTGATCATGGTATTCACTGACCTTTGGGAAGTATTTTGACATGTACAGAGATACATGAGAGATATTTAGAGAAAGTAGATAGATTTTGGGGGGGAATTGTTAATTCTACTTAAACTTAATGCAACATCTATAATAGTAAATATCATTCAGAAAACAATATGTTGGGTAGGAGTGGGGGGGGGGGTTGGGTAGGAGGGGTGGGTGGGGGACACTGTACAACTGTACAAACAACACTGTACATTGGATTATGAATGAATGTGGACTGTTCCATCAGAGGGGGGAGCTTCGATGGTCATGTAAGTGGCTACAGACCGCTGCACTTAAATATAAACATTAGTCTACCTGGAGACTCAATGAGGTAATTGTAGATGTCGCCATAAGACGCGTCTGGCCATTTAGTGGGATCATTTTTTCATTATCCTGTTCGGCTGAAAGGACATTGGCCACCGAAGCTCCCCCCTCTGATAGAACAGTCCACATTCATTCGAGCGTCATCTCGCGTCGTCCAGACTCCATGGGCACTCTGCGCATGTCCATGCGGAATAGGTGCTTTAAAATGGGCTTTTTCTCTGCCGATTTAGTTCTGATCGATTAGTTATGGGTCACGCCGTGTTCAGGAGAGCGAGGCGCATAAACGTCTATTCGATCATGTCTCTAGCACCCCCACAGCCGTATCGGCAACCACTTACATCACGGCTCTCGTCCACATTCATTCATATGCTCCCCCCGCAATCTCCTCCCCGATTTCAATGTAACGCGGAAGTGTAGTGGTCTTCGTTAAACACTAAAACTACGATACCCAGAGCTCATCGCACAAACCGGAAGCGAATATACGTCATCTTTCCTCGCCACGTCCTTTAACTATTCCTCACCGGCAACTTATCCAATTTAAAAGAAAATTAAAACATCTTTTCAAAATCTTTCTTCACATCTAGATTTGTAAATTCCACATAACCTTAGATGTTGTTCTTTAAACATTACGTAGGCCCCTTACCCGCTCGCGAATTGAACGCCACCCCATACGTTAGGCTAAAACCAAAGATTTTCGTCCATCAGCCCGTTTTAAACAGCGTAAATACGCCATTTCTCTCCGTTCTTAAAGCAATCAACTTATATACGCCAACTCCCGCACACCTTAGCTAGTATCCCTGCGTTTTTAACAACAATCCGACGGTCGCAACATATTTTAAAACGCATAATATTAGCTAAAATCAAAGATTTTCGTCCATCAGCCCGTTTTAAACAGCGTAAATACGACATTTCTCTCCGTTCTTAAAGCAATCAACATATATACGCCAACTCCCGCACACCTTAGCTAGTAGCCCTGCGTTTTTAACAACAATCCGACGGTCGCAACATATTTTAAAACGCATAATATTAGCTAAAACCAAAGATTTTCGTCCATCAGCCCGTTTTAAACAGCGTAAATACGACATTTCTCTCCGTTTTAAAGCAATCAACTTATATACGCCAACTCCCGCACACCTTAGCTAGTATCCCTCCGTTTTTAACAACAATCCAAGGTCGCAACATATTTTAAAACACATAATTTGTTGAGCTGGGGACTATAAACAGAACCAGGGTGCATGGAAAGGGCTGTAGCGTATTTCTGTATGCCTAGCCCTGCCCCCAGACTTCAGAATGACCCAATCAAATGTGCCCTATCATTGAAATGCAAATACCAGCAGCTACGTCATGTACCACGCCCCTAGACGTCCGCCCCCAGACGTTGCTACTCATCCCAGCTAGTTCATTCGCAGGTTGCGAATGAACTAGCTGGGTACCCAACTAGCTCATTCGCAAAATGATCCTTGCGAATGAACTAGCTGGGTACCCAGCTAGCTAGGTCATCTTTGCGAATGAACTAGCTGGGTACCCAACTAGCTCATTCGCAAAATGATCCTTGCGAATGAACTAGCTGGGTACCCAGCTAGCTAGGTCATCTTTGCGAATGAACTAGTTGGGTACCCAGCTAGTTCATTCGCAAAATGATCCTTGCGAATGAACTAGCTGGGTACCCAGCTAGCTAGGTCATCTTTGCGAATGAACTAGTTGGGTACCCAGCTAGTTCATTCGCAAAATGGTCCTTGCGAATGAGCTAGCTGGGTACCCAGCTAGCTAATGTGTCAGCTAGCTGGGTACCCAGCTAGCTCATTCGCAAGGACCATTTTGCGAATGAGCTAGCTACTAGCTGAGGCAAAATTGGGTGTAAAGCCTATGGGACAAAGCCGGCTAGTTAACTAGCTAAGACACGTGCTACCTAGCTAGCTGGGTACCCAGCTAGCTGACACATTTGCAACCTAGGTAGTGAGCTAGCTCATTCGCAAATTTGTCTTTGCGAATGAGCTAGCTAGGTACCCAGCTAGCTAGGTCATCTTTGCGAATGAGCTAGTTGGGTACCCAACTAGCTCATTCGCAAAATGATCCTTGCGAATGAACTAGCTGGGTACCCAGCTAGCTAGGTCATCTTTGCGAATGAACTAGTTGGGTACCCAGCTAGTTCATTCGCAAAATGATCCTTGCGAATGAACTAGCTAGGTACCCAGCTAGTTCATTCGCAAAGACACATTAGCTAGCTGGGTACCCAGCTAGCTAGGTCATCTTTGCGAATGAGCTAGTTGGGTACCCAGCTAGTTCATTCGCAACCTGCGAATGAACTAGCTGAGATGAGTAGCAACGTCTGGGGGCGGACGTCTAGGGGCGTGGTACATGACGCAGATGCTGGTATTTGCATTTCAATGACAGGGCACATTTGATTGGGTCATTCTGAAGTCTGGGGGCAGGGCTAGGCATACAGAAATACGCTACAGCCCTTTCCGTGCACCCTGGATCTGTTTATAGTCCCCAGCTCAACAAATTATGTGTTTTAAAATATGTTGCGACCTTGGATTGTTGTTAAAAACGGAGGGATACAAGCTAAGGTGTGGGGGAGTTGGCGTATATAAGTTGATTGCTTTAAGAACGGAGAGAAATGTCGTATTTACGCTGTTTAAAACGGGCTGATGGACGAAAATCTTTGGTTTTAGCTAATATTATGTGTTTTAAAATATGTTGCGACCGTCGGATTGTTGTTAAAAACGCAGGGATACTAGCTAAGGTGTGGGGGAGTTGGCGTATATAAGTTGATTGCTTTAAGAACGGAGAGAAATGTCGTATTTACGCTGTTTAAAACGGGCTGATGGACGAAAATCTTTGGTTTTAGCTAATATTATGTGTTTTAAAATATGTTGCGACCGTCGGATTGTTGTTAAAAACGCAGGGATACTAGCTAAGGTGTGGGGGAGTTGGCGTATATAAGTTGATTGCTTTAAGAACGGAGAGAAATGTCGTATTTACGCTGTTTAAAACGGGCTGATGGACGAAAATCTTTGGTTTTAGCCTAACGTATGGGTGGCGTTCAATTCGCGAGCGGGTAAGGGGCCTACGTAATGTTTAAAGAACAACATCTAAGGTTATGTGGAATTTACAAATCTAGATGTGAAGAAAGATTTTGAAAAGATGTTTTAATTTTCTTTTAAATTAGATAAGTTGCCGGTGAGGAATAGTTAAAGGACGTGGCGAGGAAAGATGACGTATGTTCGCTTCCGGTTTGCGCGATGAGTTACTGTATAAACGGTTTCCATATTATAGTCCCTTTGCAGGTTGATGTGAACACAACATGCAATACAAAGATAATAAACGTACATACTAATTGTGTAGTAGTTAGTTATTATTATTGTATTAATATTCTACAGTATCGGCAGATCGCTGCCATCTCAAATGAATCTTCTGTACATCCCTGCAACAAGAAAGCCATTGAGAATATAATATATAGTGGGTAATTCTGAAGTCTGGGGGCAGGGCTAGGTAGGCATACAGAAATACGGATACACCGGTTCTGTTTATAGTCCCCAGCTAAACAAACTATGTGTTTTAAAATATGTTGCGACCGTCGGATTGTTGTTAAAAACGGAGGGATACTAGCTAAGGTGTGGGGGAGTTGGCGTATATAAGTTGATTGCTTTAAGAACGGAGAGAAATGTCGTATTTACGCTGTTTAAAACGGGCTGATGGACGAAAATCCTTGGTTTTAGCCTAACGTATGGGGTGGCATTCAATTCGCGAGCGGGTAAGGGGCCTACGTAATGTTTAAAGAACAACATCTAAGGTTATGTGGAATTTACAAATCTAGATGTGAAGAAAGATTTTGAAAAGATGTTTTAATTTTCTTTTAAATTAGATAAGTTGCCGGTGAGGAATAGTTAAAGGACGTGGCGAGGAAAGATGACGTATGTTCGCTTCCGGTTTGCGCAATGAGCTCTGGGTATCGTAGTTTTAGTGTTTAATAATAATAACTAACTACTACACAATTAGTATGTACGTTTATTATCTTTGTATTGCATGTTCTTTGCATGTTGTGTTCACATCAACCTGCAAAGGGACTAGATGGAAACCGTTTATACAGTAACTCATCGCGCAAACCGGAAGCGAACATACGTCACGGCCGTGGTTCAAGTTTGCAGTTCCTTTCAAATATAGTTGTGTCTCAAGATTCAACGTTACAGTAGTAGAGTAGAGAAATGTTAGAATGTAATAGGACATGTATGGCAATCTGTCTGACAAGGATATGCGAGATTTGTTGATAGAAAACGGAGAATTGAAAATGATTTGAGAGAATATACTGTATTAATCCCCAAAGGGGGAAATTGATTGTCACCAGACGTATGTAACATAAAACACAAACAAAAAAAATATTATAATAGAATACGGCAAAGTGCTTCCAGACAACACATATGGATTAAATAAATTAAATAACACAGTATATATATTCTCAATGGCTTTCTTGCAGGGATGTACAGAAGATTCATTTGAGATGGCAGCGATCTGCCGATACTGTAGAATATTAATACAATAATAATAACTACTACACAATTAGTATGTATGTTTATTATCTTTGTATTGCATGTTCTTTGCATGTTGTGTTCACATCAACCTGCAAAGGGACTAGATTTGTATTACTGTATCTCTATCTCTTTGTATTTAAATGTTCTTATACATTTTTTATGCTTGCTTATGCCTGTATGTTCTACTGTTGTGAAGCACTTTGAACTGCAACCTCTGTATGAAAAGTGCTATACAAATAAAATTATTATTATCCCATCACTGTCAATGGATGTCTTATTCTTTGACTTTGATACAATGGATATGATTTCTGCTTCACTGACATTTCCCAAAAACATAGACTGCAGTACTTTACTATCTCCTCTCCATCCTTCCTGTAATGGTTCATCGTGTTTTTGAATGGCATCTGCCAGATTTGGCCCCACATTCACAAAAAAATTGTTGAATTCATTAACCACCTCATTCATGTTTTTTATAGTCTTACTATTACTAATGAAATTGCTAGGCATTTTTATGGACGCTGATTTATTTCCCATTACCTTATTTATTATTTTTATTTCCGCCTAACAATCTATTGTAATAATCTTTCTTGGCCCATCTCATAATGAATACTAACTTATTCTTATACACTTTGTATTTAGTTTCAGCAGCCTTTTTTCTACATTTGATCAAATCTCTATAGTTTGTTTTTCTTTTTACATGCATTCTCTAACCACTTTGGTTTTCTATTGTCATTACTTTTTTGTTTATGTTGAACCATTGGGCAGTGCCTATCGTAAAGTGTCCGATAGATATTCAAAAAAGTATTGTAAGCAGCATTGACGTCTTCTACATAGACCCCCCTTGAAATGTATTAACGAAAATGTGTTATCTAATACTATACATTCACTAAATTGTTACTCCGTATAATAATTACAATTGGCTTCAATGGAATTAAACACGTCTTTCTGGGTCGATATCGCATTCAAAGTCTTGTATTTTATCGCCACATAAATATTCGTCTGTTGATTCTGTCATATTTCATGGAATATATATATATTCAACTGCTTTGCATTTCAAGTCACCGTCGACAAACACAGCTGCAGGTAGGATTGCATCCAGCTCACTCAATCAGAATGGAGTGATTGACAGTGTCGAAGGCCTTTTGTAGGTCCAGCATGACCATGCCGCAGTATTTGCCTGCGTCCACCTCTTGTTTGATGTGGTCGTTCAAATAGAGCAGGTGAATTGATGATGAATGAATGAAAATGGGGGACCCTGATGTAAACAAGACAAAAGTCTTTCTCTGGTCTGCATCCCCTTAACAATTGTATGTATTGAGCTGTACTGTACCCATTCTGCAATCTGTTAATAAACTTTTCAATCAATCAATGTGTCAGTGGAGTGGGATGTTCTGAAGCCAGATTGGAATTCGTAGATTAGATTTTTTTCCGCTAGGTACTTTTCGACCTGTTCGTAGACTATTTTTTCCATGACTTTCGAGATGGAGATAAGAATAGAAACAGGGCGGTAGTTGCAATGCAACATGACCGAATGATTGATTGAAAACTGTATTAACATATTGCAGAATGGGTACAGTACAGTACAGCTCAATACACACAATTGTTAAGGGGATGCAGACCAGAGAAAGGCTTTCGTCTTGTTTACATCAGGGTCCCCCATTTTCAATTCATCAGGACATATATGACATACATGACACACAGATAGACAGTACTGCTACATCTATACATTTATGACATACCAGATTTACCAGATTTGCAAATACAGTACCGTTTGTGATACAAAAATAGTCCAGAAAAGAGAGTATATACATTTGACGTAGAAACTGTACATTGGAGGAGGTTGGGTAGGTGGGGTGGGGGGGGACTGTACATTGGAGGTGGTTGGGGGGGGGGGGGGGGTCACCCCTACATACGATAAAGACTTTTCCGGTCCTGTCTTTTTTGCTACAATGATGACAAAAGTGCTTGCTTTCAAAATAATGTTTATTTAAGAAACCGGGAAACACATTTGTGTGTATATGCAGGCTATATAATGCATTATTAACAGGTGTTTCAGGTCTAAATGGCTTAGTACTGTTGACATTACACTGCTTGTAGTTATTAGTAAATCAAATAGCATTAATAATTACAGAAAATTATCACTAAAGTGCTATCTGTTGCAGCTGCACATGCAGCTGCACACTTTTCCATAAAAATAGCATATTTGGATAAGTGTGACCATTTCTCAAAAACAGAAAATCATGTATTTTTTTTAAATACAGAAAAGGATCACTAAAGTGCTATCTGTTGCAGCTGCACTGTTCTCCATAAAAATAGCATATTTGGATAAGTTTGACCATTTCTCAAAAACAGAAAATCACGTATTCTTTTTAAATACAGAAAAGGATCACCAAGTTACCATTTCTCAAAAAATATAAATAAATACAGAAAATAAGCACTAGTTCACTCAGTGGAAATTTCTAGCTCAATGCGAGGTCTGCTGCTGCTGGCTAATAATACGGTCAATACGTGGGGAGATCTTTGACAAGGCAACACGCATGTCATCCTCAAGGCTCAACTTGGCCCTATATTTTGTTTTCAGAGCCGTCATGGATGAAAAGCCAGCTTCACACAGATATGTGGTGCTGAATGGTATCAACACCTTAACTGCTGCATCATGAGATACCCGACTTTCCAGTTGGTGTAGTCCACGACGCTGTTGTCGATCCAGTGCCACTCACCTGAAATAAGGAGAATCGGGATGAGATAATACTAATGCATGAAAAAACAGGTTTCAAGAGACTAAATTAAGTTTCGCATAGCAAAAGCTGGTAAGTAGCCACACACTATACCGAGCGACTGAACACTCGTTTCTCAAAGCCTTCTGTCACTTCTAGAATGAACTACAAGTGTTTTGTTGATTTACATCCACATCACTATTCATTCATCCTTATGCTGTTACTGCCGTCGGATTAGACTTTATTTGATTGGAAGAAGATCCCTCTGGAAAGAGTCGGGATTTGATGCAGGATATCGGCGGTATTATGCTAATTATATTTGTATTTTAACTAACCAGGTCGCAAATTAACCGCAAACAATAAAAATATTTTAGTTTGATCGCCACCGCGGTTGACCGCAGGCACTCGCCCACTATGGATCAGCCCACGCAAAATTTGTGTGTGTGTGTGAGAGAGACAGAATGAGGGGGAGAGAGAGGGGGAAGAGAGAGAGGGAGAGAGAAAGGGAAGGAGAGAGAGGGAGAGAGAAGGAGAGAGAAAGGGAAGGAGATAGAGGGAGAGAGAAAGAGGAGAGAGAGGGGGGAGAGAGATGGAGAGGGAGAGACACAGTGGGGGAGAGATAGAATCTGACAAGACAGAGAAATACACTTATTTGTTTGAACTGTATTATCCCTCGCCTGTTACACTTTGTGCATGTGTGAGAGAGAGAGAGAGAGAGTGTGTGAGATGGAGAGAGTGTGAGAGAGATATGGAGAGTGTTCATTCAGAGAGTGTTTGAATGAAGTACATTTGCTGAAATACAGTTGTTCTTAATTTTCACAGTTGTTCTTCATTTTCTCACTTGCTATGTGAGAATGTTAGTTATTATGTTCTCAATTCCCCTTGCATTGTTTGAGAATTGTGTGGAAGAGTTTGCTAGTTCTAGTACCCCTTTCGTACAAGTTAACAATAAATAATGGTATTAGGAATAACCACTGGGTTAGTATATTAGGACAAGTGCATGACAGTAAGGTTAGTTAGGGTTAGATATATTTATTAATTGTATTTCAGATATTGGTTGAAGAAGTGTGTCTTTAGTCGACAGCAAAAGATTGGATGAGTTTCGGCTGTCCTAACTGTGGTGGGAAGTTCGTTCTACCATTATGGCAGGGCTGTACGTTAACTTTTTTTGCACATAGCACTGGTGCTACAGAGGTTGATAGTTTTGTAGCACAGGCCAAAATCTTGTAGCACGAGTATAAAACGTCTCTAAAATCTCTAAAAACAACCACAAGTAGTGCAGTTCATTACTTAAATAGGTATGTGACTGGCAAGGGACATGAATCTTGCATACAGGGCACACAAAATCCAAACTTTAACAAGAAATGCTTTTAGACAAATTCTTTCTTTATTTGCCCATAATGTAAAACAAAAAGAACAAGGACATAACCATATAACCGATATGAAGCAGTCCGAGACCAGGCAGCGCTGGTGTGGACTCAGATTACAGGGAAAGCTAGAAACCAACCTAGAAACACCTAGAAACCAACATAACAAATAGATATAATGCATACAAACACCTGTACATATTTGTGGAACCAAATAAATAAATGTATTATTATTATTATTATTATTATTATTATTATTATTATTATTATTATTATTATTATTATTATTATTATTATTATTCGTGTGTGTGTGTGTGCGTGCGTGTGTGTGTGTGTGTGCACTGCACACGTGTCACAGTTCCAGCATCATGTCTGCTGGCCACTTTTTCAGATCCACACACACACACACACACACACACACTATTGCATTAATCAGAACTAAGTACAAGGAACTCTGCATGAATGAAAAGGGCTTTATAAATAAAATGAATTATTATTATTATTACCTTATTTGCATATTGTCTCGTTATTAGATAGATAGATAGATTGATTGATAGATAATTAATACTTTATTGATCCCGGAGGGGAATTTAAGTAGCCATACGATGGAGTTCTTTTTACAGAGTAAAATTAGCGGCTTAAATTTAGTGAACAGCATTTCTTCCTTGGCGATGCAATATGCCACATTCATCTTAAACTTTACCTCACGGAGATCAGCATCATCCGCTCTGGTCGTCTGTTTACTCAGCGAGTGCAAGAGGGTGCGGGAGTAGGATTTTGCAGAACACCGGCCCGCGCTCAGGAGTTTGTTTAGCGTTGAAGGCATCCCGGGCAAGAATGTGTCGATGGGACGTATTGTGTTTATTAATGTTATCCCTTTTTAGGATATTGTTACCCGCGAGTCAAGGGATTCTCTGATCGGATCTTTTCCGGAGTCTCCCGGCACCAGTGACAGAATAATAATAGCTGTGCTTCCTCATTAAAAAATATCCACGGAAAATCATTTTCCCACTCTGCGTTATATCTGTACATCTTGTTAATCTTCTCCTTTTGTCTCGTTTCTATTAACGGTGGTCCCTCTCGGGCTCGTTTGGGGTTTTGATCTTGTACTTCTTTTGTTGGATTTAATACCTTAAAAAAGCGCTTCATCTTGTCGAAGTCACCCAGTCAGTGTACATTGAGCTCGCAACTTAGTCGCGGGGATATTGTTCGCTAGGGATTATGGGATTTGGTGTTTGATTATGGACTCTACGCGAGACGGGACATTGTTTTTAATCGCACGAGACTACAAGTACCAAGTGGATAGCGTGGCGCTGTGGTCCATTCAATTTACCGTCACACTTTATTTTTTTTTGCTTGCTCCACGGGCCATCGCACCAGTGCTACTGAAGTCAATTCATTCATCGCACAGACTGACGTCAGTGTCGCACGTGCGACATATATGTCGCAATGTACAGGCCTGATTATGGGGCAAGGACTGAGAATAGGCGGCTTCTCTTTGATGACCCTCCCGGAGCTTGGATAGGAGTAGGTCTGAGGCAGCTGGAAGATGCAGAGCGTATAGGGGTCTTGAGGGTGTGTAGTTAGAGACCATTGACCGGAGGTAGGCGGGAGCCGTTCCCTTTGCCGCACGGTATGCTAGGTCGAGGGCCTTGAAGCGGATTCGTGCGGCAATGGGGAGCCAGTGCAGGTCCCTAAGAAGTGGGGTGACATGGGCCGACTTCGGTAGGTTTGAGATCAGGCGGGAAACTGCGTACTGAATGAGCATGTAACCAACAAGCATCTGTACGGGGGACTACCAAGGCTGAGCGACAAGGTGGCATCCAGGAGGATGAAACTTGCAGGTCACTGCCACCGACACCACGTACTTCCGACTAGCAAGCTAGTGCTCTGGGAGCCAACACACGGGCGACGACCAAGAGGACGTCCCACACCAAGCTGGTGCTCTGGGAGCCAACACACGGGCGCCGACCAAGAGGACGTCCCACACCAAGCTGGTGCTCTGGGAGCCAACACACGGGCGACGACCAAGAGGACGTCCCACACCAAGCTGGTGCTCTGGGAGCCAACACACGGGCGACGACCAAGAGGACGTCCCACACCAAGCTGGTGCTCTGGGAGCCAACACACGGGCGCCGACCAAGAGGACGTCCCACACCAAGCTGGTGCTCTGGGAGCCAACACACGGGCGACGACCAAGAGGACGTCCCACACCAAGCTGGTGCTCTGGGAGCCAACACACGGGCGACGACCAAGAGGACGTCCCACACCAAGCTGGTGCTCTGGGAGCCAACACACGGGCGACGACCAAGAGGACGTCCCACACCAAGCTGGTGCTCTGGGAGCCAACACACGGGCGACGACCAAGAGGACGTCCCACACCAAGCTGGTGCTCTGGGAGCCAACACACGGGCGACGACCAAGAGGACGTCCCACACCAAGCTGGTGCTCTGGGAGCCAACACACGGGCGACGACCAAGAGGACGTCCCACACCAAGCTGGTGCTCTGGGAGCCAACACACGGGCGACGACCAAGAGGACGTCCCACACCAAGCTGGTGCTCTGGGAGCCAACACACGGGCGACGACCAAGAGGACGTCCCACACCAAGCTGGTGCTCTGGGAGGCAACACACGGGCGACGACCAAGAGGACGTCCCACACCAAGCTGGTGCTCTGGGAGGCAACACACGGGCGACGACCAAGAGGACGTCCCACACCAAGCTGGTGCTCTGGGAGCCAACACACGGGCGACGACCAAGAGGACGTCCCACACCAAGCTGGTGCTCTGGGAGGCAACACACGGGCGACGACCAAGAGGACGTCCCACACCAAGCTGGTGCTCTGGGAGCCAACACACGGGCGACGACCAAGAGGATGTCCCACGCTAACATATGTAGACATACTGAGGAAGGACGCAGGTGTGGAGAGCCCTACGCAACTGGTCGGATGTATGGAGGATCGGGATGATTGGAATCTCCACTGGCGAACCCGTCTGAGGACGGCCAAATTAATGAATGACTACTGGTTTATTGAAGGTTCCCAACCACAGCCAAAAGAAAATCAAGGAGGCAGCCTTTGCGAATGATGCACCAAAGCCATGGAACACCCTATGGACATTAGGCTAGATCACTAAATATTTTCAAAAGTAAGCTAAATACGTACCTCGTTCACCGTAGCCTTTTAATACACTCTGCTACTTATACTCATTACATGCACAGTGATTATTGTACTGTAAATTAGAGCGATTTTATTGCACTGCACTATTGCACTATTTTATGCTAATTGCATGCTAATATTATGCCTATGTCTATTTTATGTCCATTATGTCTACATTACTGCTGTGAAGGTGCTATGCAAATTAAGTTATTATTATTATTATTATTATTATTATTATTATTATTATTATTATTATTATTATTATTATTATTATTATTATTATTATTATTATTATTATTATTATTATTATTATTATCATATAGAGATATTCAGACCTGGTGGCCTGTACGTTAATGCCAAGCAAGCAGTGCAAAAATGCTTCCGCATTCGTCACCGCACGCTAGTGCGGTAAAGCGCCCTTCTTTTCAGACAAATGCTACCGTGCGTGCACCGGCGGCGGCGTGCTCGCTCAGGTGCGTGCGTGCGCCGGCGTGCTCGCGCGAGGTGCCCGCGCATGCGACACGAGCGGAGCTCAATATATATAAGTCACCGCCCCTTATTCAGTATCCAACAAATAGCTCAATTGGCAAGGACACATGGCTGTGGATCCTATGACTTGTTTGCTGGCGAGTTCGAATCCCATCGAAAATATTTTTTAACGTGATTTTTTTTTAACGTGTATTCTTTCGCCGATTAAGGTTAGGCATTGTTTCGGAGTTGGTTAAGGTTAGAACGGTTAAGTTTAGGCGCTGTTAAGGAGCTGGTTAAGGTTAGAGTTTGTCAAAGAGAATGGCAATATAATTTCTATGGTTAAGGTAAGGTTAAGGTTAGGCATTGTTTCGGAGTTGGTTAAGGTTAGAACGGTTAAGTTTAGGCGTTGTTAAGGAGCTGGTAAGAGAATGGCAATAGACAGCCTATTTCCGCGAAAATGAAAGGCGCATTACTGCATGCCACTACGGTAAATTTTTGCACTGCTTGCTTGGCATAAAGCTACACGCGACCTGGTGACCTCTTGCAGAGAGAGTAGTGGCTGTTGCTGCATGCTGCCGTCTTCCACGTTCGGTCCACGTCCATGTAGACAGGGCTCTACGCTAACCTTTTTCATTAGGGGCACAGGTGCTCCTAAATGAAAAAATTTAGGAGCACACAAAGAAATTTAGGAGCACAGTGAATTTTTTTCTAGTAACTGAGTTTATTAACAAACTCAAATTTTTTTAAACAAAAATAAATGTACATGTATAGTAGTACTCTGTATGTGCATGTTCAAATGGGAACGGAACTGTGCAATAGCACCAAAGTCACTGGCCCACACTGTGTGTGTGTGCTAAACAAACTCACAAGGATGGTCTCTCCTTTCTCAATATGTACAAATCTCTACACTGGATGACTGGATGTGCCGCCGCGAGACGTTGTGTTTTACTACCGAATCTCTTCAGGTGCGGGTTTCCCGACACAAAGGGCGTATTGCCTGCCTGTTTCTGCAATATTTACAAAACATGACATTGTTTTCCAACTCTAGCCATGGGAAAATGTTTAGCCAATTCACGTTAAATTTGTATGTCTTCCCTCCGGCTCCAGTGGGTGTAGCATCGTTAGCTACAGTGGGTACATTGGGTGTAGCTTCGTTAGCTACAGTGGGTACATTGGGTGTAGCTTCATTAGCTAGTTAGCTACAGTGGCAGGCCTGTACGCTGCGACGAGATCGGCGCAAATTGCCCCCTAATTTGGCCGGTGCGAATGAAAAATTATATCTACTCGCAAGCTTGCGAATAGTGATTTCACCCCTTCATTCGCATTTCACTACACTAACATTAGCCTACAACCAGGGCTGTACAGGCGACATAATGTTGCGGTTGTAATTTCATTAGACAGACCAGCGCGGACATTTAATAACATGCAATTTAATTGACACGAGCAATGGGCTAACGTTAGCTGGTGGTCCCGAGTGAAGCAGGGACGGCGGAGCTATAGGCTAACGTTAGCTGGTGGTCCCGAGTGAAGCAGGGACGGTGGAAAAGTGAGGAAAGGGGGTGGGTTATATTGACAAGTGACAACGCTTGACAACAGAAGTTTAAACATAACTTCATATTTATTAGTTATTCGTTTCTGTATATCATCCACTGTGACTTTCCATCTCCGTGTTAGACTCTTCCTGTTTACATTCGAGTGTGACGTCATCACCTACGGCAGCTTAGACGATCAAAACGCGAACCTAGAACAAAACCCGGGGGGGGGGGGGGGGCTGGCTCCCTTGTGCGTTCTCGCCCCCTCTCTCTCTCTCGCTCTCTCTCTACATTCAATGATTTAAAGTAGCCAAACGTTACAGACAGTATAAATACTAACTGGATAGTTGATGATAAACATTTAATTTCATTATCTGAAATATTCTAAAATCATTAAGTCTGCTATAAGCCATTATCCCTTTGTGTGTAATTATTATTTTCTCACAGTAGTATATATATATATATATATATATATATATATATATATATATATATATATATATATATATATATATGTGTGTGTGTGTTTGGCTAAAGTGGATAGAAAACACAGTACTGTGCAAAAAAAGGGCACCCAAGAGTTTTTATATAAATAGTCTTAGATGTAAATAATTTTTTTTATTAGTGTGTCAGTAGACTACTCTTAGTACATTTTCATTAAATAATTTTTTAAAGCATCTTCATGGTTTAATAATGCAAACATATGTTGCAGGGACTTATTATAATCATCATATTGGCGTGACTGTATGCATCAAAGGGTTAAATCAAGCATTTTTAAGTGCTTTAGGAAATGTCAAAATATTGCGATATATATTGTGTATCGTGATATGGCCAAAAAATATCGCAATATCATTTAGAGGCCATATCGCCCAGCCCTACTATAATGGTAAAATAGTTATTTAAAAATTTGCCCCTAAAAAATATTCTTTGCCCCTAAATTTCTCATTTAGGGGCAAGTGTGCCCCTAGTGAAAAAGCTTAGCGTACAGCCCTGAGTGGGTACATTGGGTGCTACAGTGGGGGTAGTAGTGAGTGTAGCCTCGCTAGCATGCTGGCTAGCGTCAGTATCTTGGTTAACTATCACCTCTGTAACATGAGCTGCCTCGCCTGACTTCTCATTCTCCGGTATCTTTCGCGCAAAATAAAAATGAATGGGCAATACATGGCTGTATTGTCTGACTCAGACACTGACGCTCATAGATATATCTATGCTGACGCTAAAAATTACTTTCAGTTTCCAGTCGCGTGACCACAGGAAACTCTACTGTGATTGGAACGTTTATGCGGCTGTGAACTGTGGGACTTGTAGTTTTTTAACGATTCTCGCAACGGAGAAAAAAAAGGACGAATGAGGCTGTACTCTGCACTCGCCGGCCCCACTCGCACGCCGTGCGAGTACTTGATTTTGCAGGTTCGCACACACATATTTTTAGGGGCATATGCGAGCAATTTGCTCGCACTGTAGAGCCCTGACACAGGCGTCGTTCATTGTAGGCTCGTTTCTCCCCCATTTGGTGTAGCATGTCCTTCATGCTCTGTAAATAACTATGTACAGATACCGAGATGTCACACCATGTTACCTGTACCTGTTTATTGCACTATGTATTTTTTTTTATTGGATTCTATTATATGTTGTACCACTGTATTGCACATCGTTGCGGGCAAGACCACCCGCATTTCATTGTATACCTGTATGCCGTGACAATTAAAACTCTTGACTTGACTTGACTAGGAAAGAGGCCAGTTGTCCACCCACTTGAACCGGCCGCCAGTCTGAGAAAAGAGAAGTCACAAGAGAGAACAAGATCCTCTGTGAACAAACAACTGTCTGACCCAGTGTCCTTGACCCTTTCACTGTGACAATACAGAAGGTTAGCCCTTTACTATCACACAACCGACGGCGATGCTCCATCATTAGCTCCACGGATGCAGAGCTAATGATGGAGCATCGCCGTCGGTTGCGTGATAGTAAAGGGTTAACCTTCTGTCGTGTGGCAGTGAAAGGGTTAACACATTGGTTGCCAGCCGGATATGACAATTTATCGCTTGGATGCCACCACGTTAATCAATGGGAGGATGAGCACATTTGCGAATGCATAAACTATATCTTAAATTATGGCTATGTGTCTAATACACCCGTCGCTTATCAATGACTTGCTTGCAGTCAAAGATGTACAAAACGGATTGTTTTTTCATCAGTACATTTCCGTTTTATACCGTTTTGAATACGAGTATAGTTTCGGAGAGTTCTAGTAATTTCAGAGAAATTCCACGAAAATAGCCATTTACTGGAATACACAAAACACATTGTCATTTTCCGGCTGATTTATGAATAGTTTTCAAATAAACTATAGATTATCGAGAGTATTTGTGTTCTTATGCACGATACAAAAGCGGGCTGAAAAATAATTTATTCGTGCCACGCTCAGCGCCTAACGCCACACACAGAGATAATAATAATAATTTATGGATAATAACTTATGGATCTGCAGGGTAATGAAGGCTTGTATTATCGGGTTCAGGATATTGGCCAGATATGCGTCGTCTGCTTGGCACTGCCTCCTGGCCTCGTCCCACTTCATCTTCTGGGCCACCAGTTTGAAGGAGTCATTGCCCAGCTTGTAGAAAGTACTAGGTGACACGGTTGTGGCGGGGACCACTATCTGAGAATCTGACACAATATGAAACAGTAGTTGTCTTTCAGAAACAAAAGTATGACAGTGTGTGAATGTACCTTGAAATGGATTTAAAAAGCTAGATACATACACCCTTTCACTACCACACTACCAACGGGTTAACCCTTTCACTGCGACAATACAGAAAATATCACAACTTCATTGTACATGAGAATAATATAGTCCCCTTCGGATGTATATATATTTTATTATCTCGTTTTCTTACAAAGTACTGTATATCTTTATGTCATAAACTGCATCTTTAGTACTTGTGTGAATTTAGCCGTACTGTATTGTACCCATTCTGCAATCTGTTAATAACGTTTTCAATCAATCACATCATGGGGGGAAATTAGCTAAGGTTTGATTTGTTTATTTAAGATTGCAGAATAAATACAGTAAAAACAACTGCTAATTGGGGTTGCATGAATGAATGAATGAATGAAAACTTTATTAACAGATTGCAGAATGGGTACAGTGCAGTACAGCTCAATACATACAATTGTTAAGGGGATGCAGACCAGAGAAAGACTTTCGTCTTGTTTCCACCAGGGTCCCCCATTTCCAATTCATCGTAAAAACAGAGAGATAACAGAGAGATAGAAAGTCTTGTTTACATCAGGTCCCCATTTTCAATTCATCATGACATACACGACATACAGATATACAGTACTGTTACATCCAGACATTTACTGTAGTTAGAGTATGGATAAATAGCTAACGTTAAATTAGGCTATCGATATACTAACGTTAGGTAACGTTAGCTAGCTAGCAAGCTATGAACAACCAGTACAGCTAACATGAACGTGTTTACCTACTCTACTTTCGTTAACGTTAGCTGACGTTATGAAAGCTATGATCTGTAATGTCAACTGGATAACGTTAGCTATTTATTCATCTATGCTAATATTGTCAGCTTATTTACTCACCCATTTTGATGTGTGTTTCTCCCGATCATTCAATACATTGTTGACGGTAGAACAATGTAGTTTGAGAAGCCGTGAGTCCGTGACCACTTCCGGTAAAAAGATAGCAATTTATCCGGCAACTTATATAATTTAACAGAAAATTAAAACATCTTTTCAAAATCTTTCTTCACATCTAGATTTGTAAATTCCACATAACCTTAGATGTTGTTCTTTAATGTGTCACAGCAGCACAAACATTCCCCACATTTAACATTCACAAACACTAAAACTACGATACCCAGAGCTCATCGCGCAAACTCGAAGCGAACATACGTCATCTCTCCTCGCCACGTCCTTTTACAATTCCTCATCGGCAACTTATCTAATTTAAAAGAAAATTAAAACATCTTTTCAAAATCTTTCTTCACATCTAGATTTGTAAATTCCACATAACCTTAGATGTTGTTCTTTAATGTGTCACAGCAGCACAAACATTCCCCACATTTAACATTCACAAACACTAAAACTACGATACCCAGAGCTCATCGCGCAAACTCGACGCGAACATACGTCATCTCTCCTCGCCACGTCCTTTTACAATTCCTCATCGGCAACTTATCTAATTTAAAAGAAAATTAAAACATCTTTTCAAAATCTTTCTTCACATCTAGATTTGTAAATTCCACATAACCTTAGATGTTGTTCTTTAATGTGTCACAGCAGCACAAACATTCCCCACATTTAACATTCACAAACACTAAAACTACGATACCCAGAGCTCATTGCGCAAACCCGAAGCGAACACACGTCATCTCTCCTCGCCACGTCCTTTTACGATTCCTCATCGGCAACTTATCTAATTTAAAAGAAAATTAAAACATCTTTTCAAAATCTTTCTTCACATCTAGATTTGTAAATTCCATATAACCTTAGATGTTGTTCTTTAAACATTACGTAGGCCCCTTACCCGCTCGCGAATTGAACACCACCCCATACGTTAGGCTAAAACCAAAGATTTTCGTCCATCAGCCCGTTTTAAACAGCGTAAATACGACATTTCTCTCCGTTTTAAAGCAATCAACTTATATACGCCAACTCCCGCACACCTTAGCTAGTATCCCTCCGTTTTGAACAACAATCCGACGGTCGCAAAATATTTTAAAACACATAATTTGTTGAGCTGGGGACTATAAACAGAACCGTGCACGGAAAGGGCTGTAGCGTATTTCTGTATGCCTAGCCCTGCCCCCCAGACTTCAGAATGACCCAATCAAATGTGCCCTATCATTGAAATGCAAATACCAGCAGCTACGTCATGTACCACGCCCCTAGACGTCCGCCCCCAGACGTTGCTACTCATCCCAGCTAGTTCATTCGCAGGTTGCAAATGAACTAGCTGGGTACCCAACTAGTTCATTCGCAGGTTGCGAATGAACTAGCTGGGTACCCAACTAGCTCATTCGCAAAATGATCCTTGCGAATGAACTAGCTGGGTACCCAGCTAGCTAGGTCATCTTTGCGAATGAACTAGTTGGGTACCCAGCTAGCTAGGTCATCTTTGCGAATGAACTAGTTGGGTACCCAGCTAGTTCATTCGCAAAATGGTCCTTGCGAATGAACTAGCTGGGTACCCAGCTAGCTAGGTCATCTTTGCGAATGAACTAGTTGGGTACCCAGCTAGCTAGGTCATCTTTGCGAATGAACTAGTTGGGTACCCAGCTAGTTCATTCGCAAAATGGTCCTTGCGAATGAACTAGCTGGGTACCCAGCTAGCTAGGTCATCTTTGCGAATGAACTAGTTGGGTACCCAGCTAGTTCATTCGCAAAATGGTCCTTGCGAATGAGCTAGCTGGGTACCCAGCTAGCTAATGTGTCAGCTAGCTGGGTACCCAGCTAGCTCATTCGCAAGTACCATTTTGCGAATGAGCTAGCTACTAGCTGAGGCAAAATTTGGTGTAAAGCCTATGGGACAAAGCCGGCTAGTTAACTAGCTAAGACACGTGCTACCTAGCTAGCTGGGTACCCAGCTAGCTGACACATTTGCAACCTAGGTAGTGAGCTAGCTCATTCGCAAATGTGTCTTTGCGAATGAACTAGCTGGGTACCCAGCTAGCTAGGTAATCTTTGCGAATGAGCTAGTTGGGTACCTAGCTAGTTCATTCGCAAAATTGTTCCTGTGAATGAGCTAGCTAGGTACCCAGCTAGTTCATTCGCAAAGACACATTAGCTAGCTGGGTACCCAGCTAGCTAGGTCATCTTTGCGAATGAGCTAGTTGGGTACCCAGCTAGCTCATTCACAAAATGGCCTTTGCGAATGAGCTAGCTGGTTAACGAACTAGCTCATTCACAAATGTGTCCTTGCGAATGAGCTAGCTCGTTAACGAACTAGCTCATTCACACTCTGTTATGCCTGCCCAGCTATACTAGTATGGAGGTGAGGCCTTGCTGGCCTGGTCCTCGCCCCCAAACACCAACACCCCCCGCCCCCAAACACTCATGAATCAGCTAGCTGGTTAACCAACTAGCTCATTCACAAATGTGTCCTTGCAAATGAGCTAGCTAGCTACCCAGCTAGCTGATTCGCAAAGACAAGCTAGCTAGTTGGGTACCCAGCTAGCTAATGTGTCTTTGCGAATGAACTAGCTGGGTACCTAGCTAGCTCATTCACAAGGAGTATTTTGGGAATGAGCTAGCTAGGTACCCAGCTAGCTAATGTGTCTTTGCGAATGAACTAGCTGGGTACCTAGCTAGCTCATTCACAAGGACTATTTTGTGAATGAGCTAGCTGGGTACCCAGCTAGTTCATTTGCAAAAACACATTAGCTAGCTGGGTACCCAACTAGCTCATTCGCAAAATGGTCCTTGCGAATGAGCTAGCTAGGTACCCAGCTAGTTCATTTGCAAAAACACATTAGCTAGCTGGGTATCCAACTAGCTCATTCGCAAAATGGTCCTTGCGAATGAGCTAGCTGGGTACCCAGCTAGCTGACACATTAGCTAGCTGGGTACCCAGCTAGCTCATTCGCAAGTACCATTTTGCGAATGCGCTAGCTACTAGCTGAGGCAAAATTTGGTGTAAAGCCTATGGGACAAAGCCAGCTAGTTAACTAGCTAAGACACGTGCTACCTAGCTAGCTGGGTACCCAGCTAGCTGACACATTTGCAGCCTAGGTAGTGAGCTAGCTCATTCGCGAATGTGTCTTTGTGATTGAACTAGCTGGGTACCCAGCTAGCTAGGTCATCTTTGCGAATGAGCTAGTTGGGTACCCAGCTAGTTCATTCGCAAAATTGTCCTTGTGAATGAGCTAGCTAGGTACCCAGCTAGCTAGAAAATGGGAATAAATGTTAAAACGGCTTGCCATAGTAGTAGTAGTAGTAGTCGTAGTAGTAGTAGTACTATTAATAGTAGTAGTAGTAATGGTAGTAGTAGTAGTAGTAGTAGTAGTAGTAGTAGTAGTAGTAGTAGTAGTAGTAGTAGTAGTAGTAGTAGTAGTAGTAGTAGTAGTAGTGGTAATTAAGTTTGATCTGAATATAAAAAAATAAATAAACAGTGTAAACAATAAAGGAAAACTCCAACATTTTGGGAAATTAGCTTATTTAACATCTTCCCTGGAGTTAGACAAGAAGATACATACCTTTTTCGTATCTCTGCATGCATTGGGCTAAGGGAACACTTGGACCGTTAGCCTAGCTTAGCTTCATCACTGGAAGTGGGGCAGACATCTAGCCTAGTTCACTACAGTCAGGAAATATACTCCAAATACAATCAAAATACAACTCCCAAAACGTTCCTGTAAACATCTTGTGACCTGTGTATTTACCACGTCTCCCAGTCACACAAGTCTCCTAGTCACACAAGTTTAAACCAAAAGGTTATATTTATTACTGTTTCTATCACAAACAAAAGGTTAATGTGGTGGAAGGGAGGGAGACACTGCTCCTACAGTGTCTTCCAGCAGCAGTGTGGCAGCATGTGTGGGGCGGAAGAGGGCCTTTTGAGCCCAGACAGGCAGCTTCCCAATTAGCAGCTGATTGCTGCAACACAGGAGACAGTGGCAAACAGCCTGGCACGTAACACACAAAAGTCTCCAAGTCACACAAGTCTCCCAGTCACACAAGTCTCCAAGTCACACAAGTATCCCAGTCACACAAGTCTCCCAGTCACACAAGTCTCCAAGTCGCACAAGTCACACAAGTCTCCCAGTCACACAAGTCTCCAAGTCACACAAGTCACACAAGTCTCCCAGTCACACGAGTCTCCCAGTCACACGAGTCTCCGTTACACAAGTCTCCAAGTCACACAAGTCTCAAAGTCACACAAGTCACATGAGTCTCCCAGTCACACAAGTCTCCAAGTCACACAAGTCACACAAGTCTCCCAGTCACACAAGTCTCCCAGTCACACAAGTCTCCAAGTCACACAAGTCACACGAGTCTCCCAGTCGCACACATTTCCCAGTCACACAAGTCTCCAAGTCACCCAAGTCACATGAGTCTCCCAGTCACACAAGTCTCCAAGTCACACAAGTATCCCAGTCACACAAGTCTCCAAGTCACACATGTCACACAAGTCTCCAAATCACACAAGTCTCCCAGTCACACAAGTCTCCAAGTCACACAAGTCACACAAGTCTCCCAGTCACACAAGTCTCCAAGTCACACAAGTCTCCCAGTCACACAAGTATCTAAGTCACACAAGTCACATGAGTCTCCCAGTCACACAAGTCACACAAGTCTCCAAGTCACACAAGTCTCCCAGTCACACAAGTATCCCAGTCACACAAGTCTCCAAGTCACACAAGTCACACAAGTCTCCAAGTCACACAAGTCTCCAAGTCACACAAGTATCCAAGTCACACAAGTCACACAAGTCTCCCAGTCACACAAGTCTCCCAGTCACACAAGTCTCCAAGTCACACAAGTCTCCCAGTCAAACGAGTCTCCCAGTCACACAAGTCTCCCAGTCACACAAGTCTCCAAGTCACACAAGTCACACGAGTCTCCCAGTCGCACACATTTCCCAGTCACACAAGTCTCCAAGTCACCCAAGTCACATGAGTCTCCCAGTCACACAAGTCTCCAAGTCACACAAGTATCCCAGTCACACAAGTCTCCAAGTCACACATGTCACACAAGTCTCCAAATCACACAAGTCTCCCAGTCACACAAGTCTCCAAGTCACACAAGTCACACAAGTCTCCCAGTCACACAAGTCTCCAAGTCACACAAGTCTCCCAGTCACACAAGTATCTAAGTCACACAAGTCACATGAGTCTCCCAGTCACACAAGTCACACAAGTCTCCAAGTCACACAAGTCTCCCAGTCACACAAGTATCCCAGTCACACAAGTCTCCAAGTCACACAAGTCACACAAGTCTCCAAGTCACACAAGTCTCCAAGTCACACAAGTATCCAAGTCACACAAGTCACACAAGTCTCCCAGTCACACAAGTCTCCCAGTCAAACAAGTCTCCAAGTCACACAAGTCTCCCAGTCAAACGAGTCTCCCAGTCACACGAGTCTCCCAGTCACACACGTATCCAAGTCACACAAGTCACACAAGTCTCCCAGTCACACGAGTCTCCTAGTCACACAAGTCTCCCAGTCACACAAGTCACACAAGTCTCCAAGTCACACAAGTCTCCAAGTCACACAAGTATCCAAGTCACACAAGTCTCCCAGTCACACAAGTATCCCAGTCACACAAGTCTCCAAGTCACACAATCACACAAGTCTCCCAGTCACACAAGTCTCCCAGTCACACAAGTCTCCAGGTCACACAAGTCACACAAGTCTCCCAGTCACACAAGTTTCCCAGTCACACGAGTCTCCCAGTCACACACGTATCCAAGTCACACAAGTCACACAAGTCTCCCAGTCACACGAGTCTCCCAGTCACACAAGTCTCCCAGTCACACAAGTCACATAAGTCTCCCAGTCACACAAGTCTCCCAGTCACACAAGTCTCCAAGTCACACAAGTCACACAAGTCTCCCAGTCACACGAGTCTCCCAGTCACACGAGTCTCCCAGTCACACATGTATCCAAGTCACACAAGTCACACAAGTCTCCCAGTCACACGAGTCTCCCAGTCACACAAGTCACATGAGTCTCCCAGTCACACAAGTCACACAAGTCTCCAAGTCACACAAGTCTCCCAGTCACACAAGTATCCCAGTCACACAAGTCTCCAAGTCACACAAGTCACACAAGTCTCCAAGTCACACAAGTCTCCAAGTCACACAAGTATCCAAGTCACACAAGTCACACAAGTCTCCCAGTCACACAAGTCTCCCAGTCACACAAGTCTCCAAGTCACACAAGTCTCCCAGTCACACAAGTCTCCCAGTCACACGAGTCTCCCAGTCACACACGTATCCAAGTCACACAAGTCTCCCAGTCACATGAGTCTCCTAGTCACACAAGTCTCCCAGTCACACAAGTCACACAAGTCTCCAAGTCACACAAGTCTCCAAGTCACACAAGTATCCAAGTCACACAAGTCTCCCAGTCACACAAGTATCCCAGTCACACAAGTCTTCAAGTCACACAATCACACAAGTCTCCCAGTCACACAAGTCTCCCAGTCACACAAGTCTCCAGGTCACACAAGTCACACAAGTCTCCCAGTCACACAAGTTTCCCAGTCACACGAGTCTCCCAGTCACACACGTATCCAAGTCACACAAGTCACACAAGTCTCCCAGTCACACGAGTCTCCCAGTCACACAAGTCTCCCAGTCACACAAGTCACATAAGTCTCCCAGTCACACAAGTCTCCCAGTCACACAAGTCTCCAAGTCACACAAGTCACACAAGTCTCCCAGTCACACGAGTCTCCCAGTCACACAAGTCTCCCAGTCACACACGTATCCAAGTCACACAAGTCACACAAGTCTCCCAGTCACACGAGTCTCCCAGTCACACAAGTCACACAAGTCTCCAAGTCACACAAGTGTCCCAGTCACACAAGTCTCCAAGTCACACAAGTATCCCAGTCACACAAGTCACACAAGTCTCCAAGTCACACAAGTGTCCCAGTCACACGAGTCTCCAAATCACACAAGTCTCCGAGGCACACAAGTCTCCAAGTCACACAAGTCACACAAGTCTCCCAGTCACACAAGTCTCCAAGTCACACAAGTCTCCCAGTCACACAAGTATCCAAGTCACACAAGTCACATGAGTCTCCCAGTCACACAAGTCATACAAGTCTCCAAGTCACACAAGTCTCCAAGTCACACAAGTCTCCCAGTCACACAAGTCTCCCAGTCACACACGTATCCAAGTCACACAAGTCACACAAGTCTCCCAGTCATACGATTCTCCCAGTCACACAAGTCTCCCAGTCACACAAGTCACATGAGTCTCCCAGTCACACAAGTATCCCAGTCACACAAGTCTCCAAGTCACACAAGTCACACAAGTCTCCAAGTCACACAAGTCTCCAAGTCACACAAGTTTCCAAGTCACACAAGTCTCCCAGTCACACAAGTATCCCAGTCACACAAGTCTCCAAGTCACACAAGTCTCCAAGTCACACAAGTATCCAAGTCACACAAGTCTCCCAGTCACACAAGTATCCCAGTCACACAAGTCTTCAAGTCACACAAGTCACATGAGTCTCCCTGTCACACAAGTCATACAAGTCTCCAAGTCACACAAGTCTCCAAGTCACACAAGTCTCCCAGTCACACAAGTCTCCCAGTCACACACGTATCCAAGTCACACAAGTCACACAAGTCTCCCAGTCATACGAGTCTCCCAGTCACACAAGTCTCCCAGTCACACAAGTCACATGAGTCTCCCAGTCACACAAGTATCCCAGTCACACAAGTCTCCAAGTCACACAAGTACCACAAGTCTCCAAGTCACACAAGTATCCAAGTCACACAAGTTTCCAAGTCACACAAGTCTCCCAGTCACACAAGTATCCCAGTCACACAAGTCTCCAAGTCACACAAGTCACACAAGTCTCCAAGTCACACAAGTCTCCAAGTCACACAAGTATCCAAGTCACACAAGTCACACAAGTCTCCCAGTCACACAAGTCTCCCAGTCACACACAAGTCTCCAAGTCACACAAGTCACACAAGTCTCCCAGTCACACGAGTCTCCCAGTCACACGAGTCTCCCAGTCACACATGTATCCAAGTCACACAAGTCACTCAAGTCTCCCAGTCACACGAGTCTCCCAGTCACACAAGTCTCCCAGTCACACAAGTCACATAAGTCTCCCAGTCACACAAGTCTCCCAGTCACACAAGTCTCCAAGTCACACAAGTCACACAAGTCTCCCAGTCACACAAGTCTCCCAGTCACACAAGTATCCCAGTCACACAAGTCTCCAAGTCACACAAGTCACACAAGTCTCCAAGTCACACAAGTCTCCAAGTCACACAAGTCTCCAAGTCACACAAGTCACACAAGTCTCCCAGTCACACAAGTCTCCCAGTCACACAAGTCTCCAAGTCACACAAGTCACACAAGTCTCCCAGTCACACGAGTCTCCCAGTCACACACGTATCCAAGTCACACAAGTCACACAAGTCTCCCAGTCACACGAGTCTCCCAGTCACACAAGTCTCCCAGTCACACAAGTCACATGAGTCTCCCAGTCACACAAGTATCCCAGTCACACAAGTCTCCAAGTCACACAAGTCACACAAGTCTCCAAGTCACACAAGTATCCAAGTCACACAAGTCTCCCAGTCACACAAGTATCCCAGTCACACAAGTCTCCAAGTCACACAAGTCACACAAGTCTCCAAGTCACACAAGTCTCCAAGTCACACAAGTATCCAAGTCACACAAGTCACACAAGTCTCCCAGTCACACAAGTCTCCCAGTCACACAAGTCTCCAAGTCACACAAGTCTCCCAGTCACACGAGTCTCCCAGTCACACGAGTCTCCCAGTCACACATGTATCCAAGTCACACAAGTCACACAAGTCTCCCAGTCACACGAGTCTCCCAGTCACACAAGTCTCCCAGTCACACAAGTCACATAAGTCTCCCAGTCACACAAGTCTCCAAGTCACACAAGTCACACAAGTCTCCCAGTCACACGAGTCTCCCAGTCACACAAGTCACACGAGTCTCCCAGTCACATGAGTCTCCCAGTCACACAAGTCTCCAAGTCACACAAGTCTCCCAGTCACACAAGTCTCCAAGTCACACAAGTTACACGAGTCTCCCAGTCACACAAGTCTCCAAGTCACACAAGTCTCCCAGTCACACAAGTCTCCCAGTCACACAAGTCTCCAAGTCACACAAGTCTCCCAGCGGAACAGTTATAGGCCACCGGCTCTCGACATGAACGGTCGCAGAATATCCAGCTCTTGCTGTTCCCAAGGAAACCAACAACAAAAATCAGCAAAAAGAAGATATACAGGAATATTTATGCATTTCTTGCTCGCCATACTTTGGATTACAGACGTGTGCCTGAATTCAGCACAGAATCGTCAGGAAACGGCGGTGGAAGGCAACAAACGCGCAAATCTACAGTCCCATTGTGACTTTTACCTGTTGAATGGCTCGGAGAGTAAACATCCGGCTATTGGAGCGGCAACTATTCACAGACTGTTGACGGCGAATCCCGAAAGAAAGAGACTACCCCCGACAGGCAAGTTTGATAGAAAATCGATGTTTTTATTGTATTTGCTCCTGTCTGGAGACATTCATCAGAACCCAGGACCTGTTTTAACGCGCCAACAGGCGAAGAATCAACGGCTCATCCTCACACCGTCAATAGCATGCATCTCCACACCGTCGCCGGCCCAGGACACAACGGCCAGCGGATGCACCAACCGACCAGCAGGCGGCAACATCCCCTCACCGAAGCCCATGCAGAGGAACCGAGATGCAAGAGGGAGAGAGCTTGCAATCAGGGGACTCATATCAGCGCGGGACGTGAGCACCAGGGACCCGCCGGTTGACTCGGCTAGCCCCGCCAGGACAGCTAGACTAACCGACCCACCCCCCCTCCCCCACAACGGAGGGCCTCCAGACACATCTGAGGACAGCAACCAGCCCCCCCCCCCACGTCGCGGGCTTTCACACCGACCAAATACACCAGCAGAGGACAAAGGATCATCCCCACCCCCCCTCCTAACATCAATGAACACAGGACCCCATCCCCCCCTCCCCACCTACCGCCACAAGATCAACCACACACCACAGTGGAAAAACAATTTGAACTAGACGACATTAATGAAATAACAAACTCAAATGGACTTCACATATTTCACTTAAACATAAACAGCTTGAAACCGAAATTGGCTGAAATCAGACATTTGTTTCGAAACGGTAAGGCTAATATATTATGTTTCACAGAAACAAAACTTGACTCATCTGTTCAGGATCCAGAGATAGAAATCGAGGACTATTCAATCATCAGGAGGGATAGGAACCAGTATGGAGGTGGTGTCTGTGTGTATATACACAAAGATACCAAATTCAGCAACCGTACTGACCTTAACCATGACGAGATTGAAACTGTATGGATGAAATCTTATTTGAAAGGGCAAAATCAGTACTAATAGGCACAATCTATAGACCACCAGAACAGAGTGGCTTTTATGACACACTTGATGGGTGCTTAACTGGGGTGGAGGGCGTAGAAAAAATCCTTATTGGGGACTGGAACACGGATATGCTACGTAAAGCAGCACCCGTCTTCAAGGCCTTGAGTAGATTTTCTGATCTGCACGGTTTCAGCCAGCTAATCACCCAACCCACAAGGGTGTGTGAATCAACCCAGACTACCATTGACCTCATCCTGACCTCCGACAAGTCCATGATCTCCAATAAAGGGGTGATAGCATGCGGGTTAAGTGATCATTATATGATATTCTGTTCCCGCAAAAAGCCAAAGCAAAAGGCTGGCTGTCACAAAGTGGTCACATCTAGAGACCTCAAAACGTACTCTAGCGAGGCCTTTAACCTTGAACTGAAGAGCCTGGACTGGTCAGATGAACTCAATGGTACACTGGTTGAAGAAACCTGGCTTGGCTTCAAAACCAAATTCTCAACAATACTAAACAACATGGCCCCCCTAAGAACCACCAGGGTAAAAAATCGCGCTGAGCCGTGGATGCACACTGAAATACTGACCGCTATGAAAGCCAGAGACAAAAAATGCTCTGAATTTCATAAAAGTCAGTCAAAGCTTACCAAAAGCACGAGCAGTGAACTCCAAGCCCACGTGACTGAACTCAAACTAGAAAGAAACAGACTAAGAAATGACGTAAACTCCATGATAAAAACTGCAAAAAAAAATGTCATCAATGACAAAACTGAGGAAAACAAAAATAAACCACGTGAACTTTGGAAATTACTCAATAATCAACTAGGCTGCAGTAAAAAACTTAAAACCAGGTTCTCAAACATAAACATAAAGACGGACAACACGCTCATCACAGACAAACTGGATGTAGCCAATTACTTAAACACTTTCTTCACAAACATAGCCACAACACTGGTAAACAAACTACCCTCCCACTCAGGGCAGTATGGGGTAGAACACATAGTAGCATACTACAAGAACCTAGGCGTCCACAAAGACGATTTCAAACTGGAAATGGTAACTACAGATGAGGTACTCAATAAACTGAGCGCCCTCCAACCGAACAAGGCCACTGGCCATGACAACATCCCCTCCAAATTCCTCCGAGACTCAGCAGCCGCCATCACCCCAGTCATCACACACATAATAAACCTCTCCATAAAACAGGGACACGTCCCCAAGGACTTCAAAATAGCGAGAGTAACACCCCGGCACAAAAAGGGCAGCAAATTAGACCCAGGCAACTACCGCCCTGTTTCTATCCTTACATCCATCTCGAAAGTCATGGAAAAAATAGTATACGAACAGGTCGAAAAGTACCTTACGGATAAAAATCTAATCTACGAATTCCAATCTGGCTTCAGAACATCCCACTCCACTGACACATGCCTTCTCTATTTGAACGACCACATCAAGCAAGAGGTGGACGCGGGCAAATACTGCGGCATGGTCATGCTAGACCTACAAAAGGCCTTCGACACTGTCAATCACACCATTCTGATTGACAAGCTAAAAGCAATTGGTTTTATCAGTTTATCAGTGAGCTGGATACAATCCTACCTGGAGGGGAGAGAACAGATGGTGGAGGTAAACGGTACCCTATCCCCCCCCCCCTCACAGTGAACTGTGGTGTTCCACAAGGAAGCATACTAGGACCACTACTGTTCCTAATTTATGCAAATGACATGTTGTCAGCTTGTGACTGCAACTTGTTCCTGTTTGCGGACGACTCAGCCCTGCTGGTCTCTGACAAGAACAAATTACAGGTTGAAAAAACCCTCAGCTCGGAACTAGGCAAAATCTGCATATGGCTCGCCGACAACAAACTATCATTACACATGGGCAAAACAGAGTCCATTCTCTTCGGTTCAAATAACAAACTCAGCAAAACAGACGGCTTCTCAGTTACAGTGGGTGACAATATTGTCACAAGGAAAGATGAAATTACCTACCTGGGTTCCATCCTAGAGGCTAATCTTTCCTGTGACAAAATGGCATCCAATGTAATAAAAAAAGTCAATCAACGAACTCGATTCTTGTACCGGATCTCCTCCCTGGTAAACAAGAATACCCTGAAGACTCTGGCAGGAGCACTCATTCAAGGGTACTACGACTATGCTTGCACCTCATGGTACCAAAGCACCTCAAAGGCACTAAAAACCAAATTACAAACATCTCAAAACAAACTAGTCAGACTACTGCTTGACCTGACTCCTAGAACCCACCTCACCCCTGCACACTTTGCCAACCTAGGATGGCTTAGAGTAGACGACAGAGTACAGCAACTTGCAATGGGCCTGGTCTACAAGATACACTACACGACCAAGGTACCCATGTACATGTCAAAATACTTCCCAAAGGTCAGTGAATACCACGATCACAACACCAGAGGGAGCTCCACAAATCATGTAAAACCCAGATTCGGCACAAACAAGGGACTAAACACGTTACGCAATTATGCCACAACAATGTGGAACGCCCTACCCAAAGCTGTAAAGGAATGTAAATCACTACCCACCTTCAAAAACACTCTCAAAGAACACCTACGGGAGACTGCAATTCAAAACTGGCCCCTACAAATGTCCTAACCCAGTTGTACAATAAAGACCAAGCATGGCTTTGTCAGTATTCCAATGTACAGCCCCACCCAACCCAACACCTACCCAACCTCCTCCAATGTACAGTTTCCATGTCAAATGTATGTCAGTATTCCAATGTACAGTGTCCCCCCCCCCCCTACCCAACCCCCCCCCCCCCCCCCCCACCTCCAATGTACAGCCCCACCCCACCTACCCAACCTCCCCAATGCACAGTTTCTATGTCAAATGTATATACTCTTCTTCTGGATTTTTTTAGTATCACAAACAGTACTGTATTTGAAAATCTGGTATGTCATAAATGTATAGATGTAGCAGTACTGTCTTTCTGTATGTCATGTGTGTCATATGATGAATTGAAAATGGGGGACCCTGATGGAAACAAGACGAAAGTCTTTCTCAGGTCTGCATCCTCTTAACAATTGTATGTATTGAGCTGTACTGTACTGTACCCATTCTGCAATCTGTTAATAAACTTTTCAATCAATCAATCAATCAATCACACAAGTATCCAAGTCGCACAAGTCACACGAGTCTCCCAGTCACACAAGTCTCCAAGTCACACAAGTCACACGAGTCTCCCAGTAACACAAGTCTCCCAGTCACATGAGTTTCCCAGTCACACAAGTCTCCAAGTCATACAAGTCACATGAGTCTCCCAGTCACACAAGTCTCCAAGTCATACAAGTCTCTCAGTCACACAAGTCACACGAGTCTCCCAGTCACACAAGTCTCCCAGTCACATGAGTCTCCCAGTCACACAAGTCTCCAAGTCATACAAGTCACACAAGTCTCCCAGTCACACAAGTCTCCAAGTCACACAAGTCACACGAGTCTCCCAGTCACACAAGTCTCCCAGTCACATGAGTCTCTCAGTCACACAAGTCTCCAAGTCACACAAGTCACATGAGTCTCCCAGTCACACAAGTCTTGTCTAACTCCAGGGAAGATGTTAAATAAGCAAATTTCCCAAAATGTTGGAGTTTTCCTTTAACTCTGAATATAAAAATATGAGATAAGTAAATAGCGTAAACAAAGATGCAGTCTGTATGCCCTATAGGTTATATTATATTGTGGTGATAAGAAAGTAGCGAGCCAGAGACGTGGTTCGAGTTGAGGTACTTTACTTCTCACTCACATAGCATTTACCAATAACAACAACGTTAACCCGGAACCGGAAGTGGTATTTAACCTGTCCCCTAAACAGTACAACCCACACTCTTAAAGGCACAAGCCCACCTTGGTGAATGTCTCTTAATATAGGTCACCACACAGGCCCCCCCAGAATTCACCAATACAAAAACTGCAACTAATTAATAGCCAGTGAACAGTCCATCAGTGAACAGATCACAGCATGAAATAGTCAACGTGGAGGGGGACGGATCAAGCGGCCGAACCGACTGCGCTTAACCAGAGGGGGATTAAGGGAGATAAGTGGAACCAGCGGCCGGGCCACGGAAGGGGCCAAGGCCGGAACAGGGAATAGGGCAGGGGTCTGAGCCGAAACCGGGGGGCGCCCCCGCCGCGGGGGTAGGGCCAACTTAACTGGTTCGTCCTTGTCCAAGTGAGCAGGCTTAAGACGGTCTATAGTGACCCGCTCTGGCCTGCCTCCCATGTCCACAACAAAGTTTTTAGTGCCTGCCTCCAAGACACGGAAAGGCCCGTCATAAGGGGGCTGCAGCGGGGTCCGATGGCTGTCGTGGCGGATGAAAACATATTTGGCCAATGGCAGGTCCCTGGGGACGTAGGACTGGGGAAGGCAGTGGCGGGATGTTGGAATGGGAATAAGGGCATCGGCAACACCCCGGGACGCTGTTCGATGGGAGGCGACGGACCAGGATGCTGTGGCCCCCGGAAGAAACTCCCCAGGGACCCGCAGCGGCTGGCCGTACACCAGCTCGGCGGACGAGGCCTGGAGGTCCTCTTTGGGGGCAGAACGAAGACCAAGCAAGACCCACGGGAGGCGGTCAACCCAGGCGCCATCCGTAAGGGCAGCCCGAAGAGCGGCCTTCATGTCCCTATGGAACCGCTCGCAAAGTCCGTTGCCCTGCGGGTTGTACGCCGTAGTGCGGTGGATCTTCACCCCCAGGTGCTCCGCAACTGCAGTCCAGAGCTCCGAAGTGAACTGGGGGCCCCTGTCGCTTGTGATGTCCCCCGGTGTGCCAAAACGGGCCACCCAGCAGCCGATGAACGCCCGGGCCACCTCCGCTGCCGTAGTGGAGGACAGTGGAACAGCCTCCGGCCACCTGGTGGTCCTGTCCACCATGGTGAGGAGGTGAGTATATCCATGGGAGGGGGGCAGGGGGCCCACCAGGTCCACATTCACATGGTCGAACCGCCTCTCCGGCACTATAAACGGTGCCAAAGGGGCTTTGGTGTGGCGGTGCACCTTGGCACGCTGGCACGCCACACATGAGCTAGCCCAGGTCCTAACATCCTTCCGGAGGCCAGGCCACACAAACTTGACCCCCACCAGCTTAGTCGAGGCCTTCACACCTGGGTGGGAAAGGCTGTGGATCATGTTAAAAACCCGGCGCCGCCAGGCCGTAGGCACCATAGGGCGCGGTTGGCCAGTGGAGACGTCACAGAGGAGAGTGGCGTTAGCTGTGTCGAACACCACATCCTCCAGCTGCAGTGCGGTAGGACCCGTCCGATAGGCCTGAATGTCCGAGTCCGTGGCTTGGTCTGCCGCCATGGCGGCATAATCGAGTCCCAAGTGGACGGACCCGATGACCGCCCGAGAGAGGCAGTCGGCGACAAAGTTGTCCTTGCCCGCCACGTGCTGAATGTCCGTGGTTAACTCGGAGATCGCCGATAGCTGCCGCTGCTGACGTCCCGACCACGGCTCCGAGGTCTTGGCCATGGAGAACGTTAGCGGCTTGTGGTCCACAAAGGCAGTGAACTGGCGGCCTTCCAACAGGAATCTAAAGTGCCTGGTGGCGAGGAACAGACCCAGCAGTTCCCTGTCGAAAGTACTGTACTTACGCTCGTTGTCGCGGAGCTGTTTGCTAAAAAAGGCCAGTGGCTGCCAGGCACCGCCCACCCACTGCTCGCACACCGCCCCCACTGCATAGTCAGAGGCGTCTGTCGTGAGGGCGACCGGGGCAGTGGGAGAGGGGTGCGCCAGCAGAGCAGCGTTGGCTAGCGCGTTCTTGGCAGCCCCAAAAGCGCTGTCCATCTCCGAGGACCAATCTAACTCGTCCTTGGGCACTTTGCCCCGCAGGGCCTCATACAAGGGCCGCATGAGGTGGGCAGCATGGGGAAGGAACCGGTTGTAAAAGTTCACCATGCCCAGGAACTCCTGTAGAGCCCGTACGGTGCGGGGACGAGGAAAACTGGCCACGGCCTCCACCCTGGCGGGGAGTGGGGTGGCTCCCTGTGGAGCGACATGGTGTCCGAGGAAAGTGATGGAGGACTGCCCGAACTGGCACTTGGTTGGGTTCACGATGAGGCCGTGCTTACTGAGCCGCTCAAACAGCTGCTGGAGGTGTGTCATGTGCTCCTCTATGGACGTACTGGCTATAAGAATGTCATCCAAGTACACAAACAAAAATGGCATGTCCTGGAGCACAGAGTCCATCAGGCGCTGAAACGTCTGCGCCGCCCCCATGAGCCCGAAAGGCATTCTTAGGAATTCGAAAAGCCCAAAGGGTGTAATGACAGCTGTCTTTGGCACATCCCGTGGATGGACCGGCACCTGGTGGTAACCGCGCACCAGGTCCACCTTGGAGAAGATGACAGCCCCTGCCAGGTGGGTAGAGAAGTCCTGTATGTGCGGAACAGGGTACCGGTCGGGGGTTGTGGCGTTATTAAGGCGACGGAAATCGCCGCATGGGCGCCAACCTCCGCCAGCCTTTGTAACCATGTGTAATGGAGAAGCCCACGGGCTGTTCGAGCGGCGCACAATGCCAAGTCGCTCCATGGTGGAAAACTCCCCCCTGGCGATTGCCAGCTTGGCTGAGTCGAGGCGCCGGGCCCGGGCATAGACTGGGGGGCCCTCTGTGGTAATATGGTGTTCCACACCGTGTTTGGCCACTGCCGATGAGAACGTGGGTGTGGTGAGGTCAGGGAAACCGGCGAGCAGGCGTTCATACGGGTCCCCGGTGGCAAGTGTGTTCAACAGGCAGAGAGCTCCGCCCCCCCCAACCGCCCCAAGTGTGCAGGGGTAAGAGGAAAAAGAGAGGGCATCGATCAAGCGACAGTTTTTAACATCTACCAGTAAGCTGAAAGCACAGAGGAAGTCTGCTCCCAGGAGCGGCGTGGACACCGCAGCCATCACAAAACCCCAGCCGAAACGGCGCCCCCCAAAACACACCTCCACATACCTGGTGCCGTAGGTACGTATGGGCGTACCGTTCGCTGCGTCCATCTGGGGCCCGTGTCTGCCGTCCATGGTGTCCACGCCCTGTGCCGGCAGGATGCTGCGTTGCGCGCCCGAGTCCACCAGCAGCCGCCGGCCAGACAAGGAGTCGGTGATAAACAATAGCTTGCAGTCATGGCCGGCACCCACAGCCACTAATGAGCGCCGGCCCTGGCGTTTCCCTGCCCCTTGAAACTGCATGGCTTGCGACACTGCTTGGCCCTGTCCCCAAACCTGGCATGGTAATAGCAGAGCCCATCATCGGGTTGGCGTCGGGCTGTCACCGCAGCAGCGGTGTCTGTATAGGCCTCCAGTGGTGGGGCAGAGGTGCCCTGGTGGGGCAGCAGCGCATGGACAAACTGCTGCTGCCTGTTGGCCAGGAAAACCCTGTCCGCTTCTGCAGCCAGGCCGCGATAGTCCTTGGTGGAGGAGAGGAGGGAACTCGCCAGTGCTGTGCGCACAGGCACTGGAAGCTGTCGCAAGAAAATGTGTGTAAATAGAAAAGAGGGATCAGCTGATCCCAGTACAGCCAGCATTTTTTCCATCAACTCCGACGGTTTGCCATCGCCGAGGCCGTTGAGGGACAGCAGGCGGTCCGCTTTCTCCAGTTCTGACAGTTCATATAGCTTCAGAAGGAATGTCTTTAGCGCATTGTACTTGTCAGCTGCCGGCGGATCCTCCAACAGCATCATCGCCCGTGCCGTCGTTGAAGCATCCAACGCCGCCACAACATGGAAGTACTTAGTTATATCCTGTGTTATTCCTCTAAGCTGGAATTGGGCTTCGATGTGTTGAAACCACGGCCGGGGATTATGCTGCCAAAAGTCGGGCAACTTGACGGTCGCAGCGTAAATGTTCGCTTGTAGCATGTTAGCGTCGTTAGCATTCGGCGCGGGAGCTTGCGGTTGCGCGACGCCGTTGTCTTGAGACATAACGCTAAATGCTGTTAACGTTACAAATGTTCTTCACAGGGTCACCAATGTGGTGATAAGAAAGTAGCGAGCCAGAGACGTGGTTCGAGTTGAGGTACTTTACTTCTCACTCACATAGCATTTACCAATAACAACAACGTTAACCCGGAACCGGAAGTGGTATTTAACCTGTCCCCTAAACAGTACAACCCACACTCTTAAAGGCACAAGCCCACCTTGGTGAATGTCTCTTAATATAGGTCACCACAATATGTTACAATGAATATAGGCAATAACAAATTTGCATCTGAATATACTATGAGTACGAGTAAAAGTAAACAGTATACACAAGGTGCAGCATACACAAGGTACCCTAACTGGCATGATACGTTGTAGTCCGACTCCGTGCTGGTTTTGGGTTAAGAGTCAGACACACTTAGTGGTAAGACATTCCTAGTTGTTCTCGAGTTTTGCAGCCATTAGTTCTCCGGCTGCTGGCAGCAGTCCAGCGGCCAGCTTCCTTCTCATCCTCCTCTCTGCCACCACCTCTAGTTTGACCAGCTCGACTCCCACCACAGAGCTAGCCTTCCTCACCAACTTGTTAAGTTTGTTGGCATTCCTTGAGCTGATGTAGCCCCTCCAGAATACAACGGCAAAAAAGAGGACACTGGCTACAGACTGGTGAAACAACTGCAGCAGTCTATTGCAGTAGCAACAGTATTGTGTGGATAGAGAGATAACATGCTTTATCCCTTCATGAAATCCCTGCAATTCTGTCTCATGATTGATGTAGGACATTATAACGTAATATGTAGTAATAACCATGTATCCTAATTGATTATGCATATCCCTAAAATACATATGAATGCAATATATTTTCTTTATACATACAGAGGTTTGTTGAAGTATTGGCACCCTGGGAAATATGAACAAAAATTATGTGAAAAATAAGAGCAAAAATGTAACCTTTAATTGGATTAGAATTGTTAAAATATATATTTCTTTGATAAAAGAGTGCCTTTGAACAATTTAAACTAAATTCAAGGTTAGATTCCTCTTATATCTGGAGTATGAAATCAAGCTGATAGACAACAATACTTTTTTTGTTCATACTAACCTCTACAAAGCACTCTACATGTGTTTAGTCAAGTGTAATTAGAGGGTATGTGCTTTGGGGGGAGGGTCTCTGGAGGAAGGGAGGGGAGAGGGGGGTGACAAGTAATTGCATTTGTCTGGGTAAGTTAATCATTAAGCAG